>NC_058130.1:48974323-49069034 GCF_016433145.1 Gracilinanus agilis
AAACATTTATTAATATTCATTTTTAACATGGTTACATGATTCATGCTCCTCCTTTCCCCTTCGCCCCCAGGACTCCCCCCACCCATGGCCAATGCACATTTCCACTAGTTTTGTCATGTGTCCTTGATAAAGACCAATTTCCAAATTGTTGGTAGTTGCATTGGTGTGGTAGTTTCGAGTCTACACCCTCAATCATGTCCACCCCGACCCATGCGTTCAAGCAGTCGTTTTTCTTATATGTTTCCTCTCCTGCAGTCCTTCCTCTGAATGTGGGTAGCGTCTTTACCATAACTCCCTCAGAATTGTCCTGGGTCATTGTATTGCTGCTAGTACAGAGGTCCATTACATTCAATTTTACCACAGTATATCAGTCTCTGTGTACAATGTTCTGTCAATGTTCTGTAGGCAAAGACTTTTTAATTTTTTTCCTTTATATCCTCATTACCAATATCTGTTGAATGAGTAAGAAACTGAATAGTTTCTTTATCTACTGCATTTTTCCTATATAATGATTAGGTTGACCATTTTTTAAATAGCTTTTGATTTTCTTCAGGAGGTTTGATAAGGTTGCTGATATCTTCAAGTCTTAGAGCATATTTCACTTAGCTAGGAAGCCCTTCACAATTCTTAGTTGTTATTCCTTTTTCTTAAGTTATCATAATTTATATGTGTATGTGGTTATATGTTTTATCCCTTCCAAAGAATGTAGTATTTTGGAGACCTGTGACTATTTGTTATGTCTTTGTGGCTCCCAACACATAGTAGAATTCTTTTCACATAGTAGGCCTTTAATAAAATCATATTGGTTTGTGTTAAATTAGAATACAGAATCCTCTGTGTTCTATGCAACCATCACAATGTCAGGTATAAAAAAGAATACCTTTTGAAACAAGAACCCCTGTTTCTAGGGGGTGTACTGGAGTTAGTTTAAACCAGTTAATTTTCAGTATGAGGATCTATTCCTCAAAATCAGCAAATTCTACAAATTAGGCTTGACTTTTTTTTTATTATTAAGACTTCAGAAAGTGATGGAAAAAATGTTAATACTTTAGTTTTTCATTCAGAGAGTTGGTTGTTAAACATTGGTCAGAATGTCTCAGCACATAAGACCTAGGGAATCCCTCTTCCATTTATTGATGTTGAGGATGTACTCCATGAGAATAATAAAATTTTGTGAAAAGAAAATATCTTTGTTTTATGCCTTGATTCATAATAATTAATCATCCAAGGAAGATTATTGGATCTTAATTTACGAATGGAAACTATCTTGTTAGATAAGAGCCTTGAAAGTTACATTTTGATTGACAAAGTTTTTCTTTAATAAAATCACAGACAGTACCACTTGTGTTTTCTATACCCCTTTGCCAATTATGTATCTATAAAGATGATTTCCCTTAGATAATTATCTGCTAAAACCCTATATTTTACCTTCTCATTTTTTCTTCAGAGATGCTATCAATATATGTCTAGACCATTTGCACAAAGCTTTGGTAGGGCTAAGAAGAATACATAAGTGTCAGCAAGAGAGGCAATAAGGAATAATGGATAGAGAGCCAGCCTTGAAGTGAAGGATACTAATGTTCATTCCCTGCCTCTAACATGGCCTGGTTCTATGACCTTGGACAAATCATCTAACTTCTTAGTGTCACACACAGTTGTAGTCTAAGGGTGTAAGTTAGCATAATGATTTGCATTGGTGAAGTGCATTTTCTTACCTGGAGTCCCTTATCAAAGAGAAATTCCAGGTCTTCTCAACCCATCTCCACTAAAAATTTAAAAATCTTTTCACTGATTAAAAATGCTTCTTCACTTGGATTTTTAAAAATGATAATAACAGTATCATACCTGATATTTCCTTTTGGAATTTCTTCTTTGAGAAATCTTAAAATTCTATCCCTGAGTGGCCTTGAAATGTTTTCCCTTCTATATTTTCTCCTATTAATGGACTTGGTCAATGTACATTCACTCTTTTTGACTTCAGTTTCTTGAGGGCATTTTTCCCAATTCCTAATGTGGCAGAGAGCTACTCCTGGGGTACACTGAGGCCAAATAATGGCTCTACAATCTAAGGATAGATAAATACAGACATATTGACAAGCATTTTTAATTTCAGATCTACTTACTAATTTCCTAATATATGCCAGGCACTTTACTAGCCACTAGAGATACAAATGCAAAAGATGACACTTAAAAGAAGAGGGAAAGAACGACCCAAACCAACCCAGACCAAATTGTATTAAACTGGCGCTTTTTTTAATGAAATCTTGGTTTTTATCAAGATGTGCTGAAATGAAAAGTTGAGTAGGATTCTACTGGAGATTCAGAGACTATATGTAGCCAGGATAATTCAGAGAGTCAAACAACTTTTTGTCAATTGTAATAAAAAATAGCTTTAATCTTCTATTTCACCTTTAATTCACTTCTTTTCTTTGAAAGGTCATCATTGGCTGCCAGGGAAGCTTTTTAAAGGAGGAGTGAATATTCTTAGTGCAATCAGGTATTAGATTTTACCTGAGACATATTTACTACGGTAGACATACCAGAAATAGCATTACACTAACAGAGAATGATTGATTGGTTTTAAAAATAAATGATTTTTATTTCCTTAATAAGCAATAATATAAAGCTAGAGGCAATTCTACTTGAATATGATTAATTTTCTAGTGTCTCTTATCTCTAGATACCTAAATTATTTCCATTACTGAGCATGCAGGACATTGCATTTATGTCTATGTGTAATTTATCTGAAAATTGCCTTTGTGTAAAGCACTTAATAACAAAGAGATTTATTTTATTAGAAAAAGCTAAAGACTGCTTAAATGGTTGCATAGTTTACATATTTAATAGCCACCATACACACTATTGTTAACACCATCTAATTACTTTTTCAAATGACGAATATGAAGTGGATAACAAGTTGTAGATTAGACACTATATTTATTCTGTGCAGAGTACCTCTCATTCATATTTTACCCATTGAAAGAATAATGATAGTAAGCCTACTTCCCCACCTTATTAGCCTCTTGTCTCTAGGGTCTGCAAAATTTTATAGTTCTCAATGAAGTGCTTCAATATTCATATGTGCAAATGAAATTATTATAATCATTTTGATTGGTCAAGTAAAGATTTGTTTTGAAAAGTGAACAGAAATGTAATAATGATTAGATTCCATAAATTCTATTTGCTTGTCTAATGCCCATTTTCTTTGACTAGCCTAATTGTGATCATGACTCCAGTGCATTTTCATTTTGCTCTAATAAATATGCCTAAACATGCCCAGGGGGCAGGACAGTAGCCTCTGGACTTGTCACCACTCTAGCAAGTGACTTGTGAACTCTCACATTTAGTGACTGATAAGGTAGTAAGTAGGGGTACTTAAGTTTTTGATTGATTAACTTAAAAGTTGCTCATTGATAGACAAAGAAAGTTTGATTCATTTTCACACCAGATATGTCTCTGTCTTTGTTAGGAGCTAGCAACTAGTATTCCACTACCCTATAATCACTAAATATTGAATAGCTTTTACAAAGGGATATTTACTTGAAAGATTTAGTAAAAAAAGAAATGCAGATATTTCTCCCAAAATCTCTCCTATATTCCCTTGCTCTCTCTGGAAATAGTTTGAAAACTTAGCTTATTTCCTATACAGCACTAATTCCATCATGTTCACATCTAAATATTGCTTGACTGCTTAGTGAATCCTTCTGTTGATGTAGGAAGCTGAAAGTCAAATGTGAAGTTGTCATAGAAAAGCATCATTGCTGAACTGGCTGCAAAATCCTTACTGCCAGATAGATTCCTGTGGTTCAATTTCTTCATAAATGCAGGAGATTCCACTCCTTTGATCCAGAATGGAAAAAAAAATGAAAAAGCCAAGACTAGGGCTTGTTTCCTATGGGTCATAGGGTCTCAGAAGAGAAGGATGGCCTATAGAGGTGTTCGTGAGCCTATGGGACACATGCTAGAGGGAATTGCTCTCCTCCCCCTCTCCATGATGCCTGAGGACATTTCTCCCATCTCCTGCCCCTCTGCCCAGCAGCCCAATGGGAAATACTTCCTCCCTCCCCCCTCTGGGGTAAGGTGGGGGACTCACATGCAGCAAGAGGGTGCAGTTTGGGCACTCATTATCTAAAAATTTTGCCATCACTGGCCTAAATGCTTTTCACTTTACTGCATAGTCTCTGAGTGGACACCACAGACAGAAAAGTCATTGAGTGAAGGCAATAGAGATTGCTGACCTTGGCTTGAGACTTCTTTAAAAAACAAACAAAAAAAACTCTTACCTTCTGTCATTGAATTGATAGAAGTATCTATTGTTGGTGCAAGAGTGGTAAGGCTAAGTGATTGGAATTAAGTGACTTGCTCCAAGGTCATATAGCTATGAAATATCTGAGGCCAAATTTGAACCCAGATCTCCTGACTCTTGGCCTGGAGCTGTATCCATTGTGCTACCTAGTGTCCCCTGATTTACAACTTTCTGAAGATGCCGATCATCACAATTTTATAGCCAATTATAAAATGTTCTTTCCCATAACATGTTAACATGGTTAACCACCTGGAACCAGTTACACAATTATCTACACATGCTCTACAGTCTCTCCAAGTCAATATCTTGCCATGTATGCATGAATCCCCCAGAAGCAAGCTTTCTAATATCTTCCCTATGGAGAAGTTGTATCATCTGAACAACCTGCTCTGGTCTATGCCTATTCCAGATCCCCATTATGTATCCATAAAACACTTTGTTAATCTGTCAATAAGTATTTGTGGAAGACCTAAACTGGAAGGAACTGTGCCAGATGCTGTGGTTCATAAAAGCTCCAAAAGGTCTTTGATGGGCAGACACAACTCCCAGACTTGAAATATCAGTGAATGATATGATGCTTTTGTGAGAGAGACACGCCAAGACAGACAGACAGACAAACAGACAGACACATACACACACACACACACACAGAGGCAGAGAGAGAAAGAGAGAGTCAGCCAGAGAGAGAGACAAAGAGACAGAGACAGACAGACAGATAGACACACACACACACACACACAAAGAGAGAGAGATAGAGAGATAGAGGGAGAGAGAAAGAGATTAAGACAAAGAGACAGAAAGAGAGAGAGATGGAGAGAGACAGAGAGAAAGACAGCGACAGAGAGACAGAGGCAGACACACTCACACACAGATGGAAAGACACAGAGAGTCAAAGACAGAGAGAGAGATGGAGAGAGAGAGAAAGAGAGACAGAAAGTATGTGTGAAATATTGGTGTGCTTATTGGGCATAGGATATTTATAGAGAATATCCAGTGAATAGTTTAAAAAGCAAAACAGTGGTTATAGTATATATACGAGGAATGAGATGATGTACTTTATTTCCTGAGAAAGAAAATGTGAATGTTAATAAGAAAGTTAAACTTGTAAATGGAGAAAGCTGGTATGAGAAGACTTTTAGACAACTTATCAAAGGAACATAATAATTTATTGCTAGGTATCCTAAAAAGAAAAATTTGGGGTGAAAGCTCTTTGAGTAATAATGGAAACACATGAAAGAGGAGGGGACTTAGTAAAAAAGTCCATCTTAAAATGAAACACAGAATTATTTTCTTAAAGGAGCATTCCCCAAATACTGCCCTCAGTTAAGAACTTAGCATTGATGGTGGGCTTAGATGAAGGTAATGTGGCAAGTTCCAAAAAGGGGTAAGATCAAGACAATTAGTAGAAAGTAAGCTCTTTGAGAACAGGAACAACTTCACTTTTGTCTGTGAATCCCTAGCACCTAGCACAACCTCTGACAAATTAATATCTTCTTAAATACTTGTTGAAATAAATGGATGAATTTAATCAGTTAAGGCTTCTAACTCATTTTTGCCTAAATTACTTGGTAAAAAAACACAACAAATAAAACTTATTCCTTTAATACAGGGTCTCTGATGTGCATAAACTTTAAAAACCAGTTTGAAATTTACTTCTCAATGTAATGTTTCCTATGTAATCTTCTGTATTTTATTTTATGCAATTAAAAACAGTATTCTGAAAAAGAGTCTGAAGGTCTCACCAATCAGGAAACCAGTTCTTTGCATGACAACAGGCAATAAAACGTCAAGGACCCCATTCTATCCTATCAATAACATTTTTTTTTATGATGGCCTACTTAGCACAATGAATCAGATGCTGCCATGGTGAATATGCTTGGAAGAACCAATAAAAACTAAGAAACATAATGTTTTAAATATTGGCCTTTTTTGCCCAGGCTTCTCTTTTGCCAGGGAAAATGATATTTCAAATAACTCGTGAATTATCTCTTTTGCTCACATCTTCAGACCGAAAAAGGAATTCGTATAAACTCTGGGCGTTAGTATAGATGTCAGAATATGTCCTCTTGTTCTTTCTCTTCTTTTACCAGGTCTCCTCTGCTCTTCCTCCTGCTCAGCAGGAGCCAGAGTTGTGCACAACTTCCACTGCCCACATGTGTCACAGGCCCTCCCTCAGGCAACTCAGCCAGCCAGCCCATGGGGTGCCTGGCATCATCAGTAGAGCTCAGTAGTGAGACATCTGCATTCTCTTCCTCTCGTCAGTCTGCTGGTGGAGAGCCCTCTCTTCCCAGCTGTCACTTACATCTTCCCATTGCCACAAAAGCCAATGTGAAGGAACGCGCTAATTGGGGCCTTTCACGCTGATCGTATTGAGAAAATGAAATCAGTTGGAAAATGAGCGGAGAGGGGCAGTGATAATAGTGGCACCTCCTTGAAGCTTTGTGCATCAAAGGCGTACAGTCTTTTTTGTTTTTGCCAGTGCACAAAAGCAATGATTTTTTTTTTCTGGGATGTAAAAATCTGTTACACACATTGAGGGAGGAAAATGCAATATGTCCGTTTCCACCCCTTTCCCCCCCAAAAAAAAACTTCCATGCCTATTTGCTGAATGCATTACAGCTTTCTAATTTCAGAAAAATAGTTCAGCTACTTTCGTACAATATCTTCTCAAACTATATAATTATATCTGCCGCAGCCAAACGTATAATTCAGGTTTTCTTATACACATTGGGTACATCATCACAAATGACATCTCTTTTAAAGGCTGGGAGTTGGTTAGCTCTGGCCCTTTGTATTTTTCCAACAGCAGCATCAATACTTATCACTTCTGGATTGATTTTCCAGGCTGCCCCTCCCTCACGTGGCTTGCCTGGCATTGAGAAAAAACAAGGGAACTGTGAGAGTAAGTCATGTCAACAAAGCATAAATAGCAAATGCAGTGCTATTATAGACCAGGTCATAGCAGGAGAAGCATCATGGCACTGGGCAAAAAGCTGTACAGTTGGAGTAGGGGACGAGGGGCTGGTCGACCCAGCTCTGTTACTTAGAGACTGTATGGCCTGAGTCAGGTAAATTAACTTCAATTTGGTATCTGTATTTGTAAGATAAGGGATGGGGGGTGGGGAGGTGCCACTGGAAGATAATAATAATAATAACAACTAACATTTATATAATGTTTGATGATCTTCAAAGTGCTTGAAAATATACATTTCAAAATTTATGAAAATTTGAAAAAATTGAAAAATATAAAAAATTCAAAAAAACTGAAAAAAATTGGTCTTCACAATAATTGTGAGAGCAAAGTGCTATTATTACCCACTTTATGGATAAAAAACAAAACAAAACTAAACTAACTGAGGCAGATTGGGATCAAGTGATTTGCCCAGGGTCATACAGCTCATAAGGGTCTGAGGCTGGTTTTGAACCCAGGTTTTCATAAATCCAGACTGAAGACTCTTTCTACTGTGCCACCAAAGTGTTAGATTTCTAATGGTTTCTCCCAGTTCTCAATCTTTTCATCCCATAAGGTTATACACTTATTTTTTTTTTAAATGATGAGCTGTTGATTTGATAGAGGCAACATGGAATAACAGATTAAATACTCAGGAAGACTTGGGGTTGACTTTTGCCTCTGACAGTTAACAACTCACTGGCAAAACAATTGACTACATGATACAATAGATAAAGCACAGGGCCTGGATTTAGGAAAACATAAGTTCAAATTCAGCCTCAGACCCTTACTGACTGTATGACCTGGACAAGTCACTTAACCACTGAGTGCCTCAGTTTCCTTAACTGTAAAGTGGGGAGATGATAATAGCATGCATCACAAAGGTCACAGAAGAAATAAAAAAGAACAACAACATTTAGCTCAGTGCCTGGATATAATAGGCAGTTAATAAAAGCATGTTTCCTTCCTTCCTTTCTAAGACTCATTTTCTACATCTGTGGAATGGGTCAGATTAGTAATTTCATAGTGGTAGGGACCACCCAGTGTCAAAACTCCTCAATAATATAGTTTGGTAACTTTGCTGTATCTTATTATATTAGATATTTGCTCTGGGCTTAGAATCATAGGAGTATTATAGCACAGTAGTACAGGAACTCTCTAATCTAACACCTTTATTTTACAGATGAGAGCATGGAAACCCAGAGAATGAAATGAATTGCCCAAGATCACAATGATAGTAAGTATCCCTAGTGTGATGTGAACACAGATCCTTTGATTTGAGTAATGGTATTCTTTTAAGTGTAGCACACCGACTGACTTTTAAGGGGTCACACAGCCAGTTATTTTGGTTTTCTGGTCCCCCTGTGCACTATCTCATCATCAAAAACTAATTTTTAATATCTAAAGTAATTAAACCACAAGGCTGTTGGTGATTATTGAAAAGAACCAAAAAGACATCATGATGATGTCATTTGACTTGGGCATAAATTGGATTTATCACCCGTAGAGAGACCCAAAGGAGAAAATTCTTGTAATATGTTATTTTTCAACCTTTTGGGTGCTAAATACATGCCAGTTTTTATGATGAAGATCAAAATGATATAGTAATATTTGGTTGTCTTCAAATAGTTAAAGTCACTTGCCAGGAACTAATGTATGTCTTGTGTTAATTTTTATCCAAGAAGATAGACAGGATTTGAGATAGGATTACATTCTCTGAGTTATTGGCTTTGAGAGCATCTTTTACCTAGAGAAATTCCAAAGGCTTTGTTTTCTTTCATTAGCTGAGATTTACAGGTCCTGCCACAGTAGGATATGTGCAAAAATTTCCATGGATGGATAAAAACAAGAGACCAAAAAAAAAATCTTTGAAATGATTTGACATATTACCAGGCCAACTTACCTGTCCCATTCCCATGAAGGAAATGGCCAATGGCTTGATTCCCCCCCCCTGCAAGATTCAAAACATAATTGTTTTAATTATGCAAAGCATTTTGGGGATCTGAATGTGACAGATCCAACCCAGGGAATTAGAGTCTTTAATGATAGGAGAAGGGTAGGAGCCGTCCCTGTTTCTCTGGATCCTTAAACACCAAAGCAGAAGAGTCAGGTTGCTGAGTGGGAGCTCTCTTATCTAGCTCTGCTCAGCAACCTTGAGGACATTCTGTGGCTCGGCAGTTCTGAATTATAAATGATAGAAACTATTTTCCCCCAAAAATTCAACAAAGTGAAGAAGAGAACAACAACAAAAAAAAAAACTTGAAGGAGAAAATAAGTTCTTAGAAGGAAATAGGTGGGAACTTAGTGTGTAAATAGGAGCTGGATTATTGGTTAGCTTATCTTAATAGGCAGAATGAGGAGCAATATTTAGAGGCAGGAAAAGGATTTTTTCTGATGTTTACCTAGAAAGGAGTTTATGATGATAGCCAATTCAATCAGTTAAGAAAAAAGTGGCTACTCTGTGCCTAGCACTGTGTTGGGTACTATGGGAGGGGAAAATCAAAATCAATTAAATTAAGCAAACATTTTTGAATCTCTAGCCACATGCACAGCACCATGCTAAGTGCTGGGGATGCAAAGAATAAATGAAACAGTCAGTGCCTTGGAGGAATTTACATGCAACTGGAATGGAAATAGAAGGGTGTGTATGGGGAAGGGAGAGAATATGAGGGAGAGAGAGCTAATTATTATGGATATTCAGAACTACCTAATGTTGGTGGTGGCATCTGAGCTGTACTTTAAAGGAAGCTCAGGATTCTGTGAAGCAGAGGTAAGGGAAAGAGTTCATTGGGTTGGACATAGTGGGTCCCTTACACAAATGCATAGAAGTGGGAGATGGATTGTCATGTATAGGGAACAGCTAGATCCAAGATTCATATTCTAGGAACAGTTAATATGAAAATTTAACTAAATGGAAAATATACTAAAGAGAGTACAACGATCCCTCATCTATTGCAGGAGTTATGTTCCAGAGACCTCATTGATAGGTGAAAATCTATGAAGTAGCAACAGAGCAGAAAGACCAATGCTATAGTCACAGAGCCACTCAGCACCCAGGATACAGAAGATAGCACTGTGGTTGGTCACCTTTCATTCCATCACCCAAAAGTGTGTCGTGTATAATCTCACGTTGGCAAACTTGTGCAAGTGGTTGTGGTGTATTGTATTTCCATTGTGTACAGTACAGTATTCATCCACAAAATTCTGCGACATAGTGAAAACTCTGTGATATAGAATTAGATATATATTTTTAAAAAATTACAATACAGTGAACTGTGATATATAGCAAGGGACGACTGTAATATTAGTAAGACTAGAAAGGTAAATGGGAATCAGAGTATGGAGTATGTTACCTATTAGGCTGAGGAATTTGTGTTTTATACTGGTTGGAACTGGCAAGAAATAAGGCCCTCTCTACAATAAGATAACAAAATAGTTCAATCTCTTTGAATAATCAGCAACCATGAAGAGGGTGATACCTAGGGCTGCTGATGGATTTCTGACAACTATATTTATGATCAGTGACTGGAAAAAGAACCAACAAGAACTTGGTTTTAAAAGGAGGGATCTTTGATGGAATAAACATGTCATCTTTATTGTTTGGATCCTAACACCAAGTCATGAAAAATAATTTTCAAGGGAAAGAATACGGTTCGTGGAAAAGTAGTAGGTCTTCACTTAATAAATGTTTATCAAATAATGCCTGGAATTTATTGAATACAGTTGGTGTTTAATCTACTGAAGTGAATTCAAGTATCATCCATATATACTCCCCTATCCTGCTGTTAACTAAAGGAGCAGTGGTGTGTAAACAGCAATTTCTAGAATGTTTGACATGGGAATATTATAAATAATCCCTTAAAGATTATTTAGTCCAACCACTTCATTTTGAAAAGGAAGATACTAAGATCTAGAGACAAATTAAGGACAGAGTCCAGGGTGGTACACTGATTTCTTGATTCCCAATTTAATTATCTTTGTAGGGTTCCCTCTTCCCAAGATCTAGAAATTGGGATGTGGGGGTGGGGAAAGTATTTAATCCCATGAGAGCATTTTCCCTCTCATGTAATTAGAAGTCTATTAAAGAGTTACTATGCTCAATTTTCAGTTGAAAAAATCAAAACCATCTATATTGTTATGAAAAAATGCTCTAACTTACTCTTGATTAGATAAATGCAAATTAAAGCAACTCTGAGGTACTACCTCATACCTATCAGATTAGTGAATATGATAGAACATGAAAATGAATGTATGAGGGCTCCAGGAAAATTGGGACACTAATATACTGTTGGTGAAGTTGTGATCTTGTCTAACCTTGTGGAGAGTAATGTTCATACACTGTGCATACACTTTGACTCATCAATAGCATTACTAGGTCTGAATCCCAGAGAGATCATAAAATGGAAAATGATCTATTTGTACAAAAATATTTACTTCTGGTCTTTTTGTGGTATCAAAGAATTGAAATTGAGGAGTTGTCCACCAATTGGAGATTGGCTGGACACATTATGGTATCTGATTGTTATGGAATATTATTGAGCTATAAAAAATGTCAAGCCTGATGATTCAGAAAAATCTGGACACTTACATGAACTGATGCAAAGTGAAGTGAGTAGAACCAGTAAAACATTTTACAGAGTGATAGCAATATTTCTTGATGAACAATTGTGAAAGACCTAATTATTCTTAGCAATACAGTGTTCCAAGACAATCCCAGAGACTCATGCTGAAAAATACCATCTGCCTTTTTTGAAAGAACCAATAGTGTCTGAATGCAGACTGAAACATACTATATTTTATTTTCTTTCTTTAAAAAAATTTGAGATCTCTTCCACAAACTGACTAATATAGAAAAATGTTTTATATGATTACACACATAAAATCTATTTTAGATTGCTTACCATCTCAGGGAAGGGAAAGGATAGGGAGGAAGTGAGATTCTCATCAACTACTATCATTGCTCTCTCCAAGTTGCCAGTGATCTCTCTTATTTGATAAACTAAATATTCTCCTTGACGTTTCTGGAGACTTTGACACATAAATATTTTTGTCATATGATGCCTTCTTTAATGGGGGTTGATGAAGGAAGGAAGGAGAAAGAGAGTTACCTTAGTATTTTAATGTGACAAACAAATAAATAAATTTAAATTAAAAATTAATTAGGTAGTTGGATTTGATGATCTCTAAGCCTTCTTTTAGCTCCAATTTAGGGCAGCCTGTTGGTGCAGTGGCTAGATCACTTGACCTAGAACCAGGAAGACCTGAATTCAAACCTGACCTCAGATACATACTATCTCTTAACCTCAGTTTAATTCATTTTCTTCAGCTATAAAATAAGGATAACAATAGAACCTACCTTGCAGGGTAGTTCTAAGAATCAAATGAGATAATATTTATAAAGCACTTAGCACATTGCTTTGTTATGAGTAGGTATGGAATCAGTTATTATTATTAATTTCTGTTATTAATTCACACATCTAGTAAGAGGGAAAGAAGGTAGGAGAATCCTGGTTTAACTGATTCTTAGCAGAAAATTAACTTTCTACTACATAAATACACAGAAGCATAATTAGTCTTTCATGTGGAGTATTTAGTGGAGGCAGGTCACAATGGTGATAGAGAGAATAGTGCAGTTTTATGACACTGAGCATATTGAAGGACAGTCCAGGGTAAAGTCTAATCCCAGATATAATCATTTTAGGAAGGAGAGTGGTTCATTATTCAAAGATTCAATCTGGGTACAACATGGTCACCTTGGAGAAAGGATAGCTCTTTGTAGAGGGCTGCTATGATGATGGGAGTGTAGGGGTAGAGCTGGGGTAAGGAGTAAGACTGAATTATTTTCTGTAGCATACTGAAGGGTCAAATACAGACTGATCTATGATATAATCTGGGAATAAATCCAAAGCCTTGGGGGAGAGGTATTTCACCTGGATGTTGGCACCCTAATTCAAAGTTCCACTGGCTCTACCCAGCTTACAGTTTTGCCAGTACACTGCATTCACTGACATTCTTTCTTTTAGGAACATCCTTTAATGCTGAAATGAATGAACATTTCCAGCTTTCCCCTTTGTTACCAATTAAAGTGCAAGGTTGCAGTGGGGGTATGGTATAAGAGTTCTCATCGTGGAGGAAGGACCATCCCTCCCGGGGTTTTTGTAAGGGATGAAGGCTCTCATGAGATGATGAAAGTGAAAAGACTGGGAGAAATGTTAGAATGCTACATAATAATAAAAATATTATTATTATTATTATTAAGTTACAGATTTTTTCTGTCTGAAGGGTCTTTCTATTGCAGGACTGAACTAAGGCATCAATTAGTGCTTCAGATTTACAGCTGAGATGTATTACCTCATTGCTCTTAGTAAACCACTTAATTGTTAATATATTAGTCACCTGTTCCTTCTCTTGAGTACATTAGAACTCATTAACTACAAAATGTTCCTCTCTGCCTACTGTAAATCAGTTTTCCTAGGCAACTTCAGGTGAGTTTGAGAGGCCTCAGACAAATCAGTTTGCCATTTGCCTTGAGTCAGCACCCACCCTTCTTAGGTATGACAGGTTGCTTTACTAATAATCTCTCATGTGGAAATTTGCTTTCCAGTGTGTGGTTTCTGCAGGGAACTGCCTAGGAAGCAATCAAGAGAAATTTAACCCATAGCTGAAGTGATGGCATGTGCTAGTAGTGAAATTCTTCTCTGAGAAATTAAAAACTATTAGAATTCACTGCTGCTTCTCAGGAACCTGAAGAGATAGAGAATTGGGGACCAAAAGAATAAAGTCCAGGAATCAATTCTAAACCAACTGATTATTACTCAGAATTCTAAATCAAGAGAGGGAATTGACTTAATAGAATATAAGCTTATTCAGGACAGGGGTTGTTTAATTTTTGTTTTTGTATCCTTAGCACTTGGCAAAGTGCCTGACACTTATTAGGTGCTTAATAAAAATTTTGTTGATTGATTGTTTGTGAGAGTGTTCAGTCTCAGTTCCTTGACTATTCCCGAAAGATTAGAAGGGAATTTTTGTACCTGGTTCCTCCATCCCCAGAGGAATAAACAAGCATCAGATTTATAATAAGGGAGGAGAAACTGGGATTCTGCTCCAGGGCACTGAATTTAAGAACTGTTGAATTTAGAAGGGAACATTGGCAATTATAGCCCTTCATTTCATAGAAATGCTGCACTATGCATTTAGTTAGCATTAATGATTAGGAGGTATCCAGATGGCCCAGTGGATAGAGCACCAGGCCTGGAGTCAGGAAGATCTGAATTCAAATGTGGCCTCAAACAATTACTAACTGTGTGACTGTGTAAGCCACTTAACCTCTCTTTCTCTTAATTCACTGGACAAGGAAATGGTAAATCATTCCATAATCTTTTCCAAGAAAATCCCATGAAGAATATTGGTGTGATATAGTCTATAAGGTCACAGTTAACCACAGTTGAATGACTAAACAATAATAATGAATATTGAGTAATAAGAAATGAGAAATACATTGTGGCATAGTGACTAGAAATCCAGTTGGGAAGAGTTGGATTCAAGTTTTATATCTGCTACATGTTCCTGGCTATGTTTAATTGGACTAATAACTTAGCCCAAGTAAATATTAGATCCCAAGTAACTTCATTATAACTTCTCTATGTTATGAGCATAAGGACCTTTGACCAGAGCCAACCCTCAAAGGATTCTGAAACCATAAGTTTGTGGTGCCATTATTTATAGCAAGTAACTATCTAAGACTATTATAGCCTACAAAGCAAGTATTACTTTGTATTGGTTGAAGACCTCTCATTGGGAGGAACCTTTAACAATTCAATAATATGTCCAGTTATCAAAATGGAGAACAGAATGATTCACTGTATCTTTTTTCCCCTATAGAAACTAGCTTATGGTTAAGATTGGACCAGTTATATAACCATAATGAAGCCTATGCCATTATCATCACTACAATTATCCAGAGAGATATGAAGTAAATTGATAATGAGAATATGTTTTTCTTTTGCTCAGAGCTGTGGTTTCATTAGTGGAGGGAGATCTTTGGAAATTACCAATCCAGATCCACAATTCTTCAATGACTCGTATTTTTAGAAGGTTGATTGAGAATTAATTGATTGATTAATAAAACATTAGTGTTGGGTTGGACATCAGTCTTGGTTTTCCCAATTCTAGGGACATATTCTATCTATTGTTGTTGTATTACACTTATATATTGACTTCCAAGTGAAATGGATCTCCGTGAGGCAAGAGTCATACAGTCATCCGCCTCATTCTCTCTTCCAGAATCACCAAATTCCAATGGCAAGACAAGAGTCAAAATTACTAGTGATGGCCTGCGATGCAGTGCATGACTTTGATGTCTTTAATATATGATCAAGCTTTAAGCCCTCTACAGACCCAGCTTCAACTGCCTTCTTGGTCATTGGAATAAATTGTTCTCATATACTAGTTTTGCCTTGGGAAATCTTCACTTTCTTGGGGTAAACATTGCCCTAGCCTATATACAGATTTGAGGCCTGTCAGTTACCCTCAACCTTGTTTAGGCCATCTGCTGAGATGCTTTTACTGGTATGTGGTTGCTATGCATGTTATAGCTTCTTGGAATCAGAGGTGAGAATTGGGGGTACAGATGAACACCAAAAGATGGATGAGCAGTCCAGAAAATGGCTCAGCAAGCCCTCATACTAGACGTTCTAATCCTTAATGAAAACCGTTTGTGATTAGTCAAATATGTCAATGATATAAAATTCAAATAGAAGCAGAGTTTATTAAAACATGTATAAGTATCCCTTCAGGCCATGTATTGACTTAAAAAAGCATGTCTGCTTATATATCTTTTTAAAAATTAATATATCAAGAAGAAATTACATTTTAATCTGGTTCAGACCATATTTAGGATTGGCATGGCTGAATGTGGCCCAAATTTGCAGAATATTTAACATCTCCACACAATACTATGTTGTCTCTCTAAGAGAACTCTTATATTACATTCTTTGGGGGCAAGCATTTCCATAGCTAAATATCATGGATGATTAGAAGACTTCTCCCTCTTTCACCAAAGCAATTCCATTAATTTTTCTACAATCAATAGCACCACAATCCCTTATGGTTTCTGAGTCTCTTGGGGATTGGCTTTGGTCAGAGGTCCTTGTGTCTCATAGCAGATGGGCAACTCAGCATTTGATCTAATCCTGAAGTGATTACTAAGCAAAATAATTCTTGGGTGGCTAGATTTTGAAGATATTATTTGTGGGTCATGTTTTCTAAAAGGCTCTGGTGCCTTTTCTTTGTTTCTCCTGAAGGAATGAGTATTACTTAAGAGAACCAGGGGCATTTTTTGACACTGAATAAGAGAATGAATCATGTACCTGCAAGAGGGAGATGGTGATGGAAATTCCTTGTAAATAATTCAATTTTTTTGCCTGAGTTATCTCTTAAGTACTTCTAATACTGATGGGATGATGGGGCAGTTTACCAGCCATCTGTTTTCAATAAAAGTAAGTAGATCTGCAGCTAATTAAAATTGCCTGTTATGGCAGAAATAGAACCAAGGAATTTTTGAGAGATAGAAGAGGCCTTAGAAGTTCTCTGGGACAAACTCCTTATTTGACAAGGAGTTCTCTGGATCACACAGAAAATTGGTGGCTAAGGTGGGATTAGAAAGCCAAAATCCACTGCGTAGTTTGCTCTTTCACAGAGACCCTGTCAGAGGGATGATTTCAAGGGAATATATCCAGTTAGTTACTTCCATTTCTTTGAAAGAGGACTAGACTGTGAGAAACATTGAAGAGACCGATTTCTCTACTATTTCTGTCCTATAGCCACTTGCTTTGGAAGTTTATTTGGATGTCTGCTTCCTTTTTGCTTGCCCCACTCATGAAAATAAATGGACTAGAGGGTCATGCCACATCCTGGGAATGTGCTGTGTGATCTGCTCAAGAAGAACACTAGAAGGCAAATGTATAGAAGTTGCTATACATTAGCACAGAGAGAATTCAATTTAGATTAATTTTGTCCTCTTGTGACTTCCTCAGGTTGTCAGTGTATTGTATTATATTTGAGAAGAAGCATTTGAAGATAGGTGTCTGAATCCTGGATAGCAAAGAAAGAACATTAGGTAATAGAATTGAAAGTGAACTTCAAAGTCCACAGTCCAACTCTGTCCTTTTGCAGATGAGGAAACTGAGCTACACCATGATTAAGTAACTTGCTCCGGGGTCCATACACACAGACACTTATATGTCTGAAGTTTATTTTTGAACCCAGTTCTTCCTGACCCAAAGACTAATGCTGCTTCAATTATACCTTGCTCCTCCTATACCTTGGTTGTTTTTTGATGGAATCTCAACAGGAATTAACCTCAGCATGAAGATATTCACCACAGATGTTAAAAATAACTGGAATATATTTTCTGACAAGTATCAAAAGGACTATTTAAGGCCAGGAAGTGAAAGTCAGGGACAACCATTATGTCCTGTATCACATTGCTGGTCCCCTGCCTTGAGACTCAGATGAAAAACATCCGTAGTTGCTGAAAGAATCATCAGTTATGGTTGCTGAACACTCTTCAGTGATCTCTGAACACTGCTGGAGAAGAGGAAACTGGATACTGGGTTGGGGACAGGCAAGTGATATGATGTCTTTTTAAAGAGAAGAAAAGTTTTCAGATTATAGGAAGTGAGCTTAATTTGAACTCCTATGAGAATCTGGATCAAATTGTTGGGTAAATAAATGTGAATATTTCTAAATCAAATATTCTATGAACATCAATTACACATCTACTACATGTCAGGAAATAACCTTAATATTGAAAATATAAAAATTTAAAAAAATACAGTTTACTGCTCTCAAGGAGATTATACTCTCTTAGACCAAGCAATATGGCATGAATATAGATAAACATAATTCAAGATAAGGAAAAATGGGAGCAAACAATAGAGACAAACAATGCTCTAAGAAAAGAAGATGGTGAATGAGCATGGCTCCATCAAGACTGGATCATGGCATTGTAAATTAATACCTCTCTCATTTCTATAGGTTCACTAGGGAGGTACAGCAGATCAATACTGTAGGCACAATATGGCTGGATTTCAGTTCAGTTTTGGACAAAGCTTCTCATGCCACACTTTTGGATAAGGAGAGATGTGTGCTAGATGACAATCTAGATTACTTTATCAAGTATGCAAAGAACACATAGCTGGGGAATGGGAATATGTAACCCACTGGGAAAAGGACTATTGAATCCGAAAAAAAGAGGAAACTTATCTGCCGACAAGATTTTTGAGTATTTATTTGCAGGTATGATTAGTTTGTGTTGGTTGGTTTTATTGTTGCTTGACCTCAGAACACAGAATTAGGAGAAATATGGAGTTGCAGAAATAGATTTCAAGTTGTTATAAGGACCAACTTCCTAGCAGGCAGAACTGTCTCATGAAGCAGCAAGATGGTAAAATGGATAGCATTCTAGGCCTATAATCAGAAAGATATGATTTAATATCTTATCTTTGATACTAGTTGTGTAATATAGGATAAGTCCCTTGACTTCTCTCTGCTTCAATTTCTTCATCTATAAAGGGGGGATAATAAAAACATTTATTTCCCTGGGATATTATTAGTATAAAATGTGATAATATTTGAAAAGCTCTTAGCATAATGTATTATACATAGCAGGGACTTAATAAATGCTTATTTTCTTTATTCTAAAGGTTGAGAATTCACCATTGCTTCTGGCCAGAGCTACAGGACCACTTGTCAGGGATGTTATAAGACTGTGTATGGTAAACCTATGGCAGGCATGTTGGAAGGGGCTGTTCCCCTCCCCTTCTCCACTGCACCTGAGGATATTTTTCATTTCATCCACCTCTCTACTCAGCAGCCCAATGGGAGTGCTTCCTCCCTACCCTGTCTGGGGTAACAGGTTGCCTCACATGTGGCTTGAAGGTGCAGTTTGGGCACTTGATCTCTAAAAGGTTCGCAATCACTGTCATAAGTATTATATTAGATGTGGTCTGACTAGAGAATCATTGGGGTCCTGTTCGAGTGTGAGTTTCTGTGGTTTCAACAAATTATTTTTTTTGAATTTAATAAAATGACTTTTAATAAGGAGATATCAAAGTAGTAGATAAAACACACCTTCATCAGTAGAGGACAATGAATACATAATTCGTAACAGTGAATATAGAAAAAAATCATATATGACAATGGATTCCATTCTCAGGATAAGTAAAAACAAATATGGTAGCTAAGATAGCTAAAATGACCTCAGGTCTTATTCAGACGGACCATCTCTAAGATAAAGAAGTTAATATTACACTGTATTCTGCCCTGGCCAGATCACTTCTTTAATAACGTGCTTAGCTCTAAATAGCACATTTTAGGCTGGGCATTGGACAACTGAATCTCATTCAGTGAAGAGTGAGCAGAATGGTCAAAGGATTGGAGGCCAAGCCAAAGAAAGAGTAGATGAAGAAACTAGAGTGGGAGAATTGAAGACATAAAAGGACATGAGAGTTAAATTAGACTTATTATCAGCACCAGGGAGAGAGAATTTGGAAAGTTAAATAGTGAGTATTTATTATGCACCTATTATGTGACAGGTTAGTTTCTAGGTACTGGGAATAAAAATGCAGAAATTAAAATAATCCATGCTCTCAAAGATCTCTCTTCCCTCCTAATAAGTAGATGTTGAAGAGAGATAAGGTTAGGTTTGATAAAAAGAAAAACTTCATAAACAATTAGAGGTGACCAAAAGAAGAATGGACTGCTTTGTGAGGTGCTAACTCCCCTTTCATTTGGAGGTGTTCAAAAAGTGCTTTGTTAATATCATCAGGTATGTTAGACTAAAGTGAAAAGTATTCTAGGGTAGACTAGGCTCAGGTGAAGGTTTTTCTGGATGCCCTCTGATATTCTTTCTATTTATTAGCTTCTGTGGTTTTTGAAAACCATCATTATTTCTATTCTAAACATGTGATAGTTGAGGCATATAGATGCATAGAAACTTAATTTGCTTATGTTTTAAAGATTATGAAAAACAAAGTAAAATTACTAAGAATTGGAGAAGAGCCACTGACTTTTTAAAAATGGAACATTTAAGAATAGAGTATGAAAATTATAGTCCAGTAAGCTTGATTTCCATTCCAGAGAAAATTTAGAATCAATCATTAAGAAATGGTTTCTGAACATCTAGAAAACAAAGTCATGGTGATGAAGAGCTAGCATAGTTTAAGCAAGACCAAATCAAGGCATACTAAGCTCTTTTCCTTTTGCTGACAGGATTACTAAACTATTTTTGATGGCAATGTCAAAGATATGATTTTCATATATTTTAACAAAGCTTTTGATAGAGTAACATGCATTAATCTTGAGCAGAGAATCGATATTGATTAGATAACATAACTTAATACATTAAGAACTGGCTGAATTTTTAGCCTCAAAGAGTAGTGGTGGAGGCAGCTGGATGACTCAGTGGATTAAGAGTCAGGTGTAGAGCCTGGAGTTCAAAACTGGTCTCAGACATTTCTTAGATGCGTGACTCTGGGCAAGTCACTTAAGCCCAATTGCCTAGCCTTTATTACTTTTCTGCTTTGGAACCAATACACAACACTGATTTTAAGAGAGAAAATAATGGTTAAAAAAACAGAATAGTGGTTAATGATTCAATATTATCATGGAAGGAAATCTATAGTGGTGTACCCCAATGATTGGTTCTTGGTTTTTTATTATTGATATGTTAAAAAATGCATGCTCCTCAAATTTACAATTGACACAATGTTAGAAGGACTTTTCATACATGGGATGATAGAGTTAGCATTTAAAGGATTCAATGAATACTTGACAGGTTAAAGCTTTTGGCTAAAACATAAAAAAGATAAAATTCAAAAAAGTTTTATACTTACATTCCAGAAATCAATTTCCCAAGCACAAGATGAGGGATGTATATTTATAATGTAGTTTAGGAAAGGGAGAAAGGGAATAAGTATTTATATAGCACCTACTAAACATCAGACACTGCGTAAATCAGTTTATAAATATTATCACATTTGATCCTTAAAATAACACTTTAAGGTAAGTAATATTATTATTCTGATTTTACAATTGAGGAAACTGAGGCAAACAGAGGTTAAAAGGCTTATCCACACAACTAGTAATTGTCAAAGACTGAATTTGAACTCATGTCTCCCTGGCTCTAGGCTTTCAGTTGACTGCAACCTCATTATGAATCAATAGTGAGTTGTGACAGCTTGAAAAGCTAATTCAGTTGCATACTGTTTTCAGAGGCTTTGCTTCCCAGAATTCTGAGTTGATATGCCTTGTATTCTGTCTTGATCACATCTCAACATTTAACTGGGTATTTGACCCCAAGGATGCAAGAAGTAAATAAGAAACCAAAACTATTCAAATGGTGAAGGCCCTTAAGTCTGTGTTATATGAGGATTGGTTGAAAGAATTGGGGATATTTCTTCTAAATAGGAAAAGACTCAGGGCTGACACGATAGTTGTCTTTAAGTATTTGAAGGATCATCATTTGAACAATGATTAGACTTTGTTTAAATCCAGAACTAGGAGCAATAAGTGCAAGATGCAAATAAGTATACTTTGACTTGAGGTCAGGATTAAGCTTTTCCTATGAATTGGAGGAAAAAGGAATGGGATGCCTCAGAAGGTAGGTTTTTGCATCTGATAGGTCTTCAGGAAGATACTAAGTGATTATTTTTCAAGCATATTGCAGAGATCATTCTTTACTTGTGATGATTTGATGAGATTGCTAGGGAGGTCCCTTTTAACATTCCAGTTCTGTGACTGTGATTATCTCTTCCTTCTATCTCATCCTTTCTGTCTTTTACTTCTTAGATATATATGACCAGGAGTATGATCTCTTAGTCTTAGGATATGGATAATTTTAATGACAAATTCTTTCCAGAATAGCGGGACCAACTCATAACACCACTAAAATTGTGATTATTGTTTTCCTGGTTCTGCTTTCTTTACTGTCAGGTCATGTGAATATCATCATCTTTCTCTGAATTCTTCACATTTGTCATTTATTATGGCAAAAATAATATTGTCTTGTATTTACTTACCTCAAATTGTCAGATATCTACAAGCGATGGGTATCTGCTTTGATTCCAATGTTTTGATGTAGTAAAAATAAATAAATCCCTCGACATTCTGGTATATAGGAAATATTCTATTTCTCTTGGAGCCCTTCCTCTGTCTTTTATCTCCCTAGAAAATAGGTTCAGTAGTAGTACTCTATAGTCAGTGAGCATGAACAGCTTAATGACAAATTGTTTTCAAGAAATGATCGAATCAATAGCATGTGAGTGTACATTTTTTTTTCTCCCAGCCCCTCCAAATTCTTTGGTAATTTGCAGTGAACTTTCAAAGTTGTTTTAGTGTTCCTTTCTCTTTTAATTATTATTATTATTAGTTAGTCTAAACATATTTTCATTTGATTAAAAAGATTGTTTTCTAAATCCTCTTTTGGGGACCAGAAGAAAATGCTGATATAATTTGATTATATATTGGCATTGAGCAGATAGAAATGATTGTGTAGACAAGACCACACTTCAGGACTCATTTTGCTGTCTCTTGTTTTCCTTTTTATACAACAATGTATTATTCTTTGGGTTTCCAACTTGAGTGGAACAGTAATTGGATTTCATTTAGGTCTTTATTACCTTGACCCCATGCTGTTAAGCCAATGGACAGTTGGTGTGAGTGGGTATCTTGGTCACATTGTCTGCAGGCATTGGAGATTATTTCTGTGGAGTGCTATTATTCAGCACTGCACCATGGGTGATTGTGTAGTCAGGCTTTGAAAGCAGTATATTTGTATTACCCCCAAAATAAGAAAGTAGATTCCAACAGAGCTATATAATCAAAAGTAATTTTCTTCTTGCAAATATTCCGCAAAGAGAAATGGAGCATTGGGTTTTTTTCAGATATTTACATTGTCTTACATTATCATTTTCTATTGATAGTTGTCAAATAAAACTCAAGCGAGGCTGCAATAATAAGATCTTGTATCTTTTTAGTTTTCAATTCCCCACCCCCCACTTGCAACTTATTGCCTGTTTCTTTTCAACAGTCCTCCCCCTTCTTCCATGCCCTGCTGGGTCAATCTTTTCTTAAATCAAACTGTTGAATTTTATTATTATGTTTGAAGTATCATAAAGATGCAGCAGTATGTCTCAGGGCCTTTGCAGCTAGGCAACCGCACCATGAGCTCAGGAAAGTGTGGGCAGAGGTAGAACATAGCACTCTGGGAGTCGGGAACAGGAAGCAGAAAATGTGACTTTGGGAAGTAGCCTTATTTGCTGTTAGCTCTTGAGAGTAGTGGACATGAGGTCAAGGATGAACTCAGCTACAACTGAGACAGATGGTGACTGGTATTTCTGAAAAGGAGAGGGATGAGCTTTGCTTTAAAATGCTCACATGAAAATTTGTTTCCTTTTGGAAGTTGAAAGGACATGATGGAAACTCTGGAAGTGTGCTTATTAATCAGATGAGTACCACCCCAAATTCAAAATGCAACTGCGTGTTGACCAATAAAAAGCCTTTGTGGTAGAGATTTAATGCTTAACTGCCCATGTGAGTAGGAAAAGGCAATGAGCTCCATCATAACCATTGAGTGATCATTAGGTAAAGATCATGCTACTTTCTGGGAAGAAAAATTATAAAGATGGTCACTGTCTTTTAGAAATCTATAGTCCAACAAGTGAACCTTGAATTTGTAATCAGAAGATCTGAATTCAAATCTTGATTGGCTATTTATATTCCCCAGTCTCCTTCAAAAAGCACCTCAAGGTGCCCTTCACACAAACACATACATCTGTGTGAAGCTTTTTGTGATCCCCCTCTTTGTTAGTTCTTGTCCCACACAAAATTACCTTGTATTTGTATTTATTTACTATATTGTCCCTCCCACCCCCCAAAAGAACTAGAGCATCTTGAGAGAAGGGATTCTTTTATTTCTATCTCTTTAGTCAATACCACTTATCAAGTTATCCTACATATAACTACAGGACTGGTTCTGGTGTTTCATTGATTGAAAAGCTCTTAGGTATAGGAAACTTCCTTTACTAATTCATATCAATACCTTTTCTGCCAATTATAGCATAGCAATATTGACAAACCTCGACTTGGCAAACCTTCAGTTTGGGTGCCCAGAGGGCAAATTCAAGCTGTCCTGTGAGCTCCCCCAGCATTAATGGAGAGAGCTGAGGGAAGAAATGCTTGCTTTGGGTAGCTGGACAGAGGGGCAAGGCATGCAAAAAATGTCCTTGGGCACTGGGAAGAGGGGGAAAGGAGTAGCTCCCCAGTGCCAGCTCTGCATGAGTGCCACGTCTTCACCAATGCTTGCCTAGAGCACTGAAAGTGACATGCCCAAGGTCACACAGTGAGTATTGATTTGAAATTTAGTCTTCTAGTATGGCTCTTTAGGCACTATGACAATCTGTGATGAACATAGTAGAGACACTTAATGAACATTTGTCATTGTTCTATGAAATGAAGGCATTAAGGTTCTGTTGACTTTGAAAAACACAGAACCACTAAAGTAGTCAGCAAAACCAAATCTTTAATCAGGAAAGAGACAGGTCCTTAAATATCAGCTGCCACACAGAGCCAAGTGATAAATACCAAACAGAGTCGAACCCTGGGGGCTCTGGGGACAATGTCTCAGAGAGAATCATGGGGCTAGATGATTCTCCAAAGAACAATAGAACTTGGGGACTTATATACCTTTTGGGGAACCAAGGATAGGGAAGTATGATTGATGGACATTACCATGAGTTTAAGGAAATGAGAAATCGAAGATAGGATTATCAGAGAGAGGCTGATGCTTTACAATGAAAACTAAAGAAAGAGTCCAGCCAAGGGCTGGGCTTCCTGGGAAAGGACTTTGATACAATGGGAGAGACTACTAAGACAAAAAGGATACTTAACATTTCATTATGTCCAGTATTCCACCTAAACTGAGATCATTAAGTACTTTAAGGTCTATTGCTCCAACTGAAACAAAGTCACTCTGGAACTCCCTTTAAGGTATTTTCCCAAGGGACAGGAGCAAATTCGGGGTTCCTAGATTTAAAGAGTCCTTTCAGCTTGCGATGCTAGGAAGTTGTGGATCCATTTTAGGGAGGACATATAGAAAAAGTCTCTTCACAGTAGAAAAGAGATTTATTTTCTGGGATTCTTGACTAATTTGACATTCACTCCATAATGTTCTCTGACATTGTCTTTATTAACTTCATGTACTTATTCATAAATTTCCCTTGGCATGGCCACTTCCAGAATAAGAACTAAACAACCCTTTGGCGTTCCAATGATGATGTTTCCTTACTACTTTCTCCCTTCTCTCACTGTGTCCCATCATATGCACCTTTTTTCCATATTGATTTCTACTAACTTTCCTTCCTCTTTTCCTCCTTTTTTTTCTCATTATTATCTTCCCTTCTGTCTTTTCTTTTCCCTTTACTTTCTCCCCCACTACTTCTTCCTCCATCCTTACCCCCTGCTTCTTCCACACCTTGTTTTGTTCTCTATTTTCCAGCTTGCTTCCTTGTAATTTACACCCTTCTCTTCTTTATATTAGTTAAGTTTGTCATTTATGCTTCTGGGTCTTCTTTCTTCCCTCTTTTGTCACTAAAGGCCAAAGATATTTCTCTTTTTTGGTGGGAGGAGGTGACAAGTTCATGACTATACAAAGAAGAATTAATGAAAGTATACTTGGCCAGGTGACTTTATCCATTAAATACTGGCTCAACTAGGACAGATATCTTTGTAGCTGTATTATGAATATGAGTGAGATCAACTAGGTTCAAACTTATCTACACTGCTTACAGTTTTTGTTACCAATAACAAGTTATTTGACTTTTGTACACTGTAATTTCCTACTCTGTAATATGAGAGAATTAGAGTAACTGACTTCTAAGTTCTTTTTCAGCTCCCTATCATCTATAATTATAATAAATAACAATTACTATTATATTTTAATAATTATATTAAACTGTAATCCTAATTTAATGTCACATTTTAGTAAAACATAATAATAATAATAACTTGCATTTTTATAGTCTTTTAAGGTTCATGAATCACTTTATAACTAATATTTCATTTCATTCTCACAACAACCCTGAGAAATAGATTTTATTATTCTCCTCATTTACCAAATGAGAAAACAGGTAGGCAGAAATTAAGTGACTTGCCAAGGGTCACATAGCTAGTGAGTAAGTGTATGAGGATAAATATGAACTCATGTCTTCCTGAGTCCAGATTCAAATTCAATCCACAATACCACCTAGCTTCTCTAAAATCCTTGGAGCCTTGGATGATTTCATTTTTGTCTTTGCTTTCCTTGTGCCTACAATAGTGCTTTGTGAGTTTAATAAATGTGTTCTGAGTTGAGCAGCAAATCACAGAATCCTGTTCTTATATGATATATTCTCATCTATACTTGGTCATATATTTGTAAAGTGAATATTTATATACTGCTAAACACTTCACTACATTTGGAAATAATAAATCGATGGTGGTTTTATCTTTTCATTTTCTTCACAAGGGGACCACAGGTGGTGCCTGGCTGTAGAGCAGACAAATACATTGCTGGAAGATGTCTGGTATTTTTATTACTGAAGGCAGTAAAAACTCAGACATTTCTAGCAGGTTAAAATGACTTGCTTTCTCTGACCCTTTCTGATGTAGCAAAATTTGTAATCAATTCTAGGCACTGAAAACCGTAGACAATTGAATGACATTGGGCAGAAGGTGGTCTGTTCCAATTGGCTCCCTGGAATCTCCCTTGACTAACAACTCTTGTTTATGTGTTTGCTTTCCTTTGAATGAGACACCAGGTAAAAATACTGAAGGACTTGGGGAAATAAGCCTGCAAATTTTGCAGTTTACCATCAGGGAAAATGGTCAAGATGCGGTCACCTCTTTTGAGCGAGACATTGGAGCCAGTAAGTGAGGGCAAAATCTTTGGAGCTTGGGAGATGCTCATGATTTTTCTCCCCTGCAGGATGCCTTATTGAAAAGCACATTAATGAATAAATGACTATTAGAGCTCAGAAAGCCACTGCTATTAAACCATGCTAATTCAAATTTATTTCTTGACTAAAATTGGAAGCAAGAAATAAGTTGCATGAAGTACACAGATGCAATGAAGGAACCATAAAAACGTTCTTAGAAAAGGAGTACTCCTGATGACAAATAGGATATCCTTGAAAGCTACAGGTGAAATAAAAAATGCCTCATGTTTAAAAAAAGAAAAGCAAACTATATATAAGAGAGATCTGTGATTGAACATATCTTTTTTTTTCCTGTTCTATGTATATGGTAACACTCATTTTATTCGGTGATGAGTTCAGAAAAAAATTAATTTAAAGAAAATAAATATTTTAAGAGAGCTTTACAGGCAGAAAAGGAGCACGGGGTAAAGGAAGGGAAGGATAAATCTATGTACTTGGGGGCAATGAGGAAGGAAGTCTAGATGGTGCAATCAGCAGCTAGGTGGTATAGAGCAGTGGATTTAGTCATGGAAACCTGTATTAATCTAACTTCAAAATTTAGAACCTTTGTTATACTGGGCAAGTCCCCTCTTTTTGCCTCAGTTTCCATATCTATAAAATGAGGATTAAAATAGCACCTACTTCCCAGGGTTATTGTAAAGATCAAAACATACATTTATAGAGAGCTTAGTACAATTAATGCCTGACACAAAGTGAGCTCTATATAAATGTTACCTATTGCTATTAATAAAGGGAAAGTATATGGTGGAGAGTAGCAGGAACAATATTATTATATTATATTACATATTAGGTTATATATAAAAATGAATATTTATGCTTTTAAAAAAATTCACATCCTAATGGGAGGGGTGACAATGCAGGTTTTAGCGCAAGATAGAAAAGGGTCCGTGGTCCTTAGGATGCAGTTTGGGACTATTAGACATAGAGTTCTGATTACCATAAAAGGAGATTAATCCATGAATAGTTATTTCATGAAGTGTCTGATCAATTCACAAGCATTTATTAATGCCTCCTGGATGATTGGTGCTATGATAAGTGCTGTGGGGCACATATATGAATAAATATGAAACAGTTCCTTCTCTCAAGAAGCTCACATCTTTTTAGGTTCAAATCTGGCTCAAACACTTCTTAGCTATGTGACCCTGGGCAAGTCACTTTACCCCCATTGCCTAGTTCTTACCACTCTTCTGCCTTGGAACTAATACATAATATTGATTCTAATGTGAAAAGTAAAGGTTTAAAAAAAAAGGAAGAAGCTCACATCCTGTCTAATGTGTTCAAATGACAAGCCTGACCTCGTTTTCTTTAGGGAAATCTTTCTCCCACTGCATGTTTCCATGTCAGATGCAAAAAGCCCTGATGGTATGTCTAAGACTTCATTTAGTAACTAGAAGAGAGGAAACAAAGGAAAAGAGAATGATTTCATTTGGAAGACAATGTTAAAAAGAAAATCTGGAGGGGGCAGCTAGGTGTCTCAGTAGGTAGAGACTCAGTAGGCTTGAAGACTGGAGGTCCTGGAATCAAATCTTGCCTCAGATACTTTTTAGCTGTGTGACCCTGGGCAAGTCATTTAACCCCCATTGCCTAGCCCTTACCACTCTTCTGCTTTGGAACCAATACACAGGATTGATTCTAAGTCAGGACTTAATAAATGAAGTAAAAGATTCTATGGATGATCTGGGCTTGACTTACATTTAACTTAGCCTCTGACAACTTCCAGATTAGAGAATTAGGGTTGAGCATTGTGGAAGATCTAGGTTCAAATTTTACCTCTAACACTAGCTATGTGACTTATGGTCAGTCACATAACCCCTATGAATTTGTTCCCACATGAGTAACATGGAAATGATGATACTTCACAGGCTTGTTGGGAGGCTCAAAAGGGATGGTAAATATTCAAGTGCTTTGCAAAGTTTAAATCATTTAATACATTTGTTCTTATTGTTATCCTAAGATTTAATGACTTGTGATACAGTGGAAAGAGGGTTGAATTCGCTGTCAGGGTACTGTAGCTCAGCCATGACTCCTTGTTGACAGAGATAAATCAAATAACTTCTTTGGGCCTCAGTTTCCTCAAATGTCAAATGAGGGAGTTGGAGTTGTTAACTGCCAGAATTCCTTCCAGCTGTAAATCTGTGATTCTCTGATCGTTTAATTGAGTTACAAGCAGAAACTTATTTTTTTCTTTCATAATGATGGCTTGGCCTTTGCCTTTCAGCTTGTGAAGCAACTGTTTTTAAAATTTAGGAGAGAAAGTTAAGTGAAAGAAACCAAAGAATGTCAGAGAGGCTCTTTCAGGGAGAGAGTCACAGTATTATGAGCCTCTGATTGGTGCCACTAAGCTCCCTGGACTCCTTCACTCAGCCTTCTGTAGTTAGAAGCCAAAAGGATGGTTGGAAGGAATCTGGTCTCTGCTGATAATTGGGAGAAGGATAAGGAGGTTATAAACAAACAATAGCCTAAAAAGTAAATAGTGGTTAGCAGTACAATTTCATTCCATATCTATTTTTCTCCCTGTAATTAAGTCTCAGCTCAGTGATTTACTTAGAACGCAGTAGAGAAGAATTTTCTGTAAGTCAGTCATAGGATGAAGCCAGAAAGTTACTTTAGCAATCATTTAGCCTTTATTTTACAAGTGAGGAAACTGAGACTTACTTCGAGAGGTTGTGTGTAAATCATTTTATGAACCTTAAAATGTTATGTGTCAGAAATGATGGTGGGAAGATGACAACTACACCTGATAATGCTAGAAGAGTCCTAGAAGAGTCTGGATTCAAACTGAGGTCTTTAAATGGTCAAACGATTGCTCTTCTTACTATATTAGCTCTTGGTGTATGTCATTAATACACCATGGTTCTTAAAAGCTATTACCTTCTATCTTAGTATCAACATTATGTATTAGTTCTAAAGCAGAAGAGTGGTGAGGTCTAGGCAATGGGGGTTAAATGACTTGCCCAGGGTCACACACCTGGGAAGTGTCTGAGGCCAGATTTTAACCCAGGACCTCCCATCTCTGGGCCTGCCTCTCAATCCACTGAGCCACCCAGGCTGCCCATCTTTTCAACTTTTTGTTGTTAGGCAGCTGGCAGCGCAGTGGATAGAACCCTGGGTCTGGAATCAGGAAGACCTGAGTTTCATTCCAGTTTCAAACTTAGTAGCCGTGCGATCCCAGACAAGTGACTTAACACTGTTTGCCTTAATTTCTTCAACTGTGAAATGAAGATAATACTAGCACCTAGTTCAAAGAGTTACTGTGAAGATCAAATGAGATACTATTTCTCAAAAACACTAAACATATTGTCAGGCATATAGTGTTCAGTTGCTTCAGTTTTGGGCAACATCTTCATTTGGGGCTTTCTTGGAAAAGACACTGGAATGGTTTGCAATTTTCTTATCTGGCTCATTTGGTTTATTAATAGATGAGGAAACTAAGGCTAACAGGATTATGTGACTTGTCCAGGGTCATATAAGTTAGTGTCTGAGGCCAGATTTGAACTAAGAAAGTTAAATCTTTTTTGACTTTAAGTCTGGCACTCTATCCATTGCACCTTCTAACTGATACGAGACATCTACATCTACATCTATGTCTATATATTTATGCATACATACCTATATATGTAATAATATTTTACAATTAAGGAGGACCATCATATACTCTGAATATCCCCCCTTGAAAGAAGCTTCCTCTTGAAGAGTAGGGATGATGCACAATGGAAACACCTTGAAAATCTGTTGGAACCTGAAGAGCCCACTTACCTGGTTTTGTTTTGCTAATCATGTGGTGAAAGGCAAACATTTTGCCTAGATTCTGTTGCACCAGAAGCAGAACTGGAGCCATCTTCAGAAGACCTTCGTCTTCTCAAACATTTCTGTTTGCTGCTCTCGCTGATTCCTTTGGCTGTTGGTACTGGTGAGAAACAACGCTATGAGGTTTGAATGGAATACTTTGACATTCTCCCTTCTGGCCTTGACATAAAACCTTGTGAAAATGGATCTCAGTCCTTTTTCCTTGATTTTTCTTCTTTTCTGTTTTAGGTAAAGGAAATTAATATGGAGGATCCAGTGTTGTGAGGACTGAAATTTCTGGAAGATTCACTTGAACTAGATAGACGAAGAGATCTGATATGATTCAATAAAGAAATAGGTATTCATTCAGAGTCTGTCCTAGGATTTGCGGCCATCCTGGCATCAATGCCTCAAGGAACAAGACGTGACCTTTGGGACCTAGTCATGGAAGCTGTTATAAAGAAAGAGCATATGAGCAGGACCTGCTGAAAAAGGCAGAGGCAGGAAGGTTCAAGAATTCTGGAGAAGTGACAGGATATCAAATGCAGTCTAAACAGGAATTTATTTAAGGTAAGGGGAGATAGGGAAGGGGGAATTAGGCTAATCTTATCTACAATATCCAACTAGCCCTCTAAACAAATCTAATTCCCTTCAGTGAGATGTTAGCTGCATGTCATTTACCTCTACCTGAAATTCCAGACCCTACAATAAATACACTCCACTAACCCAAATTCCCCCTTAGATGGTGACAGAGGTGATGAGGTTGGAAGTTAAGCAGGAATAAGGCTCAGGGAAAGGTTCTCACTCACAGATGCCTTGGATGTATCAAACAGCTTTGTTGTTGTATCTCTCAGTCAGCAGGAACAGGATAAACAGAGAAACAGGTAGTTGGTAAGAAGTATCAGAAGGAACGTCTCAGGAGAGAGAATAGCCAGCTCACCAGGTCCATCTCAGGAGACTAGACAAAACTCAACCTCCAGCTTAAGTGTCTATTAGAAGACAGTCCGGTCACTTCTCCAGAATTCCAGAACCTTCCTGCCTCTGCCTTTTCAGGAGATTCTGCTCATATGCTTTTTCCTTATAACATAGCTAAGATTAAAAGTAATTTGGAATGCATATGGCATGTAGATGTGAAATTGGTGGAACCACTATGCTGAAGCTGTCCAGTGACCAAGGTGGAATAGAGGAGAATATGACTGAGGCATTTGGGGAAAATGACCTTATGTTCTTCTTGCTATGCTTTTGAAATTTCTTCCTCTAAAAATGTCTTCTGATATCAACTGAAACTTCAGTGCTAGTCACTGATGCCCATCATTCTTGAAGAATACAACTGAATGATGCTTAAGCTGGTATCAGAAAAGAGACATCTCTAAACCTTAGAAGCCTTCCTCTAGAGCAGGGGTCGGCAACCTTTTTGGCCCTGAGAGCCATAAACGCCACATTTTTAAAAATGTAATTTCGTGAGAGCCATACAGTGCTCACAGTGAGGCTCCTGTAACAGCACCTGAAAAAAAATGGACTTTATGGCTCCTGCAGAAAGAGCCATCTCTGGCCCTCAAAAGAGCCAGATATGGCTTGAGAGCCATACATTGTCAACCCCTGCTCTAGAAGAATTTCAAGGGTCAGATGTAGTCAGCCTGGCCTTGGGATTGTGAACCTAAAGTGTATTTGCTGAGAAAGAAAACTAGCCACCTTCAGAGGAAGAACTGTGGGAGGAGAAACGCAGAGGAAAAACAACTGCTTGAACACATGGGCTGATGGAGATATTATTGAGGATGCAGACACTAAATGATAACTCTAGTCCAACTATCAATAATATGGAATTAGGTTTTAATCAATGATACATGTAAAACCCAGTGGAATTGTGTGTTGGCTAAGGGGGGTTGAGGGGTTTGGGGAGAGGAAAGAACATGAAACATGCAACCATGGGAAAACACTCAAAATAAAAATAAAAATATAAAAAAATAACAGTATATTTGCTCATGTTTTGCTCCATGTTTTTACTTTTTAAACCCTTTATTTCTGTCTTAGAACTTAGATAATTCTAAGATAGAAGAATGGTAAAGGCTAGACAATTGGGATTAAGTGACTTGCCCAGACTCACACAGTTAAGAAATGTGTGAGACAAGATTGGAACCCAGAACCTCTCCTCTGTAGACCTGGTTCTCCATCCATTAAGACACCCAGCTACCACTTTGCTATATGCTTTCACTCATATCTGTAACATTCCCTCTCTTATCTTTCTCTTCTCTTCCTTTTCCACCTCTCTCTTTTCTTTTTCAAATCTTATTCATCTGTCTATCCTTACCTCAAGTCTCACTTTCATAAAGCTTTTTTTGGTTAGAGTGACTTTCAACCTTTTCCTTGAATTCTGATAATGTTTAAAGTTATTAATAGATTCTTAAAAAAAAACCTTACCTTCTGTCTTATAATATACAAGTATCAATTCCCAGGCAGAAAAATGGTAAAGGCTAGGCAATGGGGGTTAAATGACTTGCTCAGGGTCACATCACTAGGAAGTGTCTGAGGCCATATTTGAACCCAGGACTCCTTCTGGGCTTGACTTTTAATCCACTATTTAAGTGGGGAGGATTAGTTGTCCCTACTTCTTTACTCTCTTAAAAAATTGCTGTGCCCCTTCTCCCTTTACTATTTATCATTTTAGAAGCTAAAAATGACTTGACATTACTATGAAAATTTTTCTAATGTCATGTTTGGACATAAACATATTTTTGACCCTAAATGGGCCTCACAGATTCCCACGGCTTCCTGAACTACGCTTTCAGATTGTCGTTGTTCACTTGTTTCAGTCGTGTCTACCTCCTCATGATCCCATTTCAGGTTTTCTTGGCAAAGATAGTAGAGTGTTTTTTCCTATTATATCTAATTTTACAAATGAGGAAACTGAGGCAAAAAAGTAATAAGTGACTTGCCCAGGATACCACAGCTAGTTAGTGTCTGAGATGAGATTTGAACTCAGGTCTTCCTAATTCCAAGCCTCACTCTCTGTCTCTTGCACCACCTACCTGACCCTACACTTTGAGAATCTTCTCCCTAAAGTTAGATAAGACCAGAGACCTGGAATAGAGGGAGACTCTGAAGTCATTTAGTCCAAGTCCCTCATTTTACAAATGAAGAAAAGTTGAAGATTGGTTGGATGGTTTGCCTAAAGTTGCTCAGACAGTAAGGGACAGGTTGTCTGTGTCTAACACTCAGCACAACACTCTACTTGAAATCCAGCACTATTTCTATTCTAAAAGAATATCTTGGGGTTTTCCACTCATGTTGTCCTGCTGGCCAATAATTCTGTCTTACTAATAAATATCTCTTTTTACTTAAAAAATAGAAGAATATCTTAATATATAGCATGACTATCATTACAATGTAAATTACTTGTGAGTGGGTGCCACATATTTCTTGACTTCATATACCCAATGCTTAGCAAAGTGTTTAGAACTGGATAATCACCTAAACTGTTATTGAATCATAATAGAACTATTGGACCACGTTGTTGTTGTTGTTTGTTGTTTGTTGTTGTTTGTTGTTGTTTGTTGTTGTTGTTGTTGTTGTTGTTGTTGTTGTTGTTGTTGTTGTTGTTATTTTACACCCTTACTTTATCTCCCAGGAATAACTCTAAGATATAAGGTCAAGGGCTAAGCAAATGGGTTAAGTAATTTGCCCAGGGCTACACAGCTAGGACATATCTGAGGCCACTTTTGAATGCAGGTCCTGATCCTCTATCCATGGTGCCATTTACTTTGTCATTATTATAAAAAATCTATTCAAAAAGACATTTATTAAACACCTACTATGGGCATGATGACTAGAGGTAAGGGATACAAAGACAAGACAACAAATTAATTTATAAAAGGGACTTTATTTTACTGGGATAGGATAAAAGGGAGACAGTTCAACATTTAAACATATTTAAATACATATGTGATCATTTGAAAAGGAGAGAGTTAGTATTAATAATTAAGAGGATGAGTTGGTGTATCCTATGATACTTAGGATCTGAGCCTTGAGAGCTGAGTATTTGAAGAGATGGTGGAGAGGAGGGAGTTTTTTCAGACATGGGAAGGAAAACTTGAGTGAAGGAATAGACGGGAGATAAAATTTTAAGTTAGTTCCACTGGAATGTAGTGAACAAAGGAGAATAATGTGAAAGAAGTGTGAAAAACTAGACTGAAATTAGATTTTGAAAGGCTTTAGATGCCAAACTATGGAGTTTGGATTTGATCAGAGGAAACACGTTTCTTACTCTGGGGAATGTCATGGTCAAGCTTGTGCCTGGGGAAAGTTACTTTAAAGCTATAAACAAAACTGACCAAGAAGTGGCAGAACTGGAAGTGAGGAGTCTAATTATAAGATCTTTGAAATAGTCCAGGTGAGAGGTGATGAGAACCTGAACTAGAGCAGTATCTGTGAATGGAGAGAAGAGGACAGATGGTATGAAAGTAGGAAAAAACAAGTCTTGCCAAATTAATTCTTCTTGAGTGGTTTAGGGAGAGGGAAGAGTCAAAGATGAGTCTTACAATGAGAATCTGGATGACAAGGATAAAGCATGGTTGCATCTTCAACAGAAATAGGACTCTCTCTTCTCTCTCTCTCTCTCTCTCTCTCTCTCTCTCTCTCTCTCTCTCTCTCTCTCTCTCTGTCTGTCTCTCTCTCTCTCTCTCTGTATGTGTGTGTTTTATGTGGATTTGGAAAGAAAAGTTGTAATGAGTTCCATTTTGGATGAACTGAGTTTGAGATACCTGTAGGACTTCTGGTTGTTAATGTCCAACAGCTGATGCTGTGGGAATAGAGTTAAGAAGAGAAAGTAAAGTTACATATATAGAACTACAAGTCTGTGAATAGGTGGAATTGAATTTGGGGATATAACGAGCAGAGAGAAAGCTACAGTGACCCTCTGCTAAAGCTCTTGTAACTCTAAGCCTTTTCATCTTCCAAACCACACTAACACCAGCACTATATATTTATATCCATACACATAGCTGTCTATCTACCAGCCTACATATATATATATATGTATATATATATATATATATATATACATATATACACATATATATGCCAAAACAAGTGTTCTTAGGTTAGTTCAAAAGAAATCAATTTTCTTTCTTATAATTTTAGGGCTGCTCAGTGAAAATAAAGTTGGGCTTGGAATCAGGAAGACCTGAGTTCAAATGTACCCTCAGACACTAAATGTGTGATCCTGGGCAAATCACTTAATTTTTATTTATTTCATAATATTTTATATTATTATATTCAATTATTTATTCATAATTAAAATTATTCATTTAAAATTAAAATTAAAATATTTATAAAGATGTTCTGAATATTTTATGTTATATTAAATATTACATTAAATTTTTATTTATTTTATCATTTATTTATTTGTTGTTTTCTTCACCTGCAAAAAATGAGCTAAAGAAGGAAATGGCAAACCCCTCAAATATGAAGATATATAAATAACCAAGTACGTACTAAAGGTACACAGCATATATGAAAGGCAATCTGGAAGGGGAAAGTATTAGCAATTGCTGACAAAGGTAGACAAGAGAGGCCTTCTCAGAAGATAGAATTTGAACTTAGTCTTGAAATAATCTGGGGAAACTAAGACACAATGGGTCAAGAAATAAATATTTATTAAGTGCCTAATATTTTCCAGACATTGCTAAATACTTTACAAATATTATCTCAATTGATCTTCAGAGCAGACTTGTTGGATGTTGGTGCTATTATTAGCCCCATCTTATCAATGAAGGATCTGAGTCAAATGATTTTAAATGACTTGTCCAAATCACAAAGCTAATAATTATCTGCGTTTTTATTTGAATTTGTGTCTTCCTGGCTCTGGGATAGCTAGGTATCATAGTAGATGGGATGCTTGGCCTAGAGTCAAGAAGACTGATCTTCCTGACATGCTTACTAGCTATGTGAACCTGAACAAGTCACTTAGCCATTCTTGCCTCAATTTCCACATATGTAAAATAAGCTGGTGAAGAGAATGGCAAACCACCCTAATATCTGTGCCAAGAAAATATCAAAAGGGATCATGAGAAATTGAAATGACTGAATTAACTGAAAAAGACTAATTTCCTGATTCCAGACAGTGCTTTATCTGCTATTCCACATAATTACTTTGGGGGAAGAGAAAGAGTGTTCCAAATATGTTGGACAACTAATTCAAAGGCATTGAGAAGAATCAGTGTCCTCTTAGAAATGCAACTAAATCATAGTAGTGTTACGGAGAGTAAAGCATGAAAAGATAGGAAAAGTAGGAATAGCTCAGGCTGGGGGTAAATTTAAATGCCAAACAGAATTGAAGCAAAGGAATGTAGACCCACAGTGGACCACTTGGGGTCTGAACATGTGTCATTTTAATTGACATTTTTTTATGAGGAAAATTTGCATGTCAGCACTTGACTAAGATAACTTGATGATGCTGTCAACATTGCAATTAAGAAAGATAATAACTCTTGAGGAGACATTTAATAGAGAGAGAAGGCTGAAGGATCAAAACATTTACCACTATTAATTCAAATCTAGTTCCCATTTGCCAAGTCTATACAGATTGTGCATCTCCTTAATTCATCTCTGTCTGTTCATCTGATATGGAAGATAGAGCAACTCAGTTAAATTGAAATTTAGCAAACTTGACAACTAAAGAGTAGCATTGTTATTGGTTGAAAATCTTTCGTTTTGATCTGACAAATGCCTTTCTTAATGGGAGAATTTTTTATATGTAATAATGTTCGTTTTTTCATGACTTCTTTTTTGATGGGGTCATATTTCTAGGTGGTCTGAAGGGAGATAATGGAGCCAAATATTAATTTTACTTTGTCGTCCTTCAAATTTCATTTTCGCCCTGAATCAGAATCCCCAAGTCAGCTAGTTGGAGATTAAAATTGCGAGAAACAAAGACAACTAATCAATTAGCATTTATTTAGTGCCTATTAAGTGACAGGACCTGGGAATACAGAGTCAAAATGAAACCATCCTTTTCCTCAAGGAATCAGTTAACAAATCTTTATATACTGTTATACTATATTCTTTATAGTGTGTGTGTGTGTGTGTGTGTGTGTGTGTGTGCATGTGAGTGTGTGTGTATACTAAATGTTGAGAGACATTTAAGAAACAACCCCTCCCTTCAAGAAGCTTGCATTAAATCTGGGGAGTTAACATACCTATGGCATCAAAAAGTTGACCCTGAAGAGACTGAAGTCATAGAAAGATCATGACTTAGGGGCTCTATAGGAGCGCCCCAGGTGGGAACAAAAGCCACTGTCTCTCTTTCTCACAGTACTTTACCTTTAAACATATCAAGACAGGAAAGAGAACAGCCCTTCTCTAAACTTACAAAGCAAAACAGTTGTAAGTTATTTCCTTCCTTCCCTCCCTCCCTCCCTCCCTCCTTCCTTCTTTCCTTCCTTCCTTCCTTCCTTTTTCTTTCTTTCTTTCTTTCTTTCTTTCTTTCTTTCTTTCTTTCTAAATGTGACTTAGACAGGTAAGGAGAGATCATTTGAATGAAAGCAATAGGACTAATTATGGTTTTATGTTCTATTTTTTTAATTTTGCTAGAGAATATGGAAATATGTATTACATGAAAGCATTTTTATAAACTGTATCAGATTATTTGTCAACTTGGGAATAGGGAGGGAAGATGAAGGATCTGAATCACAGAACATCAGAAAACAATTGTCAAAATTTGTTTCTACATTCAATTGAAAAAAAGAGGAAAGTTTTTTTAACAAGTGTTAAAGACTAAAATCTCTTCAAAACATTTATAAGAGTATAACTCTAGAGCTGGGAATAAAGGGGACCTGGGTAGCACAATGTATAAAGAGCTGTGGCTGGAGTCAGGAAGACCTGAATTCCAATCTGTTCTCAGATACTACTAGTTGTATGACCCTGGGAAAGCCATTTAACTCCGTTTATCTTAGTTTCCTCATCTGTAAAATGAACTGGAGAGGGAAATGACAAGCCATTCCCATATCTTTGGTGATTATTTAGCGTCTACATCCCCAGTAATATCCCCATCAACCCATGTGTTCAAGCAGTTGTTTTTCTTCTGTTTTTCTATTCCCACAGTTCTTCTTCTGAATGTAGATAGTTTTCTTTCTCATAAGTCCCTCAGCATTGCTCTGGATCATTACATTGCTGCTAGTACACAAGTACTTTATGTTTGATTGTAATTAATCCCAAGAAAATCCAAATAGCCTCATGAAGGGTCAGATATAACTGAAATGACTGAGCAATAACAGTTAGAGTTGGAGTGGACTTGGAGAACCATTGAGTCTCAACCTCCCATTTTAGAAATGAGTTAGTTAAAGCCTAAATAGAGTAGTTTACTTCCCAAAGGTCATAAATGACAGAACTGGGATGTGACCCTGAATCCTCTCACTAGATTCATTGATCTCTCCTTCTTTTCCTTCTCCTTTCCAAATCTCAGGATGAAACATGTTTTATGTTTCTGCCCCATTCTTTGCCCTAACAATGGCTTCTTCTGAGTAATGTAAATTTCTTCAGATATTGCCTTTAAGTCACATTAAGGATCTTCTTATCACATGGTTCAATGGGGATATGATTGGAGATGATGACTTTAAATGATCATTCTATTGGAAATATTAATAATATTGAAATAGGTTTTGAACAATGATACATGCAAACCCCAGAAGAATTGCTTGTTGGCTCGGGGGGGGGCAGGGAATGAGAGGGGAGGGAAAGAACATGAATCTTGTAACCATGGAAAAATATTCTAAATAAATTAATTAATTACAATAGAACATAATGTACTTCTCTACTAGCAGCAATGCAATGATCAAGAACAATGCTGAGGAACTTATGAGAAAGAAAACCAGCCACATTCAGAGGAAGAACTGTGAGAGTAGAAACACAGAAGAAAAACAACTATTGAACACATGGGTTGATGGGAATATTACTGGGGATGTAGACACTAAATAATCACCCTAGTGCAACTATCAATAATATAGAAGTAGGTCTTGATCAATGATACATGTAAAACCTAGTGGAATTGAATGTTGGCTAAGGGGGAGTTGGGGAGAGGGAAAGAATATGAATCATGTAATCATGGGGAAATATTCTAAAGAAAAAAAAAAGAAAGAAAATAAAGAAGAAAAAAAGAAAAATAATTTAAAAAGGATCTTTTTATAAATTCTAGCTACCTATTGTGCAAACAAAAAGAATGTATCACTCTATTCTCCTCCTAGGGCTCAACCCTGACAAATGCTGAGGAGGAGGAGAGGAATTCAAGTTAGATACATTCATCATAGCAGTGTCAACATGTTTCATAATAGCAGTGCTAAGATTTCCATAGCACTTAATGAGTACAAGTTACATGGAAATTTCTTTTCAAGTGTGATCTTCACAGTTACCCTTGAAGGAAGGAAGAAAACAACCATTTATTAAGGAGCTAATATGTGCCAGCCATTATATCATTTGATTCTCACAACTTTGGCAGTAAGGTGCTATTATTATTTTCCACTAGGCAGCTAGGAAAGCTAAGACAACTGACTTGCACAGGATCACACAGCTATTATGTGTCCAAGACCAGATTTGAATCCAACTCTTCCTGACTCCAGGGTCAGCGCCCTATCCATTCTGCCACATAAATGTGGGGAGTAGTAAAAGTACCCTTATCCTAATTTTAGAAATAATAGAGGTAAATGTCTTCTTCAGGATCATATAGCCACTATGCTACAGGGAACTAAAACCAGGACTTCTAAATCCAAGTCCAGTACTTTTATAATTAATCAGAGGCCTAAATAATAATATGCATAGATGAGTCAGTGGATCTCATTTGGACTGAAATTTTCAACAACAATGATCTCTTACTTGGAGAATATTCTCTATGGTTTATGGCATATATCCCAAATGAGAGCCAGATGAATTTTGCAGCATCCATAGCACGGAAGGAAATCCATCTCAAAATTTAAAACTTTGAAATTGTGTAATGTTAATAACTGTGGGGATAGTTATGGAGGGAATAGCCTGCCTTATGTGAAACCTTTGGTCTATGTGCATGTTTAGAGATATCAAAGGCAGCTGATGACTATGAATTGATTGTGGTTTTGTCTTGCCTCTTTCCCAGACTCACCTCTTGCCTGAGAACTATGAAATGGATTTTAAAAGAGGTCAATAAATCAAAAGAACAAAATCCCCAATCCCCAGGCACTGTCTATTGCCCCCTGTCCAAAGTTCAAATTCCATAGTTTCTGTGGACTTACATGAACAGGATAAACCCCACATTTTCATGAGATGATTTAACTATCTCCTTCTTTGTAAGTCATTGAATACTCCAGCACTCTGGTGATGTGTGGCATCTGAGGTGATAATCTCCTTTCCCTAAATAAAGGTTCTTGATTAGTATTTGGTAGGTTTATTTTATTCAAGTTGACAGGGGAGAGGAATTATGACATTGGAAATGAGTTGGAGGATCCATGTTCAGGTTTAGACTCTGCCACGTATTATTTGTGTGATTGGGGCAAGTCAATTCATTCCTGTTGGCCTGTTTCCTTACCTCTAAAATGAGAGGGTTGGACTAGTTGACCTCTAAGGTCCTTCCCAAATGTACTTCTATGATCACATGAAGCTATAAAGAATGGGGCTAATTGAATTGTGAAGTCAAGAAGAGGCAAGTTATAAAACTCACTTTTTCCTCTAATCATAGGCTGTCTTAACCTTTTTTGTATCATGGATTCCTTTGGCCATCTGTTATAGCTTATGGAATCCTAAAATAAAACACATCAGTTTACAGATACATTCAATTACATTGAAATAATTATCCAAATATTAGGAAAAAGAACAGTTTTGTGGACTCTAGTTTCAAACCTCTGGTTCAAACCCTATCAATGAAGAGAAAGAAGAACTGACAGCTCAAACACATAAGCTTCACCATTTTGTTGGTTAGCCTAAATTTAAGCAGATTTGGGTACATGAAGGTACCTATGCCAGAGAATACTGCACACTTGATGTTCTTCTTAAGAAAAGATTTTATCTCATATGGAAGATGATGATATCACTATCTAGTTTATAGCATAGAGGTATAGTCAAGCATTTTTACCTTTTGGGCAATCCTTCAAGTTGCCCATCAGCTGGGAAGTAGGTGGGTAGGAATCCCCATTATGGATACTGTGAAATGACATTTCTGAGATGGAGAATGATCCTGAAACCAGAAAGCAATTTTTTCCAAGAGCAAACAATATACTGTCAAACCCTTCTTGATCTTAGTGATTTATCTCCTAGGGCACTTTTATAAATGATCCCTATTATTGCATAGAATGAAGAAAAATGAAGAGTACCCTTATACTCTATAGTATTTCTTCAGAGAAGAGGAAAAAAATACCATGATGAAGAGAATAGGAGGATCAACTTATGAGGAAAGATTAAAAGAGCTCAGGGTCAAATATAGAGGAAAATAATGATGATCCATGAATATTTTAAAAATATAAAAACCAGAAGAGATTGAAATTACAGTATTTAAAATGGTCCAGGAGGGTATAACCAGAATTAATAGGATGGAAATATTTAGTCTTTTCTCAAAAATACCTTGATGTCTTTGTTAAGTGATATACTCATCTACTGCAACAAGTACAAAATGGCCCATTTAACTGAGGACTTGGAAAGTGACACAGAAAAAAGCAAGCACACCTATTTGTTTTTATGTTATTTTTATGTTTTTAACATTTACATTTAGAGCTTATCTTAATTCTGTGAGAGGTCTCTTGTAAGAAAGTAAAACAAGTAAAACTACTAATGCAGTGATCACATTTGAAAGTGCTTTCAGCATTTGACATTGTAGTATCCCCTAACTCTCTATGCTTTAAATGAGGAAAAATACTTTTTTTCTCTCCCATTTTATACCATTGGGCAAAAAAGAAAAAGGTAAATGAATTCCTTAAAAATATATAGTCAAATCAAAATCCTTTAATAAGTGAATGTAAAAATATATGTCTTTCCATACATACATGTCTTATTCTGTACTCTAAATCAATCACTTCTCTGACATATAGAATGCTTCTTCATTATTTGTCTGGAATCATGAATGGTCATTATATTAATCATAGTTCTTACATCTTTCAGAGTTTTTTGTTTTTTTTAAATGATGTTATTGTATGTACTGTTCCCCTGGCTCTGCTCATTTCATTCTTTATCAATTCATAAATGTCTTCAAATGTATTCTTTTTAGGATATTGATGTTATAAATTGATCTAGTTCTGCTTACATTACTGCATCAGTTCATATATGTCTTCCCATGTCTTTTTTAGTCTTTTTTTTTTAACCCTTAATTTTTGGTGTATTGTCTTATAGGTGGAAGAGTGGTAAGGGTGGGCAATGGGGGTCAAGTGACTTGCCCAGGGTCACACAGCTGGGAAGTGGCTGAGGCCGGGTTTGAACCTAGGACCTCCTGTCTCTAGGCCTGACTCTCACTCCACTGAGCTACCCAGCTACCCCTTTCCCATGTCTTTTTTGAAATAATCTATTTCTTTATTTCATACATTGAAAATTTCTATAAAATACATAGGACTGCTCCTGGCTCACAATAGTTACGATGTGTGTTAAAGTTAGCTATTATTATTATTGTTATTAGCTATTCTTCTATCACATTAATATACTCAGCTTACTTGGGCATTAATTAATTGATGGATATCCTCTTATTTTCCATTTTTTATCAGCACGAAAAGAGCTGCTATACATACTTTCTGTGCTCAAAGAATCTTTTACACTTTTGGGAGGGAGGGTAAAGCTGTAGCATTGGTATAGCATATAAATGTGAATAAAATATCCTTATTTATCCTGGAAATAAGACCTTTATGAAACTTACTGCAAAGAGCATGAACTTTTTAAAAAAGCAATAGAATCAACTTTCAGTAATCTCAGTCCCTCCTTCCCCTCCCTACAACATGGAAGACATCATCCAGGTAACACCCCTCTCTTACATACACATATAAAATTTTGCATTTCCAATTAGTTCATTCTTTGGAAGTGAACATTCACAAGTTATTTTTCAAATATTCAATCTGTAGCTATATATAGTCTTATTTTGGTTCTGCTCATTTCACTATTCATTATCTCATGTAGTTCTTTACATGGTTTTTTAAATTAATCTGCTCATCTTTTCTTATAGCACAATATTATTCTATTAGTCACTTTTTAAGTATAATTCCAAATTGCTTTCTAGCAGTTAGTGAACCTGTTAATAACAGGTCCACCAATTGAATATTATTGTGCTTGTATTCCCATAGTCCTGCCAATATTTATCTTACGCCTTTCCTTTTTTGATATCTTTGCAAATCTGATGGATATGAAATGGAATCTCAGAATAGTTTTAGCTTTTATTTCTCTAATTAGCAGTGATTTGGATCATTTTTATATGGCTACAGATAGACTGAGTTTCTTACCTTAAGAAGTGACTTTTCATATCCTTAGACCATTTATCAATTGGAGAATTCATATGAATTCAAATAAATATCCTTACATATATTTGAAATAAGACATTTATGAAAAACTGAAAGGATTTCCCCCTCAGTTACCTGTCTTCCTTTAGATTTAAACTTTATTGGACTTATTTTTGCAAAACCATTTTAATGTTATGGAATCAAAATATATATAATCATAATGTGACCCACTCTTTTCTTCTTTACTCATAGACTTTTCTCCTTAACATAGATATGATAGGTATTGTCTTCTGATGTTTCACTAAAGTTGATGATGTACCTATTTGGTGCTTATCTTTGTATATGAAATGTTAGTCTAAATCTCATTTCTTTAATACTGCTGTTCAATTTTCCCAATATCCCACATGCTTCAGAGTATGTAGTAATCTTCTTGTGACAAAAGAATTTATTTGGCATTCATTGCTATTCTCTATCATGAAATTAAATGAATGTAAATTAAAATGCATGTAATGGCCCAACTTTCTTCAGGTTAAAGATAGTTATTAATTTTCAAGAAGTACTAATATTTTCCATAGTGTTCAAGACATGTTCATGGAGTAGGGATGAGAATCAGGTTGTCCATTAGAACTTGGGCAAGTGGAGTTTTGGAGAACATATAGCATGGCATCCCTCATCTATTTACTCCTCATCTTTACCTCCAAATATCCCTCATTCCTTTCATGGCTCAGATCTGTTGTGAGAAAGTTTACTAAATTATTATTTAGGAGACCTAGTAGGCAGGCCTAGAGAATTCTAAATGGAATGGGGAAGCAGAAAGTGTGGCCTCTCTCTCTGAGACAGACTCAATGGTGGTTGGGACAAGTTTTAACTTATCCTGGGAGACCTCAGAGGAAGTGGAGTTTGCACCCTAATTTCCTGATTTCCTGATACCCAGAAGGAAGACTGTAATCTACTTGTGGGAGATTTTTGGTAGAGACTTTAAATCCCAAACTGAATTGCAGGTTAACTTGGTCTGGGTTAGCTCCCAGATCTATCCACCTGAAGGAGCCAAGATAGTGGTCCTGGAAGAGCTGCAACATCACTGGAATGTGTCAGAACTCTGCTGTGAGGATACCCACTTCAGTCCTGCTATTTTTTTTGGTCCCTGTCTTGCTTTAGTTCTCAGTTCAGTGTAGATAAGTCCCTCCCCTGACCCTGTGGTTTACCTGTAGTCTGGAAGTATAGAAACCCCTATTCCCATCCTTTAGACCATAGTTCCCTTAATTAAATTTGTTTACAAGCCTTCTTGTCATTTGCTTGCTGGTTTTCACAGACCCCTTGTGTAGGTCGGGCAGGGTGACAGTTAGGGCCTAACTGTCATTCCTGTCAACAGTCATTTCTCTTAACAGCTAAACCCAGTTTCCCTGACTTGTTTGGTCCCACTTATTGTCCATTCCTGTCTCCTACTCACCCTTCTGAACCCACATGTAATATTTAAGTTAACTCCCCTGTTTTCCCCATAAGAGATCAAATGCATTCTTTTGAATGAAACCTTTCGGGATCCAACTCCTGTTTGTGTCTCAATTTCCCAATTTCAGCCTCTGGCTTATTTTTGAACTTTTAAAAATACATATCTATTTATATCACATATATATATGGGTTTATGGAGTGTTCAGGAAGGATGAGCACCTTTGTTCTGAGGGCTTGCTGAGCTCTTTTTGGGGATGCTCAGCTACTTTTGATGTCCATCTTTCACCTGACTCTTATCAATGGCTCCTAGAAGCTGTGGCACATGCAGTAGCTATGCCCCAGTACCATCTTAGCAGATGAACTAAACTAAATGGAGGGTTACCAATAGGCCTCACACCTGTTGGTGAGTTAGGAGGATGACAACCCCAATTATGTGAAGATTTCCCCTAGCAAATTGGGTAGATGAGAACAATTTGTCTCAATAGCCAAGAAAGTGGCTTCAGACATCAAAAATTATCTACTACACCTAGGGCCATGGTCAGTCATCTTGAATTTTGTCTTATCACTGGACTTTGATGACTCTTAAAGAAAGAGTGAGGCTGCTGACTTTGCACAGCTCTACCTCACTTAAATCTACTTCATGCACAAGTCAAGACATCACTCTTTAAAAAAAAAAAAGGATAAATGAACAACATGTATCTATCTATACATTGTCTCCCCTGTGTAGATTGCAAACGCCTTAAGGGTAGGTCCTTTTTCAACTATAGTTGTGTAGTCTCAGCACCTAGTACAATTACTGGCACAGAGTAATTGCTTAATAAATGCTTATTGGTTGGTTGACTGAATTCATCATTCAAGGGATTTTTGAATTCTTTCATCGTGAAATAGTCTGGTCTTTGAATCTTTTATCTTGTTCTATGTGCCATCCAATAGGTTTGCTCATATCTTAAGAATAGAGAACAGGGTTAGCAAGTGAGATTCCCTAACTCAAGAATGGTCCTTTGTGCCATTAAGTGGAAAGAAGATCTAGCATTGACAAGGAAATAGGACTTTCTAAGAAGATCTGATCATCCAAATCCTTCTTTCAGAAAATGTTTGTATTTTCATGAATGACACAGAGAAGTGTGCTAATAAGGCCAAGGGAACATATCAAGTACCCTCTGTTTTTGAGAATCAACAAATTAATTCTCAAAAAGAGTTGAATTTGGGACCAAATAGCCATTGGTTGAATTCTACATCTATGTCTGAATCCACTTTTTTTACTTGAAGTAGCTTAGAGTAGTGGAAAGAGTCAGGAGACCTAAGTTCAAATCCTATTCCTTTGTTATGTACCCACAGGCAAGTCTTTTATCCTTTCTGAGACTCACATTTCCTTATGTGTAAATGGGGATAATGATTCTTCTGTTACCTACTCAATTAGGTCATTGAGAGGAAATGTATTTTTAAACTTGAAGAAGTATATCGGTAAAACATTTTCCACTTCAAGGAACTGTGATTTGGTCATTGTGGGTATCATTTTCAGTGAAATAGATGGTCATTACTGATGATTTAGCAGTGATCTTCAGAAGGTACTGCATCCATATGCATATGTAGAAGTGGGTAGATTTTCTAAACTTAATTAAGGAAGATCAAATCTGGTCTCAGAAATCAACAAGTTCTGTGACCCTGGGGAGCAAGTCATTTAATCCCTTTGCCTTAGTTTTCTCATCTGTAAAATGGAAATAATACCAGCACCTTTCCAAGGTTGTTTTGAAGCTCCAATGACAATACTTAAAAGCACTTAGCACTGTGCATGGCCCAGCTTTCTATAAAATGTTATTTATAATTACAATATAAGCACATGTACCTATGCATATATAATCTTTATGCATATATATGAATGCATACACAGATGTGTGTAAACATAATAGCATCTACTTCTTAGGATTGCTATCAGGATAAAATGAGGTATCTGTAAAGTGCTTTGCAAAATACAGTGTTATTATTTTTATAAGGTAATGAATTGAATATTTGTTATTCATGGACAAAATTGGCAATGCTCTGAGAGATTCACTACCATCCTGGCCATGTGATGTACATATACATGAACACATACATACATGTGAACTTGTTATAGATTCACCTGGTATTACACAGTATAATAAATGCATGCATATACAATACACACATGTACAAGTATGTATGTGCACATGTACATGCATAAATGAGGGTACACATTCAAGGCATGATGGGAAGCCACACATAGGTCCTAAAATAGGATCTGGTGTGTTGTGTTGGGGGACAGTGAGGAGACAGGTGGCTTTATCATAGAGTGAATAGAGGAGAGTTAAAGGATAAAATAAAACAAGTTGAATTCCCTTTCCACATAACAGACCTTCAAATTCTTTGCCATGCTTGAGTATTCTCTTTTCTAGACTAAATTTAAATGTTCCTAGTTTCTTTAAGTGTCAACTGGAGGCCCTCAACTGTCCTGATGACACTCATATCCAGCTTAGTAATATTTTTATTCAACTATGGAGTTCAGAATTAGGCATCTAAGTGGCACAGTGGGTAGAGTTCTGGATCTGGAGTCAGGAAGATCTTGAGTTCAAATGTGACCCAAGCTACTTACTACTCATGTAACACTGAGGAAGTCACTTAACTTCTATTTACCTCAGTTTCCTTGCCCATAAAATGGAGATAATAACAGCCATCTACCTGCCAGGGTTGTTGTGAGGATGAAATGAAGTTAATATTTATAAAATACTTAGCATAGTACCTACAAAATAATAGATGCTATCTAAATGCTTATTCATTTTACAATTGAAAAATGTGCTCACATTTGGTCAGAACCCAATGGTGCCCTCACTTCGTTTTTCCTCAAAACTGTGCCAAAGATTTCATCAGCTTTTTTTTGTCAAAAATACCATAATAGTCTATTTATTTATATATTCATCCATTCATGCATTCAACAAGAATTAATTAAGCACTTTTTTTGTAGCCGGATTCGTGATAGGTTTTGGAGATACAAATTAAAAAATGAAATTATTTCTTTCCTCCTGGAACTTACATTTTATTTTTAACAAAATGTATAGAGATAAGGAACTTCAAAGTAAATACAAACTATTTTTTAAACCCTTACCTTCCATCTTGGAGTCAATACTGTGTTTTGGCTCCAAGGCAGAAGAGTGGTAAGGGTAGGCAATGGGGGTCAAGTGACTTGCCCAGGGTCACACAGCTGGGAAGTATCTGAGGCCAGATTTGAACCCAGGACCTCCTGTCTCTAGGCCTGGCTCTCAATCCACTGAGCTACCCAGCTGCCCCTAAATAAAACTATTTTTAAGGAGAATACATTAACACCTGGGTAGATAGAATAGGTCCTATTTAGGAGGTAACAGGCTGAAGTGTGAAGAAACCAAGAGATTCATCACTGTGGAGGTAAGGAAGAAGTCTACTTTAGAATTGAGCATGAACTGTGCACAGGCAAAGACAGTATTAGTGTTTTCTGTAGGGCAAATATGGTCACTTTGACTGAAACAAAGGATGAATAAAGAAGAAATGTCCCTAGAAAGGTAGTCAAGGTCACTGAGATATGATTTGCAAATTCCACTCTCTTCCATTAAAAAAAATAATAATTAAGATAATTGCTCCTTTCTTCAAGGCAGCTGGGCGGCACAGTGGATAGAAAACTGGATCTATGGCCAAGAAGTCTCATTCTTCCTGAGTTCAAATCTAGGCTCAGGCATTTATTAGCAGTATGACTCTGAGAAAGCCTCTTAATCCTGTTTTCCTTGGCTTCCTCATCTGCAAAATGAGCTAGAGAAGGAAATAACAATCCACTCTAGTATCTTTGCCATGAAAACCCCAAATGAGGTCATGAAGAGTTGGACATGACTAAAAAAGACTGCATTCTAACAACCCATCTTATAGTTACACTGAAATCACAGGAAGAGGCTCATCAAATATTTTACAATTCTTTTAGAAACTGAGGATATAGTTTGTGTAGCCTTTATGACCTGAATTCATCTAGATTAGCTAGGTACTCTACTTTTTTTGGTTGTTTTGGGGGTCAATTTTTTTCTAGCCATTTTGAAGTTCCATTGTTTCTAATACAAAGGCCATTTTCAGCAGAGATGATGGTTTTATCTATATCAACTACACGTGCATTTATATACATATACACAGTTATTGTTATTAGAAATATATTTGCAAATACATATACATATATATGCATATACACATATACAAGGTTACTGCATGCCATAATAAAGCATAGACATATGAGTAGGACTCTAGTGTAGACCCAAACATATATATTTTTTTCAATATAGCCCAATGCTGTATATTTCTTATATTCTTATGTCCCATTATGACATGATAGTGATCCTGGATTATCAAAGACTATAGCAGTGGTCTGTAAACTCTGGCAGATTCTACCCAGTTCAAAAGATTTTATGGATAAACAAGTATGTCTGTCATATGTGACATAGAATAGCTAAGTTGGAATGTTTCATGCTTAGCAGATTGCCTACTATGAAGTGAAATATTAGACCATGGCCACTAATGAAAGTCATTTTCTATGATATGGGTTTCTATGATGTAAAGGTATAGCCAGCTGCATTGATGGAAGGAATATGTATACTTATAAAGCAATTAAGTCCTCAAAACCTTGTGGCCAGAAGTTTAACTGGCTTGTGAAATCACACATAACCTTAAATGAAGCATAAGGAAAGGAATATTTGATTTCATTGTTGGTTCTACAAATTAGAGAGTGAAAACAAAAATGCAGTGGGTAATTCTGGTTTAAAATGCTCAAAATTTGTGTCATTTATTGTTTGTAAAATATGCTGGGGAGGACATTGAACATATTTGATAGCTTGTGTGTATGACAGAAGCTTGAGAATATAACTGATACTTCATTCCAGGGATGAGATACTCGAGATCTATTTATCATCTCTGATAAGGACAGCTTAGTTGATAAGAAAGTAACTGGTCATGGGAGCCAATCTTGACTGTTAACTCAAAGCTGCTTCTCAGAAATGCCATTGAGTCACAAGTTTATTATATATGAAAATTCAAACTCCCTCTCACCCATGAGCACAGAGAGTTTTACAGCTTTGTAGACATTGCAATTAGTTTAGACAATACACAGAAACCTCAGAAACTTGAAGGTGAAGATAAGAACCAGGCTGGACCTTCAGTTATGTGATTATCAGCAAGCTAAGTCTGAGAATACTTTTCTCAGGGGCGAAATGCCCCTCCTAAACTAAGGTTTCACCCTTGGGTTGCCAAGCACCTGCATTTCTGACCAAAGGGGAAGAATGTTAACCTCTTGACTATTGGTTTGCTAAGAGCTTAAATCTTTTCAATAAGACTATATTGTTTTTTAAGAAAAGGTGTGAAACATGAAAAGAAGTCAAAAGTAGAGTCTCAGATTTTTATCTATTTGAGACTGTTTCTATTATTGGCTTCCCACATGAGATGATCCCTTTTTGGGCAAACACCAGCAGAGGAGAACTAAGTTTATCGAATGCCAACTTCCATCTATGTATGATCCTTAGTAAAGAGTCACTATTTATTCAAAAATTCTTCTAAAAAGCAGAAGTCTTAGAACTTTGTAGAACAGAACCCTAAAACTAAACTTTCTATATTTAAGATTTTGATCAGTCCTAGTGAGGGGAGCCATACAGAGTACCTGAGTCTGCATAGTCCCACCTAGTGGGTGTTCTGAACCTGGAGTTTGTGAACTTATTTTTTTTATCTTTCTTTCTCCCTCTCCATCTGTCCGTCTCTCATTCTCTTCCTCTCCTTATCTCTCTCTCCCTCTCTGTCTGTCTGTATCTCTTCCTCTCTCTCTCTTTTTCTTTCTCTCTCTCTAGCTAGCTATCTAAATATCCATCCATCTGTCATCTCTATGTCTATATAAATATAGCTATCGATAAGTAATTCAATATAATTTTTCATTGTCATTTTCCACATTTTATTTTATGCATTTGTGTGACAGTGGTGATCTTCTGAACCCAGTAGATTGGATCAGGACATTCATTATTAGGTATTATACTTATATCACAGGGTAATGACCTTCTTTCTTGCTTGCCTTTTTGCTTTATAGGCAGTTTTAGGATTGTGAGGCAAAAAAATGTCAGCTCAGCTGTGATTGTGGTTTTTCTGTCTCAGAAATTTTGGCATAGATTTAGACAGATTTAGACATTCACCAATAGAGAGATAATTATAAAAGAATAGAATGACAGAGTTGGAAGAGACAATGGAGATCATGAAGGCCATTGGATATTTTATAGAAAAAGAAATAACAGCTCATGGGAGTCACTTGTCCAAGGTTATAAGGCAAAATAATAAAATCCACCAGGTTAAGAGCAGAGTTTAGGATGAGAGTCCTGACAATTTTTTTGCAGTGGTGGTGGTAGAGTGTCATAATCCAGTGTTTTTTCTAATGCATTGTGCTATATAATCACTTCAGATTGAGTCTCTTCCAGATATAAGAAGACACTATAGAGATTCATAAAACCCTTTCTAAGTAAATTATTTCACAAATTTGTGAAACCATTACCACAATAAATATATAGGTCTTAAATGTTCAAAGAAAGAAAGAAGATCATCAGAGATGAGAGGTAATGCTGACCTGAATCCCCTTGCCATTTTCCACTTATGATCTGTGGTTGCTTAGTCTGAAAGGAGAAGAGGTGATATTGATAGCAATTATGGCATTATAGAGAGCAGTCTGAAAAACCAATGTTCCATCTTTTTATCCTGTCTGGATAAAGAAGGAGAGAATAAGAAAACTCTCAAATGGGATTAAGAGACTTTAATTTGTAAGAACAAAGGAATGGGAAGCTGTTCACACCTTCATTCATTTGCAATAGATTTTCCAACAAGTTTAGCATGTTTGGCTGAGGCTGCATTGAAATTTTCTCCAGCAATTCTTTACACAGAAGGTTTTCATGCTTGGGGGATAACAGAACATTCATAGGTCAAGATACAAAAGTCTTCCTAAGGAAAGTATCAAGGACTTTTTTTATAGGACCAGTGAGGACACTGACAGCAAAGAGAAAAAAAAGTCTCCTTACTCATGGTGAATTATAATTTATGGCCTGGAAGTGGGAGAAATAGAAAAAAAACTATTAATTTTATTCATTATGCTACAACTTACCTTCATGAGCAAGGCTGGCAAATTAGAATGATTTAGATTTTCCATTTGGAGAACTTAAGCTGCTGGCCAAAAAAGACTTTTAAACATGCCCTAGTGTGAACTGATGTAATCGACTCTTAATTGCAGAGAGAAATTGGGGGATAGACCCCATGAATAATAAAGGTAAATTCATCTTCAGTTAATAGGTAATCAAAGACATTATTTTTGGCGGGACTGTCAACTCTCTCCTCAATTATACTTTTTTACCCAAAGTGATAACAAGAACTAAATGAGTTTTAGTTCTATGAATGTCTACTCCTAGGCAAAGGAATGAATGAACAACTGAGCAGTAAAAGCCCAGATGGTAGAAAAGAGAAATAAAGCATCTGATTAAATCATGAATAGTACAATCAATCCCAGAGATGATAATAAAAATAATAGCAGCTAACATTTATGTAGCACTTTAAAGTTTTGAAAGCTTTATAAGTATGAGCCTTATATCAACTCCGGGAGGGAGATATTTTTATTTCCTTCAGTTTATAGATTAGGAAACTGACAATTAGAGGTTAAGTGACATTTCCCTGGTCATAAAGCTGGTGAGTATTCAAAGTAGGATTCTATCTCAGATCTACACTAAGTCTAGCACTATAACTACAACTCAATCTAACTACCTGTTACAAGAATATATGACTTTGTGGTTGCAAGTGATATTAGAAGTCACCTAGTGCAAGTTCCTAACCAATACATTAATTCTTCCTATGACATAGAACAATAGAATGTTGCACATTGAAGAGATGTTTAAATCATCTCTGATTTTGTACTTTCACTGATGACTAATTCTAGTGCTTATAAGCTCTAATTACCAGAAAGCTAGAAAATGATGGTGACTTGATGAGGTATAACTTTACCTTGATGGGACATTTTAAAATAAATGTTCTATTTCAGTTAAGTGAGATTATTTAAAGCAATATCCTTTAATTTTCCTTTTATTTCTTATCTCACATTAATTTTAGAACCTAACCTATCTTTTCCCCTACCCAAAGAGTCTTACCTTACCACAAAGAGGGGGAAAACAGTTCCAGAAAACCAACCACCATGGTCAACAGGTCTGAAAGAAAAATAGTATTCTATATAAATATGGCTCTACTTCTTTAAGGATGAAAAGACACATCTTCATTTTCTATCTTCTCTGATCATCTGTTTTGGTCATTACAGAAAATTCAATTTTATTTCATTCCCTCTATTTAATTTGTGGTCATTCTTTATATTGTTTACCTGATTCTGATAACTTTTCATTAATTTATCTATATCTTCCCCAGTTTTCCTTGCTCCTTCATACTCAAGTGGGACCTTTTTTCATCTCACCTGCCACATCCAGTGAATAGTCAGGTTCCCAGAAATAGTTCCACCTCTTAGAGCTCTAGGGAGTAATCCTGAGGACTTGAGGATTAATTTCTAATGCTTTTGGCTCAAGCCCCCACTTTTCCCTGAATTTATCAGTTGAGAATCAATTTAAGTAACTAGCCCACAGTATATTCACATTAATTCTAGGGTAGGTGCAAGTTTGGAGAGGCATGTGGTAAGATTTTTACTTTGCAATTGCAGATGCCACTAGAAAATCCAGATGGAGATATTTGCCAGCCTTTTAAAATGGAAGGCTAAAGTTTAAAGGATGTATTGAAATACAAAACATGGACATAGGAGTCAGATAAAGTAATAGAAAGGTAGTGATGCGTATTGAATATAAAAATGGCCTTGGAATATTGAAGACTTGAGTTCTAGGCTGATCTGTGACATATACTGACAAGGCATCCATGAGTAACTCATTTAACTTTTGATAAACTCTCTAAGACAACAGGAGTCAGAAAGAATGCCCTTCACTGGTAGAGCAAGTTTCCTTATCTGGGCTTCTTTATACAGAGGAAATTGCAGATTTTGCCCTTAACCCAACCTATTTCCCTATTCTAATGTGAGAACTAAGGCCATGGTAATGATTTCTCCATGGTTGTAAGAATAGAGAGGGTATAACTAGATTTGAGTGTAGTATAGGAGAAAAAAAGAGAGATAGATCAGTGAAAGAGAGAGGGGTTAGAGTAGAAAGAGATGTAAGCAAAACCAGGAGAGAATAGTATCTTGGAAACCAAGGAAGAGCTGAGCATTCAGCTTACAAAATATATATATATATTTAATTTGGAGGCTAAGAAAAAATTTGAAAATTGTTTCATCACTGAAAATAAGTTTATATTTCATCAATGAGTGTAGATCACTATATAAAAATAGAAGTGAGGGGAAGGACAAAGTTGGAGCAGTAGTTGGAGGGTCATCAAGATTAGTATATAATGGAGAATCACTGTAGTATCAGGGACAGAGACCTGGACTAGTAATCATAAAGAGATGGGTTCTAATCTTATCCCATACATATACTATCTAAGCTATCCTGGGCATATAGATAGAAGAAATAATTGACATGACTAACAGAATTTCAGAGTTGGAAGACTTTTCAGTGGACACCAAGTACAACCCATTCATGAAGCAATAACCTTTCTTCAACAGAACCCCCAAATAGTCATCCAATTTTGTCTTGAAGACCATCAGGGAAAGGGTTATCCATCATTTCTAAATGAGAGAAGAGAGAAAAATTAAGAAGCTGGAAATTAAGAGGAGGAGGAATGGCAAAGGCAGGAAGAATAAGTCAGTAAGGAAAGTAGGAGATAAGAGAGTGGTCAGAAATGATCATTTAGTTATTTAGACTTTTGGAGGTGGTTATGATTGAGTTTGAAGTTCATATTGCCTCAATAAAGGCACCCTGTTATCTTCTGAGCCAGGATATGATTTTTGAGATAGCCAGAAGGTATTCATTTTATGGGTAAAGTGAATGATTCAAAATGGGTAATAAATATCTGGAAGAAAAAAATAAGGTAGAACTATAAAATAGGAGCACTACCTGTTTTTCTTATATAACTTGTAAACTGATTCTGAGAAAGGAACTCAAAAAATATTTTGAAGTAATGCTATTAACTTTGAAGTTATTATCCTTCTAGTGTAACAGTTTTTAATGGAAAGATACTTATTAAGATACATAAATTGTGGATTGTTTAAAGTGGATAGATGGGGGTTCTACTGTCGTACTTTATACAATACATTCTGATGGATTATATATACATATTGGTTTGGCTTTAAATAGTATCTGAGTTTAGAATTTCCTTTCTTAATAGAATGGGAGGTAGGCAGAGAACATGTGCTCCCATCTACATTTAAGAAATGAAGACACCAAAAGCAAGAGATTAGAAGATTTACCTTGGTTTATATAGTTGGCATTGTTAGAATGATCCAGTTTTTTGCACAGGGAATAAAGTACTTTTTTTCCATGTATTCACTTCCTCACTTTGACTTCATGTCTGCATGGATTCTTCCCATGAGTTTGTCCCTTCTTCCTCATTAGGTCTTCAATTGCCAGATAGCAATGTCATATCTTCTCATAATGTCTAATGCTGTGCTCTGTTTACAGAGCTTGACTGAATGTCGGACCACCAATGGATGGACCCTTCTTAGTAAACTAGAAGTTGTCCTATGCTCAGAAGTTGATTTATTACATTATCCCTTGTGGACAGCTGATTCTTTCTGATGATCTGTAAGCAAAATATTGACTTCAAGTGGCGAAGTCTTTGCATAAAAGCAAAACAATAAAAAATCTAACAAAATCTGTATATAGGGAGGGCTAGAACCACAAGAGTAAGGAATTAGCTTCGCACATGTAAGAGCATGGAAGAGGGTACATAAATTAAAGGACAACACAATATTTGTGATATTAAGTGCAGATTGCCTCTCACCATGTAGTATACAATACCATATATACTATTTATCCTAGGAAAAGTGGAGGTTAACACCCCCATAAATGATGGATGAGTCATTGTGTACATTCATGTTTCTAACAATTTCTGTCTCTTTTTGGCATCTAAACATATTTTCAAGCAACACAACTCTTTTCTTAGTGCTTATTCCAAAATGAGAGGAAAATGAAAAACTAACACAAAACTTCAGAAAGCAATGAATTCTATGACTCAAAGAATAATAAATAACAGGTATTGGTGGGAAATGAGTGTTTTTGCTACTCTGTTTACTCTTTCAATATAAAGGAGTGACTATAAAATTCATTTGACATTTCATAGCAAGATACAAGTTAGTGTTTTAGTAAAAAGAATGTCCCTCATAAGTGTATAGGCTTCAGTCTTCCTGGACTTATTTTTCACTGTGGTCATGAAGTTGGGAATGACATAATGATTGTTTAGATTCAAAACAAAACTGGCTACGGTTTTGACTCTTCCCAAATGACACTTTCCTCAGGGGAGAAGATGGGGAGATACGGCTAGATCTATGGTTAATATATTTCAAGTTATTGGAATAAGGAATGAAATGGAGTCTTACTATGAAATCTGCATAAATATAACATTAGCCAAACTAATAATTTGCTTGTTCTAATGCAGTTCACCACCATAATGGTGGTAGTGGTGTGAAATGAAAGTCTTAATCAACACATATATAGATTCAGTTTGACATATGGCTAAAAAAGAAACAAAAATTGGAGATTAGGGAAGAAGTTTATTGAGGAATTCCAATTGGTAAGGCTTTGTATATTGGAGTTTTTACTGTTTTTTCATTTTCTGTCCTTCAATGATTCCAAATTTGATATTCCCCCATGCATAAATATCTCTTGTTAACAGTAACACAAAACATAGATCCTCCATAGAGAAACAAGAAACAAAGATAACAGAAAGAGATACTGTCCCAGAAATGACCAATCAACAACAAGGGAGAACCAGTCAAATTCTTGAACCAAACTTGAACTCTGTATATGAAGTACAAGAGTACCTTACCAGTGGAACTTAACTATGAACTGGGCATGTGCAAGACCATGCTAATTAAAACTTACAACACAGGGGCATCTAGATAGCACAGTGGATAAAGAACCAATCCTGGAGTTGGAAGGACCTGATTTCAAATCTGGCTTTAGATCTTTCCTAGCTATGTGACCCTGGGCAAATCACTTTAGCCCTGATAGCCTAGCCCTTGGTGCTCTTCTATTTTAGAATCGATACTAAGACAAAAGGTCAGACTTTTAAAAAGCATATGATACAGACAGAACTTCTAGAAGAATCAATGTAGAGAAACTTGTGAATGAAAGAAAAAATATTTATTAAGCACATAGCACATACTATGTGTCAAACACTATATTAAGCATTATAGACACAAATGAAAAAAGCCTAGTCTCAAAGAACTTACATCCTATTGATTGGGGCCAAGTAGTCAGAGTGCTGGTCTTGGAGTCAGGGAGACTCATCTTCGTGAGTCCAAATCTAGTCTCAGCCACCTACTATCTATGTGATCCTGGTCAAGTCACTTAATTCTCTTTTATTCAATTTTCTCATCTGTAAAATGAGCTGGAGAAGGAAATGACAAACCATTCCAACATTTTTTTTATGGGAAAACCCAAAATGGGGTCACAAAGAGTTAGCTATGACTGAAAATAACTCAACAGCAATGTATGTATACATATATAAATTTATTTATATATAAAGAGACACATGCATTACATATTCATGTACATAGTCTGTACATATAGGAGTAGTGATCAGGTAGAAACACTTTAGAACACAAAGTTGCATGGAAAATGAATATGGTCGTAGGGAAAGAGACTGATACAAATTTAGGAATTATAGAAAAGTTGATCAAATAAAGATTTATGGTTCTTGGAGGGTGTGTGTGTGTGTGTGTGTGTGTGTGTGTGTGTGTGTGTGTGTGTGTTTATATGACTCATAAGCCAAAAGGGCTGGAAAGGTTTTGAAAGAGTGAGGAGAATTATGACTAGATATTTCCTGAAATCATGGTTTCTCAGATTAGTAGGATCCATATGTCGTCTGAAGTTCCTCAATGGCATTTATATGTATTTATTAGGAAAAAGACAAAGAAGATAATTTTACTAGCCTATTTAACTCAAAGTCCAAGCAGAGGATGCAAGTCCTATTCCCTGGATTAAAGGTTGACCCCATTCTCTGCCTCTTGCCAGGGATGGCTTACACAATCATAGGCTCACCAGAGAGAGAGCCCCCTTCACAAGTCCCCAAAGTGGCAAAGCACCAGCCAACTTCAAAAGCTGGCTTTTTAAGCTCAGTCTAAATCCTCCCACTAAGAATTTCTAATTGGCCAGGGTTTCACTTCAGTCCCTACATAGTACATCCCTTGACTACTGTCAATCAGGAATCTCACCTGCCATACTTGCAAATTAAGACACAGGACTCAGTAATGATAAGTCTTCTTGGGTCTGATTGTGCTGGAGGTCCCATAGATATTTAATTCACACAAGAAAGGAAAGGAGATAAAGTGATAAAGGAGATAAAGAAAATCAAATCGAAAAAAGGGAAGGCTAATAAAGTAAGGCAGTGGTCAGAAGCAAAACATGTAAGAGGAGAGAAAAGATAAAGAGAGAAAGAAGAAGAAACAGAAGGAAAATGGAGGGAAATGCATATAATCATGATTGTGAATGTGAACTTATCCATTAGTTAATTTGATTAAAAAAAGAAAGAAGAAAACCAAATTACAAGTATCAAAAATAAAAAGGGTGAATGCACCACCACTGAAGATGAAATTAGAGCAATTATTAGGAGCTATTTTGCTTAATTATATGCCAGTAAAACTGACAATCTAAGTGAAATGGATGAATATTTACCAAAACATAAACTACCCAGATTAACAGAAGAGGAAATAGAATATATAAATATCCTTGTCTTGGAAAAATAAATTAAACAAGACATAAATGAACTCCCTGAGCAAATTCCCCAGGACCAGATGGATTTACAAGTGAATTCTACTGAACTTTTAAGGAACAATTAATCTCCATAATATATAATGACATATTAGAAAAAATTGGTAAAGAAGGAGTCTTATCAAGTCACATTTAAGACACAAATATGACTATAATGACTAAACCAGGGAGATAAAAAATACAGAAAGAAAATTATAGATGAATTTCCTTAATTAATATAGATGCAAAATTTTAAAATTAAACAATACTAAGAAGATTACAGGAAATGTCACAAAGATCATACACTATGACAAGGTGCAATTCATACCAGGAACTGAGGATTGGTTCAATATTAGGAAAACTCTCATCATAATTGCCCATATTGATAAGAACAATAAAGTAATATGATTATATCAATAGATGCAGGGGGAGGAATCTTTTGACAAAATACAACATCCATTTGTATTAAAAACATTAGAAAGCATAGCAATCAATAGCATCTTCCTTAAAAGGATAAGTAGTATCTTTGTAAAAACAAGAGCAAGCAATGCCTGTTACAGGGATAAAGGATATCAATTATTGCTACTGTAATTCAATATTGCATTAGAAATGTCAACAATAAGATATAACAATAAGATAAGAAAAACAAAGTAGAATAAAAATAAGCAATGAGGAAATAAATTTATCCCTTTTTGCAGATGAAACGAGTATATTTTTTATATCCCTGGTTTTATTTTAAGTGTTTTGTCATTGTGTGGATATATAGTCCTTGGATTTCTCTTGGCAGGTAGACTCCCAATATTTTATATCATCTACAATTATTTTTAATGAAATTTTTCTTTTTATCTCCTGCTTCTGAGTTTTGTGAATAAGGTATGGAAATTGTTAATTTATGAAGGTTTATATTCAAAAACTTTGCTGAAGTCATTAATTGGTTCAACTAGTTCTTATTCTCTAGGACAAAACACTTCACACAAAAAGAGACACATTTAAACAACTGAAGAAATATTAATAGCTCATACATAGGCGAAGTCAACATTAATAAATATGCCAATTATATTTAAGTTAATTTTTTTATTCTGTGCCAGTACAATCAGCCTACCAAAGAATTATTTAATACATCTAGAAAAATACTAACAAATGTCATTTGGAAGAATAAAAGGTCAGGAATAGTAAGGGAATCAATGAAAAAATGTGAAGGTAGACAGCCTAGCAGTACCAGATTATTAACTATACTTCAAAACAGTAGCCTTAAAACAATAGGATATTGGCTAAGAAATAGAGAGGTGGATCAGTGGAATAGATTAACTACACAATACATGGTAGTAAATGACCATAGGGATCTAGTGTTGATAAACCCCAAACCCTAGACTTTGTGGAGTAAGATTGCACCATTGCACAAAAATTGTTGGGAAACATGGAAAACAGTTTTGCAGAAACTGTTGTTATTATTGGTTCTTTGTACTCTAAAAGAACAAATGTAACAATGCTTAGGTAAAGAAACAGTGTGTTCAGCTACCACATGTTTGGCACAAGTAATCCATTTAAACATTTGAGATGGAGGTGCTCTAGATTTGTTCATTCCACATTTCCTTTGTGTTACTATAATTCTGATTTGCTTATGGAGCACAGCTCCTTCTTTGAAGCTGATAAATCATACTGGGCAGTGCAGGATCTCCCATGTCTCACAACTGATACTAAAGTTTTTCAAAGAGAATCCTCATGCTGCCTTGTTCAAGTTACTATAAAATAGTCTTTTAGGTAAATGTTCTTTTGGCATTCAGGATACATGGCCAGCCCATCAGAGTTGTACTCTTTACAGTAGAATTTGAATGCTTGGCACTTCAGGTTAGGAGAGGATATCAGTGTTCAGGCAGAAACTAGGTACAGACAAGCATCTCACACTGTATAGTGTGATAGGATGAAAATGAATAAATCATTTAAATACAAAGTGTGGAATCATAATTAAATTAGAGGAGCATTATAACTGATGTCCAAACAATGGATATAGAGGATCATCAGAAGTAAAACAGATACATTATATGAAATTAAACGTTTTTGAATAAACAAAATGAATGCAGCCAAAGTTAGAAGGAAATCAGGAAAGTGGGGAAATCTATATGGCAAGTTTCTTTGATAAAGACTCAATGTAGGGAACTGATTTAAACTTATTTTTAAAATATAATCCATTCACCAATTGACAAGTTGTCAAAGATAAGGGCAGGCAGTTTTTAAAAGATAAAATACAAATTACCAATTGTCACATAAATACTCTAAATCATTGTTTATTAGAGAAATGCAAATTTAAACAATTCTGAAATGCCATCTCATCTATCAGATTGGCTAGTAAGAAAGAGAATGAAAATGATAATTAGAGGTCAGGTGGAAAAATAGGCCCACTAAAAATACTGTTATTTGAATGATGAACTTGTCTAACTGTTCTGGAGAACTATGCCCAAAGGACTGCACAACTGTGCATATCCTTAATCCAATGAATCAATTACTGGGCCTGTATTCCAGATAGATCAAAGAAAAAGTGAAAATATTTTTTATATGCCAAAATATTTATAGCAGCCCTTTTTGTAGTGGCAAAGAAGTGGAGATTGAGGGAGTGCTCAATTTTGATACATGACTGTTACAGAATACAATTATTCTGTAAAAAATGATGAAAGGAGTGGCTTCATACAAACCTAAGAAGACACAAGCAATAATGAAAAATGAAATGAGAAGAGCCAGGAGAACATTATACTTAGTACCAACAATCATATGTGAAAGACTTTACTACTCTTATCAATAGGATGTTCTAAGACAATTCCTAAAGACCCAACATAAAGAATGCTATCCATCTCCCAGGAGAGAAAACTGAAGAATTCAGAGTTAATGTTGATGCTCCATTTTTTTAAAAAAAATCTTTATTTTTTTTTGTTTTTTCCTGTTTTCTTTTGCAACATGGCTCATATGAAAATGTTTTATATGATTTCATTTGTATAATAAATAAAAGCATATATTTGTTTTCTTAAGGAATAGGCAAAAGACGGAAGGATTGGAAAGAATTTGGAACTCGAAATAAAAAATATTAAATTTTTCACATGTAATTAGAAAATATTTACCAAAATAAATACAAATTTAAAGCAAAAACAAATCTACCCAAAGGAGATACCTTCAGTATATTTGTATACTTATATGGTCCTAGCCTATGTTTCCAAATTATTACATATGAGTCCCATTCTCAGACATTTTATATTCCAACTAAACTGGCCTAGTCTCCCTTTCTTTTAGTCAACTGTCTACCACTTTTATGTCTACCATTTTATTTTGAGCAGAGATTCACACACTTCTCATGAAGTCTAGAACATGCTCTTCGTTTCTCTCTATCTTCAAATACCTGAGATCTCTTCCCACCTCTCTATGATAAGCATCTTCAAAATATTTTGTATTTTCTTTTATATAGTTAGATATATGTATGTTTATATATGTGTGTACATACATATACATATACACATACATATGCATACATACCTCCATATAATATATATGTGTATCTAAGAATGACTATGATGTCAAAATAAAAGAACTCATTAAAAACATTAAAATGGCATAAATCCCATATGATCATAATGAATTACCCTCATGATCACTTGCTGGGTAATGGCATAATAAATTAGGAGTCTGAAATGTCGCGAGTAATATAACTTGATTTGTCAGGACTCAGCCACAGATATGTTCTTGAACATGATTGAACTCATAGGCCATCATCTCCAGACAAAATAATTAAATAATCCTTTATTACTGTCATGTAATTTTTCCCTCCTTCCCTCTTTTTTCTTTCCTTCCTTCCTTCTTTCCTTCCTTTCTTCCTACTTTCCTTCCTTTCTTTTCTCCACTTCAAAAAGAAAGAAGCTGTTTCAAGGGAAATTATACCATAATTAAGCAGCCTGAGATAATTTAACCTCTAAAATGCAAAATTATTATGCAGAACAGGAAAATTCATTCAAATAAAAACCAAAATGCACTTAGTTATTTTACATAATTGAAGAAAATAGTCCATATATTTTATCCTTTTTAAACTTTCTCCCACTAGAATAAATCAGAAAATTTATTTACTGATAGAACTATTGTTTCCCCTTTTTCTATTTTCTTAGCTGAAACAACTTTCTTTTGACTAATTGTTAATAGTATTGTCTACCACTCACAGACAGTAATTTATTTTTATTAGTAGGATTGTATAAATTATTAGACTAATTTATCTTAAGTAAATGCATTCTATATATAAAATTTCACATGCATGTAGACCTTTCTCTTCTAGAGTATACTAACCATATTTTTTGTCTAGGCGCCATTTATTTGGCTAGAATTTCCTTCATGTCTTTTACTAATGTTAAGCCACCCACTTCCCAGGAAGTATTGTCAATTTCATACAATCAATGGAAAAGCCACAGGGAATTCTCTAACACTTAAAGATACTGGCTATTTCCTACAATTTTTATCTTTTCTATTTCAAGCAAAAAGGCAGTTATATTTTAGGTGGAAGTTTAAATGTTTAGCCCAAAACTATTACAGAGAATGAAAGCACCTTTCTGTGGCTAAGTAAAGAGTTGTAGTGTTTTTTTTATCAGTCTTTCAAGTAGCTCTCCAGACTTGACATGTGATAGAATGGGCTCACAAGTATATGTTTGTCCTTTCTGAAACTAGCCATTGGCTCTCCACCATGTCATATCAACTTGTTAATTTAGTTAATTGAATGAAACTTTGTTGATCCTATAACTTCATAGAGATATAACCTCAAGGCTGCTCACTAAACACTAATCCTCAGGGAAGATAAAATTCTTTATTTTGGAAGACATTTGCTTGTTTTTATTTGATAACATGATGGAAACCTTTAAATTCTTAACACCTGACTGACTATATGTTTTGTTTTTTTTGCATAGCTGACATTTTCAGCTTTCCTAAAAACAACAGCAAACAAGTATATTCAGGGGGGGGAGAGGGAGAGAACTTTTAGTTGAAAATATATGGTGAAAAGACCAAAGGCCTTTTGAGGATAGGCCTCTGAGAAACATTTGGTTTTCTTATAATGATTTTAAGTACAATTCATGAATTTAATTTGAAAATAAACATGTTCTCTTTTCCTCTGGACTCAAAGATAAATTGTTTATTTCCCTTAAGTTCATTTTGCTAAATCTATTTGAATAACCACTGATTAAATTCTTGTTTCTTTTTAAAAACATTTGTTAAGATCTAAAATAATAGATGCTCAAAACACTTTTCTTTATATATTATTATAGGGGTCTTAATCTCTGGATAGTCCATGGAATTCCATCAGACCTTATCTACTTATATATCTCTTCTGTGGCATTGTTTACATATCTTCTCTTATATAGTTCTTGATTGTTAACATTTTGGAGCCTTCTGTCACTATTTTCCAGTTCAAATCTGGGCTCAGATCCAATATTATATATCTGTCCAAAATAGAGCTACTTGTAGAACAATTTTAGGGATTGTCCATACAACTACATCACATTGGTAGAGCAATAAATATTTTTATCCTGCTTGTTTTTTCCTATGTGTATGTGTTTTCTCCTATGTGCCAAATTGTTGTGAATGATTATAGATATAATTTAAGGAGGGTGTCAATGATTTTAAGAATTAATGCCATTGGTATAATGCATCCACAAATAAGAAAATATGGAAGACCTCACAAACTACAGTGACTCTTTATTTGATTTGGACTGTGTCCTGAACATCTTTATTCTTGGGAATTTGCTCTACCCCTTAAAGTGCTTTTATATAGTCTACAAATGATTACTGCATGACTTTATATTCTTCTATCCTATTTAGTTAATTAACTTTAAAGATTTGCTTTAAAAGTTCTCTAAAGCATCAACTAAGAAGCTTGTAGAAATAATCAACAACTTTAGCAAAGTTGCAGGATACAAAATAAGTGCACATAAATCATCAGCATTTCTATACATTTCCAACACATTAGAGCAGCAAGAGGTAGAAAGAGAAACACCATTTAAAATCACCCTAGACAATATAAAATACTTAGGAATCTATCTACCAAAACAAACACAACAATTATAAGAAAACAACTACAAAACACTTTCCAAACAAATAAAACTGGATCTAAACAATTGGAAAGCCATTGATTGCTCATGGGTAGGATGAACTAACATAATAAAAATGACCATTCTACCCAAATTAATTTACCTATTTAGCGCCATACCTATCAAACTACCAAAAACCTTCTTTACTGAATAAGAAAAAAAAACTATAACAAATTTCATTTGGAATAACAAAAGATCAAGAGTATCAAGGGAAATAATGAAAAAAAAATGTGAAGGAAGGGAGCCTAGCAGTACCAGATATTAAACTATACTAAAAAGCAGCAGTCATCAAAACAATATGGTACTGGCTAAGAGATAGAGAGGAGGATCAATGGAATAGACTTGGGATAAATGACATCAGCAAGACAGTGTATGATAAACCCAAAGAGCCCAACTTTTGGGACATGAATCCACTATTTGACAAAAACTGCTGGGAAATTTGGAAAACAATATGGGAGAGATTAGGTTTAGATCAACATCTCATACCCTACACCAATATAAATTCAGAATGGGTTAATGACTTGAATATAAAGAGGGAAACTATAAATAAGTTAAGTGAACACAGAATAGTATACCTATCAGATCTCTGGGAAAGGAAAGATTTTAAAACCAAGCAAGAGTTAGAGAAAATTACAAAATGTAACATAAATGATTTTGATTATATCAAACTAAAAAGCTTTTGTACAAACAAAAACAATGTAGCCAAAATCAAAAGGGAAACAACAAATTGGGAAAAAATCTTTATAATAAAAAAACTCTGACAGGGGTCTAATTACTCAAATATACAAGGAGTTAAACCAATTGTATAAAAAATCAAGCTATTCCCCAATTGATAAATGGGCAAGAGACATGAATAGGCAATTTTCAGGTAAAGAAATCAAAAGTATCAATAAGCACGTGAGAAAGTGTTCTAAATCTCTAATAATTAGAGAAATACAAATCAAAACAACTCTGAGGTATCACCTCACACTTAGCAGATTGGCTAAAATGAAAGAAGGGGAGAGTAATGAATGCTGGAGGGGATGTGGCAAAACTGGGACATTAATGCACTGTTGGTGGAGTTGTGAACTGATCCAGCCATTCTGGCTGGCAATTTGGAACTATGCTCAAAGGGCTATAAAAGAATGCCTGCCCTTTGATCCAGCCAAACCATTGTTGGGTTTGTACCCAAAAGAGATCATAGATAAACAGACTTGTACAAAAATATTAATAGCTGTGCTTTTTGTGGTGGCAAAAAACTGGAAAATGAGGGTATGCCCTTCTTTTGGGGAATGGCTGAACAAATTGTGGTATATGCTGGTGATGGAATACTATTGTGCTCAAAGGAATAATAAACTGGAGAAATTCCATGTGAACTGGAAAGACCTCCAGGAACTGATGCAGAGTGAAAGAAGCAGAGCCAGAAGAACATTGTACACAGAGACTGATATACTGTGGTAAAATCGAATGTAATGGACTTCTGTACTAGCAGCACTGCAATGACCCAGGACAATTCTGAGGGATTTATGGTAAAGACGCTACCCACATTCAGAGGAAGAACTACAGAAGTGGAAACAGAAGAAAAACAACTGCTTGAAGACATGGGTTGAGACAGACATGATTGGGGATGTGAACTCTAAACGACCACTCCAAAGCAACTATCAACAATTTAGAAATAGGTCTTGATCAATGACACATGTTAAAACCAGTGGAAATACACATCAGCCATGGAGGAGAGGGGCAAGTTGAGGGGGGCGAAGGGGAAACTAAGAGCATGAATTATGTAACCATGTTAACTTTTCAAAAAAATAAATATTAATAAATGTTTTTAAAAAACAAAAAAACTATCAAACTAGTAAAAACAAAAAAGAAAAAAAAAGAAAAAATTCTCAAAAGCCTTTCTCTACTCATCTTCATCAGGGATGTCTAGCTTATTCTCATCCAAATTTTACAGAAATTTGATAAATGATAATAACTATTTGATAATAATTTGACAATTTGATAATAACAAAATTTGATAATAATTTGATAATTTGATATTTGATAATAAAAATAATATTTGATAAATGATAATAAGATAAAAAAGGCACATTGTAACTTACCTCAAACTTATATACTCATTTTGTAACTTTTAGTTAAATTCCCTAGGTCAGTGATGGGCAAAGGATGCGGCCCCCTGAAATGATCTATCCCCCTGTGGGACATTATTCCTAATCTGACAAATAAAATGAGTAGGATACAATATAATGAAACTTCAAAAGAGTTGCCTTAGAAACAGACTGACAGATTAGCATTTCCTTTCCTTTGGCCCCCTCTTTAAAATGTTTTCCCATAACTGCCCTGTTATCTTCTTTTTTTTTTTTTTTTTTGGAGGAAGAAGGCAAAATGAGAATAATATCTGAGATTTCTCTCAAAATATTTGGTATCTTCCCTTTCTTCAGGTACCTTAACAATCATTTTCTCAATGTCCTTAAAACTTTATTTCTCTGCCATCATTTTTTGTAATTACTTGACCTAGTACAGATAACTTTTCTCATCTTTTGTCTCCTTCAGTGTCAGGTCCTCTTTTCTTATATAACTTATCAAAGACTAGATGTTTAAGTCCAACTGGTACCACTGAGTTCATTGATAGTAAAATTTTTATGATCAGAAACTTTTTAGATCTTTTCTCCATATTTAGTCATTTTTTGGTATTTTTAAAAATTTTATTCTTAAATATCCCCAGCATAAATTTGTTTAGCTGTCTCTGGCCAGACTTTCTGAAACTTAGTATATACCCTTATATTGCTCATTGTTCTTTTATGAGTTGACATCTTTTATTATTTACCAACATTCTCCTCAATTTGATCTTAGAGATTTATGTACATTTTAAACAAGAATTTCTTTTAGCTGTCATCTTTCTATTTAGCAAAAAGATTTAAGATTTGATGCCCGAGGAGGTGTCTAATTTTTTGGTCTTGTTTTCACTTAAAATTCCTTAGCTAATGATAATAATTAGTGTTGTGGCTTGCTCCTTTGCTTTTTTTTAATTGTCACCAACTTTGTAAGTAGGACAGGTTATACCTGTGTCAAACATATGTCAGAGGTTTTCAGTATTATGTTTAATTTTAGCTTAATATGGATTATTTTTATCTTTGCTTGAACTATTCCATTCTCTTTCTTTAATAGACAGCTGATTAAAAATTGACTCCCATTTTGTAAGCAATAATTTTTGTTAAAATAAAACCAATTGCTTGTTTTGATGTGATTTGGTATGCATAATGGTCTATGCCTCATAACTCTCTTCTTGAAGAAAGTGTTTGTGATATATAGTCATGGGGCTTCTGTTGAGTTGAACAAATTTTAGCCTCTCTTGTTTCTTAATAATGAACCATTTTCTTCTTACTTTATTTTAAGTATCTTTTCTTATGCCTGCCTCTACACTAATACCATTGAATATTAACGCCTATATTGATTCAATTGGGAATCTTATAATGTTCCTGTAGACTTTATGTCCCTCACCATGTTTCTTTCCAATATGTGTTAGCTTCACACATCATTATATTTCATGGTGGCATAAGCAATGCAATATGAGATGACCAAACCTCTTAGGAAATGATGCTTCATGTTGTTCATGGACACGTGGGTAATTCAACTTTACCCATCTCTTTATTGCCCCTCCAAGGAAAAACTGGCAGTCATCCTTTCATTTAGCTACAATTTATAATTAATTTTCTGGAATCCAGAAACTTTAGCAAGAAGTTCAAGTTTAGTATGACTCAAATCCTCCATTAATACATCCAATTATTGATTATTGGAGAAGTCTCTCACATTTTGAGTAAACTACCAGCTAAGTTAGTATCTGAAAATGGCCTCAGTACTAGGTGATTTTTAATGCTCTTCTGTCATCATCTCTGCGGGAGAAAAGCAGACTGTGTAAGATTGAAGGCCATTTTGAATTTTAATTTGTTTCCTCAGTTGCCACAAACAAAGAATTCTTTAGCAATGGTTGTTCACTTGGTGATGGATCCTTCAACACTTAGGCTAGCCTTTGGAAGCAAATAGTGTTATACAAATTGGATTTCTGGTACCATAAAGTCTTCCATACCTTATGCCTTTTAGCTTAGCCTTCAAGGAGTAGAGAATAAGACTGGATTTTATCAATTGGTATGTTGTAAACTTCATTGAGTTCAAAAGTTATTTGTTATATACTTTCTCCATTCATAATACTTGGCAAGGAACCTTAAAGGCTCATGTAGTGCAGTGAGAGATCAGCTCTCTGTTTTATAGATGAGTTAACTGAAATCCAGAGATTCTAAGTGAGATGGCTAATGTCACATAGATAGTAAATATCTGAACTCAAATTTTCACTTACCTAACCTGCCCCTAGGACCCATACTTTTTGAACCATTCTTCTTAAAGTTTAGACATAAAATCATCCCTTCCCCCATGAAGCACACAGCTGTTTTACTATGAAATTCTCCTTCATTGTAAAGTTGAGATAGCCATTCAAGTCATGAGATAGCTTTTTTGGATAGAATGCTGGATGAATTCAGGTAGATCTCAGGGCAAATTCTTCCCCAGAGCTTTTGTAATTGTGTGATTCTGGCAATTTTACTTCTGAGCAATTTTAATTCTGAGCAATTTTACTTCTCTCCCTGTGTTCTTTTATATAAAATGATGATGACATCAGTAACTATATCATAATATTGTTGTGAGTATAAAATGAGTTAGTTTATGTCAAGTGCTCTGTAAAAATTATTATTATTGATTGTTATGGTTATTGTGATATATTGGTAGAAGTGAACAAAATCTATTGTTTTCCCCCCCAGTGAATTACTTTGACCAGATCAGGATACTGTCTCAGTAGATATCACATAGACTTTCTCTATCCAGAACCTTATAATAGTAATTGATATAGTTTTACAGATATTTGTTAATTGTATCTCCAACTTAATCTTCCAGTTAATTAAAAAAGACCCTTATAGCACACATGCATAGTCAAGCAAAACAAATTCTCATATTGGCCATGTCTGAAAATGTTTGCCTAATTCTGCATTTCAAGTTTATCAGTGGATAGCATATTAATCTTCAGTTCTCTTGATTCTTGATTTATTGTTGCAATGATCAGAATTCTAAAATCTTTCAATGTTGTCTTTGTTGTTCAGTGATTTTTCAGTCATGTCTGACTTTTTTGTGACCCCATTTGTGGTGTTCTGGGCAGAGAAACTGGAATGGTTTGCCTTTTCCCTCTCCAGTTCATTTTACAGATGAAGAAACTGAGAGAAATGAGTTTAAGTGGTGTGTGTTGGTTTGCACAGCTATTAAGTGTGTGAGGCCAGATTTGAACTAAGGAAAACTCTAGGCACAGCACTCTATCCATTGTATCATTTAGCTGCCTGTCTTTATACAGTTCATTAGGTGCCTACCTAGGATAATTATGTCTATGAGGGATCCTTTCTATCACTAAAAAGTAAAACTCTGGGCCTAGGTAATAATTGTGGGAACTGAAGGATCATGAACTATTTTTCTAATAGACAATCAAAGAGTTTCAGAACTGAAAGTGATTTCAGAAATCCAGTGTATTGGTTTTATGGGAAGGGAAGAAAAGGGAAAGGTAGGAAGGCAAGACAAGGGAACAGGACCCTACAGCATACTATACATTGGAAATTGATTATTATTTACTTTTAAATGGAACCAGGAATAACACAAAGCACCGAATTATTTGTTTATTGACATTCATATAGTCTTTTAAAACTTCTAATGAAAAATTCACCCAGAATCAAGGGATCTTTGTAAGAATCCTGACTTATTTAAAACTTCTTGTATTATCCTAGACAAAGTATGTAACATTTTAGACCTATTTCTTTATCTATAAAATAAAAAGATTGAGCTCTAATTTCTAAGGTCCCTTCAGGTTTAAATTTATGATCTAGTGATTCATTTAATCCTGAAATAAATCCTTCTTATTTTAACTTATTTTACCTGTAAAAATAAAATTTAATGAACTTTTAATTTCAAATATAAACATTGATATATGCAAAGCCTGTCTTGCTTGTATCCACAACATCAAGGGAACTCTTGATGCTAAAGAAAACACTAATAACAAATTCATTGTATTAATGTATTTTGACAAGCCGTGTATTCAGAGTGTTTGAATAAATTGCCATTTAATTTGTGTAATCCAGCATGAACAAAATTTATTATCTCATAAGCCATCAGTCAGTCAATTCCATTTGTCCATTACTGCCAGAAACTGCTGCTTACCCTTATCTAGCATTAGTGCATTTAACAGGTCTAGCTTATGTCCACAAGACCATGCACCTAGTAGGTCTTTGATAAACCTTTTTTCAATTGGAATTTGCAATTAAGCAATCCTGCCCTAAAAATAACTTTTAAAATATTGTCAATATATATATATATTCAGACTATCTGTGTTTTGGTAGTCAAATTGCTATAGTTGGGTAAATGTTTTCAGGAGAGGAGGGAAAACTTAGAGTGAATGGAACTTCAAACTAAAAACTGTCGCAATAATTTGTTGGACCATTAAATAGATTCAAGCATTATTCTCCTCCAAAATAATTCAGTTTGCTTGTTAAAAATATTTTATTAACAACATAATTATTTTTCTTTCTCCTTTCTTCTATAAAATATATTCCTCTGTATCCTACCCTGCCTATCTTTTTTTTCCTTCTCTGCATCTTGAGAGGGAATACTACATAGTTTATAGGGTGCTAAACTTGGAGTCACTAAGAACTAGATTCAAATCTCAACTTGAATAGTTACAGATTATGTGGTCTTTGGCAAGTCACTTAACTAGCCTCTCTCTTCCTCAGTTTCTTCATTTGTAAAATAGTTATAATTATGGTGTTTATCTCATATGGCTGTTGAAACAGTTTCATTGCCCTCAAACAATCCTCATATGACATAGTTTCCAGGCTGCTCACTCTCATGATAAGGAATGAATATATATATATGCATATATATACATAAATATATATACACTTATATGTGTATGTAAATTATTACATGCATTATGTATATATAATATATATGTGTATATATTATATATATATGTATGTGTATATAGAAAGAGGGAAAGAGAGAATAGAGAATTTGGAAATTTTAAAGCACTATTTAGCTTAATTATTATAATTTTCCATTGAAGTAATCCTGCTTTCCTCCCCCTCACATCCTCATGCATTTCCTACCCTATTTTCTTTTCTACCCTCCTTAACAGAAAGGTAAAGTGTTTGTGGATTTCTATAGCAATGTCTCATAATGCATAACATTTTAATTTTTTTAATGATTTTGTTTCTTATCCTTTGTGTTAATGAAAAAATATGTTAACTCTTCTTCCCAACTTCCTCCTAAATGATGATTGTTTTATGTGGTGACATCAGTTTTCATGCAAGTGACACTTGTCACATATTTATAATTTGTCATATTGGTGAAATTTAAGTAATTCCACAGTTATCTCTGTGGTATTTTTTCCGAGTCTGGATCAAAAGGCCAGTATATCACCTGATGAGTAACTGAAAATACTATTTCCTTTTTGTGAAAGTGATGGCTCAGACATTTTTTTTAAATGCTGAGGGACTCTAGAGATGTGAATTTCATTACCTGTTATGACAACCTGAGACAATCTTTTCCATATTTCAATAGTTCCAATTGTTAATAGGGAAGATTTTTCTTTAAATCAAAGTGAAATTTGCTTGTCTTCGTCTTCAACTTTGACCCATTGCTACAATTTTTGTCATCTGGGCTAAACAAAACAAATCAAATCTATCATCTATATCATATTACTTCAAATACTTGAGAATTGTTTTCATGACCCTCCCCCATTTTGCTTCAGGTGAAAAATTCCATTTCCTCCAACCAATTCTCATAGAACATGATATCCAGGCTTCTGTCTCTTCTCTCCTTCATCTGAACCTGTTTAAGTTTGTTCGTGTTCTTGGGAAATATGTTGCCTAGAATTTGCCATAATGTTCTAGATATGCGCAGATGAAATAAGAGAAAGCAAAAACTACTATATTATTTTTCTCATTTGAGATTTTATACTTCTATAAAAACAGCTTACAATCAGTTTAGTTTTTTTTGTTACTATGTCACATTCCTGATTCAAATAGTGTTTGCCATGTACCAAGAATACCTGGTATTATGAATAAGACTCAACATTAAGATTGTATGCATTTCTAGCCATATTCATGCAGGTCTATCCTTTTAGATCCTGAATGTAATTGAAACAAAATGAAGGAATGAGGTAAGATGCAAATTTTTAAGTAAAGAAAAAAAGAGTACTAAAATAAGAAAAGTAGAAATAAAATATCAAGATAGTTTACCTTCGGGATACATGCTCAGAAAGATAAAATCTCTAGTATTCAAGTCTACACATTGTCGTCTTAATACATCTAAGCACAGTGTAATCAATGACATACTCATTTTCTTCTGTTTTTCTCTGCAGTATTAGATGATTTCTTTCCTGGGACTCTCATGCATCTACAGTTTGTAATATAAAAACTTGTGTACTTCTTAGTGAGTTCTGGCTCCACCTTCAATTCTCCATGTCTGGCATCACTGCAGATGTCCAGATGTCCATGCTTCCAATTTCTTTTGGGTCATGTTTTTCCATCCTCTAGTTTCTTGATATGGATTTTGCCTCTTTCAATTATTTTCATTTCCCCTTTGAAGCTTATATTGCTCTTCTGTCAAGGAATACTTCAATGTATTTCAAGTGGGTGGAGAGAAGAGCAGAGGTCCGCAATCCCAATGGTTTCAAAGTAAAATGGAAATAGAGATAAGGATGCTTGCCACCATATGTTGACTTAGTTAAAATGTAATTCTATCTGTTATATTGTAGTTTGTTTATTTTGTTAAATATTTCCCATGTACATTTTAAATATAGATTTATAAATATATATTTATGAGCCACATTCTAGAGTGCTGCAGGCTCCATGTAGCCAGTGAGCTAAGGATCTGAAACCTCAATCTATATCTTTAAATTTTTTCTTTGGTAGAATTGGAAACTTGTCTTTTGTGAGTACATAGATATGTTTGGCTATATGTTTATCTTTATTTTGTCTTTCTTTTCATCCATCATCTATATATCTGTCAGTTATCTATGTGTAATTTTTTTATCTATATACTCAGTCATTCAATAATATTTGTTTTTACTTTCTAATTTTATTTTATTAAGGAAAAATAAATAACATGAAAAAGTAAGGTATTTAGCAGTTATATTTTAGAAAGCTGTCATACAGAATCAGCTCAAATTTAGACAAATGTGCCAATAAGTGTTATAGTAAGATAAAAAATTGGGTAAAAATTAATCCTTACAATATATTTAGCAAATATAACTAGATAAATTTTTATTTCACTGGCCACAGTAAAATATAATTCTATTTGCTAGAGTTGTTTAATAAATTGCTTATTATATTTTATAATAAAATAAATTAGCATATGCAAAGTTTTGCAAAGAACTGCATAAATGCTATCACCATCATCATCATCTTTCTTAAGCTGCTGTTTCCTTGGAATCAACTTCATTCAGTTTTATCCTCCCTAGCACCACCCATCCAGGACTCAGTTATCTTAGTTTCTTCTCCCAGAGATATCCTACATAAGTCTATCCTTTATACATCAAGATAAGGCAATGATAAAACCAAACTTCAACAACCATGGGTCCACCTTCTGCTTTTTTACTTTTCTGAGGAGATAATAAAATATTTCAGCACCAGAAAAGGATGGATTATTCATCATTTGAGGTAACCATACCACTGTGGCTCCACATTCCCTGTTGATGATGAATGAAATGTCTATACTATTAAGTAGTCAAACACGTATGAATTCCATACTGTATTGTGAATATTTTTTTCTGGTTCCAGTGCTACACTAATCAGTCAATAAGCCAATAAGCATTTATCTAACATTCCCCTTTTGCCAGGCATTATGATATATGTCAAGGGTACAAAGAAAAAGTAAAGAGATAGATTGATACCTGTTTAGGTATATTCCTGCAATAAGCATTTATTTTATCTACATTAGAAAAAATTCTCCTTTTTTTAGCCACTGGCTATAATTTGGAATTCAGATCTAAGCATGGACCAGTTAGACTGACAGGACAACAGATGGAGGTTATATCAGAAAAAAAGGTAAGTTCTGGCAAGTTAAGAAAGTTTTAGAATATTGATTCAGTCATTGGGGGAACATGGTGTCTATTATCCAATGAACTAAACTGTTAAATTTATACATATTCAAGACCAGTTGATGGGCCACTCTTTGTGTGTATGGATGTGTGAGTGGAAGCATGTGTGTATGTGTGTGTGTGTTTGTATTGTGCAACAGAAATTAATGAAATTATGTGCAAAGGCATGGAAATGGTACTTTAAATGTGAGCTCCCTATAATATCACATTTCATCAATGGCTCCTACAGTGATCAATGACCAGAGGAACTGAATAACAACAAAATAAATACTCATTAATAGAACCAGAACAAAAAGGAATTTTCCATTAAATGAAATGATGGATCACACAGTTTTCCTTGAATGAGTGAATAAAAGGTAGCAACATTTGTTGCATGCCTCTAAACATCAAGAAACATCATTTCATGGGACATTTATTTGGGCATCATGAATTGAAATGCTCTTGATAAGTATTTGTAAAAAAAAGACCACCACAAAATAATTTTAGTTTATGAATGAACATTGACATTCATGAAGAGACTAAGACAACATGAAGAGGTTAAAGAGTAAAAGAATTCTTCAACCAATTAATAAGAATCTGCATACATTGATATTTGAAGACTTCAATGAAAAAGCAGTAGTAGGTAAAAATGGGGAGATATTTTAAAAAAATATTGGTCAAAGATGCAGGTGCTAAAGAGAGATGCTAAAGACTGAGTACACATAGTTTGTAGGATTATGAAAACCTCATGTACCTATGTTATGAAGCCTTTCATTGAAAAAAGAAAGTATTTTGCTACTCACTGCTCATAACATGAAATGAAATAGACTATATTTTGCCAGACAAAAGATTCACTATGGTTGTGGGAATTATCTATGTATAGATAAAGAATACTTACTATGAAGCAACAAGTATAAGGGATGATGGGACACAAGATATAAAGTCCATGTGAAACAATTAAATCTAAATTTATTTAAGCAAGCTACAGATAATGAAAAAAAAAGTGTAATGGACTATAGAAATACCACCATAATCAATTATATTATACATGAACTTGATAAGAATTGTTGACCTTATTGGGTCTCCTGGACATTCACCCTTCTCTGTTTTTTTAATGACATTCTCTCCTGTTATCATTTCTATTTGTCTCTCAAGTATTTTTAATTCTTCTTTTTTAACTCATCTTTTATGATATGCCCACTAACTGTAGCTATATACCAAGTCTCTGTCTTGACTCTTCTTGTATTGTCTTTATACTTTCTCACTTGGCAACCCTATAAGTCCCCAACAATTGATTGCCATTTCCATTCTGATTCTCCTTTTATAGCACTATTGTCAGTTCTTAAGAATTGGCTTCTTAAAATCTACTCATTCACATTGAATGAAACATATTGAAGATTTTTTTATATTAAGCATTGGTATATGGAAATAGAACTAACTGTGTCTAAAAATCATAATTAAATTGAACTAGAAGTAAATATTTTTGTTTATTCTTACTAAAAAGTGCCCATCATTATGTTGACTGTGTTTTAATACTGTTCTTTCTCCATGACATGACTTCCTACCTTTAAGTTGTGAGCTCTTTAAGTTGTGACTTTCTCCCTTTCCCCTCTCTCTTCTTTCTCTCCCTCTTTCTTTTTATGTTTCTGTTTATGTGTGTCTTTATCTCTGACTCTTTGGCTATCTCTGTTTCTCCACAGTAATTTTGATGGGAAAGGGAATTCTGTTACCATAAAAACTTGTAAGTTAAAGACTACAGTTGTCAAACTAAGAAATAGGTTTTGAAAATGCATTTCAAATACTAATCAAAGCATTTTTAAAAAGGAGTTGTTTCTGCTCTGTGTTCTAAAACAATTTTCTTATGAGGTGAGAAAATTTACTTAGAACATGCTTGGAAATTTTTTAACATAATCTGTGAGCTATTGTGGAAATTGAGATTGCCCAGAAGAATGAAGTAGATTAAGAACATGCTAAGCATATTTTCATTTTAAAAGAAGCACTAGAGTTTCTACCATCTTCAAGCAATTTAGGTCCCTCTAATTGGATGTTTATTTTTCTTTAAAAACTAACAGTTCATGAGATAATAACATTTAGAGCTGAAATATATATATATATATATGTGTGTGTGTGTGTGTATACATATATATATATAAAATCATTCAGTCTAGCTTTTTCATTCTACCAAAGAGGGAATATTATTCCAGAGAAGATATTTCATTTTCAAATGAATAGGATCAGGGACCTCAGGAACATGTTGTGATCTTGGAGGTCATCTACTACCATCATCTATATTATTGATGACAAAACTGAATCCAAAGAGATAAATTACTTGACTAACATAACACAAGTTAAAAGGCCAATGACTGAATTAAAACAAAGTGTTTTTACTCCAGAGGCAATGCTTATTTCACTCTCTTATAATGTGCCACACTGAAGGTCTTGTTAAAGTCAGTATTATTGGGAAATGAGATGTAGGGAATGTCCATTTACTAAATAATCTTAGACTTTTAGAAGATATTGGGGACAGCTGGGTGGCTCAGTGGATTGAGAGCCAGGTCTAGAGACAGGAAGTCCTAGGTTAAAATCTGTCCTCAGACACTTCCCAGCTATTTGACCCTGGGCAAATCACTTAACCTCTATTGCCTAGCCCTTACCACTCTTCTGCCTTGGAACCAATACATAGTATTGATTCTAAGACAGAAGATAAGAGTTTTAAAAAATATATATTAATAATTTTCTGAAACTATTCTGAAAAGTTAGAGAATAATAGCTTTTGAAAAGAATGGTCCTTAGTGATCATTTCATCCAATCCCATCATTTAATGAATAGATAGAATTGTTTAGAGTGGTTAAGTACCTTACCCATAATGTCACCAACCAACATTCCAATCTTTTCCCTCTAATACAAATTAAACACTCTTCTTAACATGCTATATAGAATTGGCTTTTTCTTAAGCTATGGGTGATCATGGACCTGACCTTGCTCACTATTCAATGATTATTTGTTAAATCATTTTTGATGTGACTATCATTGTTTACCCTAATCCAGACACACACATTCAAATTCCCCAGAGCTCTTGAAATCTTTAGAGGTAAGAGAAATGCAAGACCTTTTATGGTTTTGCTTTTTTTTTTTTTTTTTTGTATATTTTGTTGATCTCATCCAATTTCATTATCTTATTTCTGGAGTGGAATAATTTGAAATGGAATTTTACTAATGAAAAACAAAACAAAAAACAAAAGAACAAAACAAAACAACAGCATCAAGAAAACATTGTGGACCTGAACTTATCTGCTTTTCATCTTCACTAACTTTCTATTCAATTAAAAGTGTAGAAAGACATAATCATTATCTGGCCAGTAACTAATTTTAATGTGTTAAGGGATGCAGTTCATTGAGAAAGAGTGGCTTAGGGTTAATTGGAAATAGTGTTTCCATGTTAAAGAACTGATTTCTACATAAGGATAATTGAGTTAACTGAAGGGTGTTTTCTGAAGCCAATCTTTTCGTTCAATAAGAATACGTGCCATTTTCCTTCTCTGACAAATATGAGCACAAGACAGTATAATACAGAGGAAATAGTACTGAGACTGAAGATCAAATCTCAGCTCTGCTGTCTGACACTGGACAAGTCAACTACTCTGAGACTCAGTTTAGCATCTATAAAAAAAGGAGATTGGATTCTGAAATGTTTTTACCACTTATGATCTTATGCATCCCTTTATTAAATTGCCTTGTATGTAGAAATCTGCCTGTTTGAATTCAATTCTTTTTATCATTTAATCTCCCAAATAATGGTGTGATATTTTTTCATTTCAGAAATAACTAAGATTCTTAATAATCTCTCACTTATATTTTCATAAAATCCCCATGCCTTTCTCAAAATACCTTTTTCATTATTCTCCTAAATTGTGTGCTAATGCAAAGCATTCTTAAAAAGATTTCCATTGAACTTTACACACATAGATATGCACATACAGACATGTACACATCTTCCTTCACATACAAACATACAAATCTCTAAATAGTTCCATGATTTGTAGCCATGGTAAAACAATACTGTGATTTCCTTTCTACAATGCTTTCTGGGTTGAAGAGATACCACTGAGTTCTTCACAAGAAAGTTGTGTGAGACTATGATTTAGATGTAAGATCAGAGAGGTAGAGTTCCATGGACCTTAGGGTTCATTTGGTACAACCTCCTTATTAGAAAATAATAATTCAAATAAATGTTCACAGTCTTGCCATTTCTTAATATTTCCTCCTTCCATATAAACTATCTTTCCAACAAAGAAACAAAACAAACTGATGCAGTCACCATTTCTGAAAGAATATGCTTCATTCTATACCTGTAGTCTATGACCACCCTCTACCAAATAGAGAGATATACATTGAACCTCTAGCCTCAATTAATGATTGAACTGATAAGAGCTTTGATGTTTTTAGTGTTATTTTCCTTTACATTATTAAGGTCATTGGGATTATTCTTTTTCTTCCAGGACAACTAAAAAATCATATACTTCTCTAAAATCTTAATAGCTTTTCCCTTCTGGTACAATAATGTAATATTTATTTATATACCCCCCCAATTTTCGTGCATTCACCATATCAACAATATTTTTCAGGTTTTTACCAACACAAAGAAAGTGTTATGAAAGTTTTACTATATATTTACCTTTATTTCTATCACTGACTTGCTAAATGAAAGATTAACATAGTTGCTATAGCTGAAGCAAAGGATATAAAAAATATAGTGACTTTTCTTGGTTGCAAAATGTTTTCCAGAATGCTTGGACCAATTAATAGCTCCACAAAAAGAATAATGATATGTTTATCTTCTCACAGTCTCTGCAGCATTGATTATTTCAATGATTATTTCAATATTGTTTTCTTTTTAATTATCTTTGCCAATTTGATTGACATAAAATGAAACCCCAGAGATGCTTTAATTTGCATTCCTTTTACTATTAGTGATCTAAAGTATTTTTGTTTTCATACAGCAGTTAATTATTGCTATTTCTTCTACTGAAAGATGTTTGTTCATATCTTTTGACCATTTAATCTATTGGGTAGTAGTTTTTGCAAAGTTCTTATTTCACAGATGAAGCTAAAGTACTTGCAGAGAATCAAAAAGGTACTTTATAGCACAGCCAGAAATACAATCAGTCCCTTAGTCCAAATCCTGAGTTTCCCAAGCACTTCCAGGTGTTGAGACCTTCCATTCTTGTTTTTCTTCTGTGTGTTTTTTAAACTGGAATTCAAGCCCTGAAATTATCTTTATCTTTCAGACAAAGTTGCCATGGTCAAATCTTAGCAATTCACCTTAGAATTATAAAGAGAAAAGAGTTTTATAGAACATCGACAAGAATGTGGTCATTTCTTGCTGTTGTTCATCCTCCATTTTTTGAAGAATATCAATGAATTAGATTTAAGTGAGACAGAATTGCACAGTCTTTAGCCTCACTCTTCTAGAATCATTGAAATCCAGTGATAAGACAAAAGTCAGGATGACTCATGATGGTCAACCCTGGAATTTTAGATATCTGACCAAGCTATAAATTTTCCACAGTACATGCTTCAGCTGCCTCCATGGCCATTGGTACGAATTGTTCTCACCTGACCATTCTGACACGGGAAGTCTTTGTATGCTTGAGGTAGATATCCCCAAAATCACCTATGGATTTGTTAGCTATCCTTATCTTGGTTTTAGCCCATCTGCCAAGACAGTTTTACTTGGTTTTGGCATGCTACAAATTCTTGGTATCATAAGTGAGAATTAGGTGACACCAAATGTGGATGAATAAAAACCTGCAAAGGGCTTGGCAAGTTCTCACACCAGAGGTGCTAGTCCTCCCTGCCCTGACAAGAATATGTATCATATATCATACTGTCAAATCACTTTTCCTTTTACTCTTGTTTCTACTCAACCTACTCAACTAGAAAAGAACAATAGTTTTATTCCAACGTACCATTTTGTGCTCTGAATCTGCTATTTCATGGTAAGAGGGAAAAGAGTTTGCCTCCGTTAAAGTCATTGTTCCTCATCACCTACATGTAGGTACGCGGATATATTGACTGTGCCATCTTGGTGCAAATTTATGATGCAGAATTGAGACTATTCACCATTTTTGATAAAGGAATTTGGATGAAGGAATAGATGGTATGCTCATAGCATTTTCTCATAATGTGAAACTATGAGGGATAATTACCTTGTAGAATGACAAAATCAATAATCTAAAAAAATTAGACTAAAAGAATGGGATAAACTTAATATTTTAATAAATATGGATGTAAAATCTGTTTCAACTCATAATAATAGGGCAATTAGATGACACAGTGGATAGAGCACTAGATCTGGGGTTAAGAAGGTCTGAGTTCAGATCTGACTGCAGTCACTGATTATCTGTGTGACCCTGGACAATCCATTTAACTTCTGCCTGTCTTCACTTCATCAGCTATAAAGTGGGGATAATATAAGTTCAGTGGCAAATTTCAGGAAGCATGTTGATGAAATGGTCTGTATCTAGAAGAAACTAATCAGGATAGTTATATACTAAAAACTATTGCATAAGTCTAAAAATTAAATCCTTAACTAAAAGGAACTAGAGTTATTTAACCTGAAGAAAATAAACTATAGGGGGGAAATAGGAGGGGGTGTATCAGTATTTTGAAAAGTTCGAAGCGAAGAAGGATGAAGCTGTTGTGCTTAGCACAAGAGTCCAGGATTAGGAGTAAAAGATACCATTTGCATAGAAACAGATCTCTTTTTATGTGAGAAAACTTCCAACTAATTAGTGCATCCCTAAGGTAGAATGCATTGCCTCAAGGGTAAATCTGTCTTTCTCACTGGAGATTTTCAATCAGAAGTCAGATAACCATTTGTCAGGGATGTCTGGGATGGGGTGACTTGGTCATATTGAAGATGAAACTAATGGATCTCTGAAGCCATTTCCAAATCCGATTCTGGAACACATAATGTCCAAATGCAGCATAAGATTAGTTTTCAATCATTCATTCAAAGCACATCCTTTCTCATTCTGGTCACAAAATTCACAGCTTCCAATACTTAAAATATTAGAATCAGTAGATACTATTCTAATTAAAGCATATCCCAAAGGACATAGTTTGGCATCTTCAGTCATCATTTCTTCCTACTTGGGGAAAAGAAACCAGCATGATAATTTTATATGATGAGAAAGAAATCATTATTGTTTAAGTGTGATGAGACTATTATGGGTGACGCTACCTACAAGAATCAAGCATCTCTCTGAGATGGGAGTAGAGATCTCTGAAAGGTGTCTTGGGTATCATTTACATATAACTAGATTGCTCTTCTCTTAGTTGTGGAGGTTACTTTAAATTCTACATTTTCCAAATCCAATCCATAATGTTTTATATTTATGTATATACATATATTTATGTGTGTACGTATATAACTAAAACATATTTATAATCACATGTATGTATATACCAATACACAACATATGTTTTATATATGTATACACATACATAAGAAAAGTTTTCATTATATTGTCCAATATTTTTGTTGTTTCTTTCTGGAAGATGTTTACATATCCCTCCCCTAACACTTATTTGATTAACACAGTCTAAAAAATGCTTAGTTGTCATTTCATTAGAAAATTTTTAAAAGCAATGAAAATCACCATTGGCAAGGCTATAAAAAAACAAGTATTCACATTCATTTTGGTGGGATTACACACTAGAGCAATAATAGAATCTTTTTTGAAAGTTATCTGGTTGTTCAGAGTGAAAACTACAAAAACAGTTCTATCCTTTCGCTCAATAACTTAATTGCTTGGATGAGGCCCAAGATTGTTATGCAAAATAAACAATCAGACAAAAAAGCTTTCTGTGATAGAAATTTTACTGAATTATTTTGGACAATGGAGATAATGATACTGGCAGGCCCTCCTCAATTTCTGTGTGTGTATGTTTGCTTCAAGTACATTTTTTGTAAATAACATATTTTGGGATTCTGGTTTCTAATCCATTTTCTTCTCCATTTCCATTTTGTGGATGAGTTCTTTCCATTCTCATTCACATTTAGGATTGTTGTTTTTACATTCTGATTTCTCTTTCATGTAGTTGGTATTTAAGAAATGTATAGTATATAGACAACTGTCCCCGAAGTCAGAAAGCCAATGGTTCAATTCTCATCTCCAATGCAGCCCAAATTTTATCTTTTATTCTTTAGAAAACTTAATGGAAATAGAAGGAACAGTTAGTTATTTAATCAGAAAAATAAGTTTTCTCAGCCTCTTTTTAGTAGATCAAGGGTAAAGTGATCCAATGTGATTAAGTTCATCAGCAGCCAAAGGGAAATTCATTTTCGAGGTCATTGTGAAAGCAGAAAAAAGTCAAAGAATTATGAAGTAATTCCACAGAGTAAGGAACTAAAACTGAGTACATTTCAAGAATTTGAGAAGAACACAGAACTGATGTGTACTATTTCCTTAACCCGTCCATGCTAAGAGAAGATTTATTTCAGCAATACCTTAGCTCATATTTCTGGGAAAACTTCAGAATTCCATTGAGGAATGGACTATTTTCACAGCAAGTAGATTAATCATTCTGATAGGGAATGCAGTCTGTTAAAACCCCAGACAGGCTTAGATCCAAATATATATTTCCTACTGGGGTGTCAACATACCTGAAATTCTAAAATTACCAAATGAATCTCAAAGGAATATACTTAACCCAATGGTTAAAATTTATCCTTCCTCTCTGATTCTTTTAATGTGAAAGTCTTGGACAATATCTATGATTTCTCTGGTATCGGAAATTCTAAGAAAAGGTAAGTCTCTCTACCAATAAAATATAATACTTTTTCTCTAAGTTATAGTCAAGAATTTCCTAGGGAACCAAGAGGTCCCATTATTAGTACTTGTCAGAGGACTTGAATCCAGATCTTATTTTCTCTAAGGTCAGCTCTCTATCCCCTCCTCCATGCTAATAAGTCATACTAATAACCCCAAAAGAATAAAAGCCAAGTCAATAGAACCCTGTATGAATATATTATCTGATGCTTTTCTTTTGTGGCAATTATGCTTTGCTACTATTTTTTGAGGGGTATAGAAAGGGGCTGTCCCAGGAAGAGAGGTGATAAATGTTTAAAACATATTCTGCTTCACCATTTGGTCCCAAACTAGCACTGATTCTTTTCTCAGATATATTGAACAATGTAAACTGTCTCCTGGATCCCATTCCTTTAAATCTACCTCATAAGGTGAATGTAACTCTATCCCAGGAGGAGGAGGAATGTGATATTCTCATTAGAGGTATCTTTTCAGTTAGTACCCTGCAAAGGACCTGCATAAAACATAGTGCAGTTTAATAGGGGCTCAGTGAATCTAGGGTGGAGAAAACAAAACATATCTCTTAAAACACAAATGGGCAGTTGATGTCAAATTATTCTTGAAGTTGCTGATACCACCTAAGGTTGTTTTCTCCCCATGGGAATGAGAGGACTGTCATCTTAATGGCTGTCAAGAAGGTATTAGGGAGCTTTGGATAAAACTAAATTAGATGCTAGTTGAATATGACTTGATGGGACATAATCTAACTTAATATGGCAGATGTACATACACAGTGGAGTTTTTAAGTTTTCTTTTCTTAGGCCAAACGAGGAAGAAAATTATTTGTCCCTTGGCAATTTTCTATATATAAACCTCAGTCTCGGGGCAGAGATTGGCCTCACAAGACTGGTCTTATCATGTTGCTATTTGTGAGTTCCTATATCTATGCTATTGTCACTGATAATATTCTTTTCTTCAATGTGGAAATGGCATATGTCCAATAAGGGAATAATAGGTGATCTCATGGCCAAAGTTATTTCACATAGTTACATTACAACCACTTAATTTATCCCAAGATGTTTTATCTCTTCATCATTTGGGCTTGGAAAGCAAATATGGAAACAAAAGCCATGTCCTGTGTGATTTAATTTCACCTTTTTTCTGTCCTTCTGCCCCTGTTCTATGAAAAAAGGCAGAAAAATAGAAAATTATATTAAATTGATATCATCATGTCTTTTCTTCATCATTTCGTAGAGATTTCATGTATTTCCAAAGGGTTGAATCAAGGAGTTTTTCTCTCTTTGACATGAAAACTGGTTCTTTACATCTGTGTAGAATGTATACATATATGAAAAAAATTAACTCAAAGGACAACAGGCCAATGTAGAGGCATGTGACTGGATGTAAACAGTTTGCAAAATGTTAGCAGTGAAAGGTTGTTTGGGAGAAACACATAAAAGATGTCATCAAAAAACTATATGACCTGAGAGAGTAGACCTCCACTTGTAGCAAAAGGAACCCACACCTTAATGGAAAACCTTTAGTGTTATCCATTCGATGTCAAGACATGAAGGGAAAGATGCAGAGCACCTAGATGTTTAAACATATGTTTTATTATTAATAGCAATTGTCATTTTTATTATCATTTACTTAGCAGATTGAACATTTCAGAATGATTTACATCATGTCAACTGAAAAGAAAAGTTAGTCAGCATTTATGTAGCTGTTTTTCCTCCTCCAGAAGTGGGATTTTAGTTGGACTTAAAGAAAGCCTTTAAGGCATGGGGAACAACCAGAAAAATACTTGGAGAAGAGAGACAGATTGTCTTATTCATGGTATAAAAAAAGAAAAATTCTTTTCCTTCCTCAGATTAATAGTAGAGCCTACATATTAATAGAAATCATCTTTCCCAGCAGTCCTTCTGTCATCCCCTTTATTCTAATCCATTTACATGTTTTTCTTATATTTTTTCATTAAATCTTTTTCTTCAGTGCATTGCCTTACTGTAGGCTTTCCCTTCACTGAAACAATCAATCAATAATTATTTATTAAGCAATGTATTGCAATATTTACTAGAGATACTAGATACTTGAGATATAAGTACTAAGAATGAGACAATCACTATTTAAAAGATTATACATGCTAGTTGAGAGGATAAGTACATGTGTAAATATATACAGTATAAACATACTGAATAAATAAATATATGTACAAAGTATAGTATTAGGGAAGGCACTCTGAGCTGGTATAATAATAAATAGAGTGTCATCCATACTTTTTTATTACGTATGATTTTTTCCATATCCTCCCAAAATTTCACCCTAGAACATTGATTTAATATGTTAAGAGGTCTTTTTTATCTTGCTGTCATATCATGCACTTAACACATGATTATGCATTTTCTAGATCAATTTTATAGATTACTTTATGCCACATGTTACTGTTGAATTACCTCTTACAATAATATTCTACATGCTATAATATCTATTAAAATCTTTCCAATGCTTTTTGGATCTTTTTCAATTTTGATTCTTCTGAAATCTTTGGTGTTTCATGATTTGAATCCAGATTTCTCCAGGGAAGAAGCTAGACTCCAAAAGGTACATTTTGTTTGAGGGAAAGAATGAGAGCTCTTAAAAAGACTAAAAATGATGGAAGAAATGTTATCAGTCTGTTCTGGGACTCAGAAAAATTTTCCGTGGTTACATGATTCATGTTCTTTCCCTTCCCTCCTGTCACTCTTCTCCCATAGCCAAGGCACAATTCCACTGTATCCACTAATTTAAAATCTTTTGCTCCTTTATATTTATTAAGGATCTAATATTATCAGTACAAGTCCAGGATTACTCTCAGCAAGTGCCTCTTTTATTCTCATTCAAATGTTACTGACTAGGACTAGAAAATAAACAAAACACAGAATTATCTTTAGTGTGTCCACTATAATCTAGGTACTCACTATAGCAAGTTAATACTACTCACACTTAACTGATTCCTTATGGCACTTCTAACACCTTTTCCAAAGCTTTTCTCTTCTCAAGCCTCCAATGACACTTTCTCTCTGCGGTGGACCTCATCTGATACTTCACTATAAACATTAAGCCTTCTTTTCTCTATCCTCATCATTTCCCTTATCATTTCTCTTAAGTCCCTACCCCCTACTATTTCATCCTTCATTCTAGTCTCTAGTAATGATACTTTTCCTGAGAACCAAATTCAACTTCTCTATTTATGCCTTTCATCCTGTCTCTTCACATAAACTCCATTCTAAATAACTATAGATTAGACAGATATGAATAAAAATGGCTCACACCTCTCATACTGACTAATATGACAAAAAAAGGAAAATGACAAATGTTAGAGAGATTGTGGAAAACTTGGGACATCGATACTGTTATATTTAAAAATAATAAAGGCTGATATTATGAGGAAAAGTAATAATTTAATTAAAGCCATGTTAGTAGAATAAATTAGACCATGTGCCTGGCTAAGATCCAATCAAACTGCCCGCCAGTCTGTACCTTCTCCCATCTTTAGTACATAGCCAAAGAGAGGCAGTCTCAAGGCCAACCTCTGAATTTAAGCTGTGCTTTACATTGGGGATGTCACCACGTCCAAAACTGGAAATCCTTTGACTCATGGAAAATGTAGTTTCAAAGATTCCCCCAAATGTCCACAGGAAGTTTGTCATTTAAAAGCTCAAATGAGCCCTAAATAACTCTAAATGGAACCCCAGAACTTATTTAAATAAAACAACACACCGTTGGTAGGGCTATGAACTCATACAACCATTCTGGAGAGCTATTTGAAACTATGCCCAAAGGCCATCAAACTGTCCATGCCCTTTGATCTGGCAATACTCCTCCTAGGTCAGTAACCCAAAGAGATCAAAGATAAGGAAAAAGAACCTACTCACACACAAAAAGATTTATAGCAGCTTTTTTTGTGGTGGCAAAAAATTGGAAACTGAAGAGATAGATGTTCACCATTTGGGTGTTAAGGTTAAAATTTTCTGGAGACTCTATATTAATTTAAAATTATTTATTAAATTGTGAAAGCATATTGGAGAGAGAAAAGGCACATAGTCACATGGCAGTTACCTAGTTAATCTGAGCTCAATGTTCACTTCATGTCTCCATTTGCCAGGAAAGAGAGGGTGCAGTGTTTCCTCAATCCCTAACTTATATTCCCAGTGATGTCACTTTTTCTGGATCTCCCTGGTTGGACAGACTTGACCTCAATCCAGGTCAGAAGCCAGTCTTTTGAATGCCAGGTAACATGTAGGACAAGGGGCAATTGTCTTCCAGGATGCCAAGGAGGCATAAGGCATATTCCTCATATAGATAAGCAGCAGGCTTTGTATTTAATCCAATCAAAGGATTGATCTCATAAATTTCTAAAGATCTGGAGGCTCAGAAGTTAGTGCCAATGACAGTTTATGGATAGATAAAGGTAGTTCATAAGCATAGCACAAAAGACTTACTGAGACTCAGTCCAAAAGTGGATTGATTCAATAGCCAAGGTGTTGGGATCTACAAGCAAAGGAGGAATTGTCTATAGTCAATCCTTTAATTAGCAGTTTAATTTGTTACGGTGAATGTAGAAACTTTGTAGAAACTTCCAAGTTTAAGGCTTCTATCCCCAGACACCAAGTTGATGTAGAAGACAGTGTTTTCCTGCCTCAGGGAGATGTGTTTTAACTTCTGTTTTTCCAATATTATCTAAGGAAGTATCCATTTTGCAAAACGTAATTGATGCTAATTGGTTAAATGGTATGGAAGTGCTAATTACTGAGTCAATTAGTTATATAAGGAAAATAACTGTAGCTGGCAATTGATATTGGGAGAAAACACACTAGAATGATTTTTTTTTTACAGTAACATTAGAAAGACACTCCAAACCCTTTAGAGAACCATAGAATCATGGGGGTAGTGATATAGTCTTTCTCTGGAGAAACTAACTTCTCAATGTAAGTAGGATTAATGATTCCTGAGTCTAATAAGGTTACTTTTATATAGACTTTGGTAACAAACTTCAAAGAAGTGTGATCACACTGCAAAGACTTAGTTTAGGTTTTACTGGAAATCTGCTCTGCTTTTAAGAATTTAAAAGCTAGAATGGAATTCAGGGTCAACTAATCTAACCCCACCTAAAGCATGAACACCCTTTGCAAAATTCCTGATACATTTTAGCTTCTGTTCAAAGTCATTCATTGACAGTAATTTATTCTCTATCATATCAAGTTGTAAACAACCATTTGGAATCTCTCCACTTGTTTGATTTTGTTTTTATGTTAAGCCAAATTCTTTTACCTTATTTTTATGACTAAGAAGAAAAAAAACTCCTTCCTTTCTTCAATTACATCCCTTTTCATCACATCTTCTTTTAATTACTTGAAGACAGTGATCTTCATATAGAACTCCAATCTTTTCTTCTTGAGATTAGTTATTCACAATTGTGTCAAATGATCATATGTGTATGTAATTATTTCCCTTCCTCTCATGATTGTAAATATAACTCTTGATCAAATATGGCATCCAGAATTGAATAAAAAACACAATTATGAGAGCAGGGTAGAGTACAGTTCGGGGTAGAATCTCCCTTCTTCTGGACTCTTCATTGTTAATGTAACCTAAGAGCCCAAACACTTTTATGGTCCACATCAAACTATTCATTTATATTGAGCTTATACTCTATTTAATTCTCCGTCTTTTTTCCACATGAGTTGATATCTTTTTTTTTAAGTTAAATTTTTTCCCTCAGGTTATGTCAGTACAATTTTTAATAGTAGTTTTTGTTACATTTTGTAATTCATGTTATTTCCCTCATTTCCACCATTCCCTTTCTCCAAGAAAGAAGATAATATGATATAGGTTGTATTTATATTATTATGCAATACAGATTTCCATAATCATAATGTTGTGAAAGAAGGCACATATTGCTTACACTATAGAAAAATTCATGGAGGAAGGATGGCATGTTTCAACCTGAATGCACACAGTACCAGTTCCTTCTATGGAGGTAGATAGCCTTTTTTGTCATGAATCCCTTGGAGTTGTCCTAGATCCTTGCATTGTTGATAATAAAGTCATTTATGATTGATTGTTGTACTTTATTGCTCTAAGTGTTTATAACACTCTTCTGGTTCTACTCACTTCACTCTGCATCACTTCATATACATTAATTGATTTTTAACCCTCACCTCATTCTCTGAGGCTATTTTTGAACCCATTTGGGATGTTACATTTTTATTACTAATCAATCAATGAGTATAAGTGACTCATCATTTCATACTGTCAAAATTTTTTAGCATGATTCTGATAACGAATGTATTAATTATCTCTTCTACCTTTATGTTATAAACACATATTGAATCAATAAGTTAAGCAGTTCTGAACCTCCATAATAGCTATCATTTTGTCTACATTTCCCCACTTTGCCCACAAAAATTTCATGACTGAAAATCAAATCCATTTTGGTTAACTCTTCACAATATTTTCTATACTGACACTTGTAAATTAATGTAAAGTACCAGTACATGAAGAAAATTCTTATTTTAAATTTTGAAAAAGTAATAGAACAAGAAATTATGCCAAATGATTCACCTCTTTTATTTACTCATACTTTTAATGAAATTGCAAAAAATAGAGTCTTTAGAATTTTGAAGCTCCAGTTTCATTATTGACTATTTTTTGTCCTCTTGGAGAGTTATAGTAGGTTAACACTGATTCGTATTCTTGGGTGAAATGACTTGGGTGAATCCTACTTTCTAATATATAAATAAGATCAATTATATTGAATAAAGCAAAAGTATGGTGCAATAAAGGAGTAGAAAAGAATTTTTATTTTGAAACAAGGGATAATGTTTTTAAAGAGGAGCTCAGGCCCAGAAGAGGATCTGGTTATAGTGGGGAATTTGAGGCAAGAAGTAGTAAACTTGAGAATGAGGGGCTACTGCCAGTTCAAAGAAGGAAAATCAAAAGGTTTGGAAAGGAAATCCAAACTTCATCTGGAGTTCTTATTTTTTCCCAATGAAAATCCTTTTTTCCTCTCCTCTGATAGCCCAGATTGGAACTCCTCTCCTTCCATCGTTCGTATTCTATCCTTCCCTCAAAAGAATGGTATGGTGAAACAAGAAAAGAATAGGGACATTTAATAAATCCACATCTAAGAGCAGAAATACTACCCACTTTGGCCCTTTAAAAAAATATCTCATAGGCAAGAAGCTAATAGTGACCAACAGTTACACTTACGTCTGCATCTGGATTTGGAAAAAGCCTGAAGGCTATATCTATATCCATTGTGCCATGCAGTCTTTTCCTAGCTAATGTTTACTGTTTAAGACTTTCTTTTCTAAGACATAATCTTGTTTAGCAAGATAAGTAAAGAATAACAAAATTGTGACATCAACAGGGCAAACCAGCATGACTAACACTTTTATATTTTAAGGACACTGACTTGATGAGAGCTTTAAAAAGGCAGGCCAAAAAGAACATCTAGATGTCAGATGCATCATAGAAAATAGTTTCAAATGAACATGACAAAAAAGAATTAAGGTAATTTTAAACCTTTGGTATTGTTAAATAATAGTTCAATAAAATCCTCTATCTCTAATGTAATTGCACTAGAGATTATTGTTTGGGCCATAAAGAAAAATGCAGATTAAAAACCTTGTTTCCTCCATCTCCTTCCCAGCTTGGTGTCCAGGCTGATTTATTTATTTTTTTGCTTCACTCTGAGCAACAATCATAGGCAATGAACTACTCAAAGCAATTAATTATATGCATCATCTTTTAAATTACCCTCCAATCAAGTAAATAAAAAAAGACAGAGTGTTTCAACAAGTAATTCCTATCTTGTGCCCTCAGTAGATGTCAATGGGATAAATAGAGGATGAATTCTCTTCTTGGAAAAAGGCCAGAGATACATGGAGTTAAGTTATTTATATCTTATTTTTATAAAGGTCTTGTGGATGCTATAAGATATGATGCTTTTAAAGACTTTTGTTCTATTTCACATATCACATCACAGCAGTCCTATAGTCTTCCAATGTCGGGTGACATATCTGAAGCCACCTAAATTATCCCAAACATTTCAAAACACCCCCCCGTACCATTTGAAATTGTCACTTTTGAATGGAGAGTCAGAGTTGCTGATTTTGTAGCATTACAAAAAAAAGTGATAGGATAGAAAATAATTAGACGTAATGAAATATGAATTCCTGTTGCAATATTGCATCTACTAAGAAATCTGGATTTGTTGTGTTGAAATGACACTTATTACTTTCTCCTCTAAGTCATAAATGTGGATTATTAATGAGGGATAAATGGCTCAGTAGAAAGTGAACAGAAATTAGAATTCAATGTCCTGGTTTCAAATCTTGTGTGATCTTGGATAAGTCAGTTCATTTCCTATGAGTTTTCATTACCTTGTGTTAAATGAGAATGAATAAAACTTGCACAAAATTTCCTATGGGGTTATTATGAGAAAGACACTTTGATACTGCTTTTTCCCCATTTACACAAAATTAGAATTTGAATTCAATGCTCTGAGTGTCAGTCAACTACAGTTTGGGAGTCTCAGAAAACTTTTTGCCTCATCTCTTCCTAGGGCAGTAATGGCTATAGTAGATTTGAGATCGTTGTTCAGTTGTTACAGTCACGTCTGGTTTGTTTTCTGTATCCATTTGGGATTTTCTTGGCAAAGATACCGAGATGGTTTGCCATTTCTTTCTCCAGTTCATTTCACAGATGAGGAAATGGAGGAAAACTGGGTTAAGTAACTTGCTAAGAGTCACAAAGCGACCTGAGATTACCTCCCACTTGTTCCATACATTTCTCATTTGTACATAGCTGTTAGCATGTTGTCTCCACCACAGCAATTGTTTTTGCCTACCTTCACTCTTTAACACAGTACCTAGCACATACTTGGTGTTTAATAAATACTTGTTGACTTGACTAATAGAAACTAGAGATCAGCTAATACATTTCAATATCAAGCCTCTCACCAGGGCTATATACGTTAATATGAATAGCACAAATTATAACCTAGCCTGAGGTCAATTTTACTTGCCCAGCAAGCATTAGTCGTATATAAATAAATAAACAAACAAATATCTATCTATGTATATATATATATATATATATATATATATATATATATGAATACACTCTTCAGATGGCAGTGACCTTCTCTACAATGCAAGGGTTATAGCTTTCATCTGGATGAAAAATTCTTCCAGAGTAGCAGGGATAAACATGCTTTTCTTCAAACCCATCTCATCTTTTTACTATCTGTCCCAGGCCAATAAAGTAGTTATGATTGTGGCAAGGACAATCTAATTCTTCTTTTCTTGTCTCACTCAGGATGAAGTTCCTGACAGTAGCCTCTTTCTTTTGCACAGATTCTGAGCTCTGCATTCTTTTTTCATGTATCTGTCTTCTGTGAAAGTCACCTGTCAGTTAGCACAGAAGCAAAGCAAAGGATGACCTGTATTCTTTTTTTTTCCTGGAAATTGCCTATTTTTTCATTTGCTTCAGGGTTGATGAGGGGGAGATATATTTTCTCCCTTATGCTACCCTAAATTATATATGAGATGAAGGCAGGAGAGGAGCATGGAAACAATTACCAAGCCATCTTATTCTTTCATCTTCAGATCAAGAAGAAACGTGAAGGTTAATTTACTAACTTTTCTAATTTATTACAAATAATATTAAATTGTGCTATACTATTCAGCATAGAGTGGAATTTAATATAAGGCAAATGTGAGCAAG
>NC_058130.1:49082912-49200721 GCF_016433145.1 Gracilinanus agilis
CCCTCCCAACCTCAGTTTCTCTCAGCGTAAAATGAAAGGGTTGGGAATAGAAGCCTTCAGGGCTAGGTGGTGGGGTTATAGAGCCCCGGGCCTGGACTCAGGAAGACCCGAGTTCAAATCGGACATCAGAAACTGATGAAGGTGTGACCCTGGACAAGTCACTACCTCTGTCTGCTTCCGTTTCCTACACTGTAAGACAGGAATAATAATAGTACCTACCTCTCAGAATTGGTGGGAGAACGAAGCGAGAAAATAGTTGTAAAATACTTTGCAAATCTTAAAGCTCTATAGAAATGTTGCCTCTTATTAATAATAGTAAGTAACAAAGCTTTAAATCTGTGATAATAGTCATATGAGGTGGCAAATAAGAGAACTGGGGCTTAAACCCGAGTCTTCAGATTTTGAAGTTGCTTCTCTTTCTTTCTTTTTTATAATTACACCAATGTGTGTGCTTTAATAAGATTATTATTCTTTTCCAAAGTCCTGACCTAAGTGGATTCATTTTTTTATTTGGATTTTTCATTTTAATAACAAATTTCCTCAGAACTTTTCTGAAGTTATATGATCCATGTTGTCTCCCTCCCTTCTTCCCTCCTCACTTCTGGAGCCAATAAGCAAATTAAAGTTGCTTCTCTTTCTACTCTTCTTTCTCCTCTTTCCCCCTCTAATCTCTATACTCCTTAACCCATCTCTTCCTCTCCCTCAATCTATTTCCTCCTTTCCTCCAATCTCTCTCTGTTGTTGTCTGTCTCTTTCTCCCTCTCTCCTCTCTCTCCCTCTCCCTCTCCTCTCCTCTCTTTCCCTCTCTCCTCTCTCTACCTCTCCCTCTTCCTCTCTTTCCCTCTCTTTCCTCTCTCCCTCTCCTCTCTCCTCTCTCCTCTCTCCTCTCTCCTCTTTCTCTCTCTCTCCTCACTCCTATCTTTCTCAATCTCCCTATCTCTAAGTCCCTCTGTTTCTGTTTTCTCTGTTTGAAGATAGGCTAGTTCATTTTTCCTATATAAATTGCATAAAGATGATCAAAAGAACAAATAATGATTATTTTTCTTTAGTGGCAGAAACTGGCTGCTATCAAATTTTTTAAAAAAACAACAAATTAATTGGCATAGATTATCCCAATGCTCTCAATTATCTTCAGGGTGAAATTTATGGGTGAAATTGTATTTATTTATTTAATATTCTGCTCAGCCTCTGAAATAATGAGCTGTGTTTGTTCAGTGCCATGTGAGCATTTAAAAGATGCTGTCCTTTTCGTAATCACGGTTTGTGATTTATAGAATGCTGGTATAAAGTGATGCCTCTGAAAGCTATGGAGGATGATGCAAAACAAACAAACTAAACTAATCCAAGGCTTCAGAAGCAAAAATTAGGTTGCTACCAATTCTGAAGTAAAACCATTCAACCTGCAAGATTGTTTCCTTTGTTGACTCAGATTTAATACTACATGAGAGTGCCTGGTGACAACATTAGCTTGGGAAAAAAAATATATCCACAAATATTTTCAATAGCAACCTTTGTTTTCCAAGTATTTTTTTTGGTGATTTCTTTTGAATGGAAGTAGTGTGTCATAAAATATAGAGTACTGGATCTGAACATTTCTTTGATCTTTAGTATCATGAATCTAAGGCTAAAAGGCATCTTAACAGTCATCTGAGGTCCAGAGACATCACAAGGTCTCAGAAACAGGAAGCTGAGGAATTCTGATTTGAATCTGTAAGGATAAATGATAAGGGATAGGGAGAAATTCCTAGATTGTCTTTAAGAGGAAAGGAAGAGAATTTAGATACAAACCCTGGGATAAGATTTTGGAAGGAGAGGAGGAATTGTGGAGTTGACTGTTTGTAACTGTCACTCCTGATCTAGCTTTCCACTGAGCTGGAAGGAGGATCTTTGCTCTGACATTCCCTTGGAAGAACTAATCTTGTTGAAAGATTAGAGATTCCTGGGTTGGAGAATTGCCTTTGGAGTAGACTGCCTTTTACCTGGAATACAGAGATCAACCTGTATGAGATGAACTGGTCAGAGATCAACTTGGCCAAGGTAATCTCAAGGGTTTTGGTCACCTGGGATTTTGGGTTACCTAGGAAATCAACCCTGGCTTGAGGGGGATTCAGGCTAACTGTGAGTCCTCTCTCTGACTTTTTAAAGACAATCTAGGTAGTTAGATTAGCAGATAGTCAGATAGCATTTGGGTTTTTAGATAAGAACTGGGAGTGGAGAGGCAGTTTCTTCTTAGAAGAAACTAAGGAGGACCTCTTCTGAGGTGTGTGAAGTGCAAAGAAGTTGGGTTGAGTCCAGATTTGTAGTGTTAGGGCCCTATCTGCCTTTTTCCTTTACTCTAATTATCAAAATAAACTTGGTTTCTTGGATCAGTCTAGGCCTTTCTCAAACAATTTATCTCCATTTGGAGGTAGCTATCTCTTTCAAATCCATATTTTTGGCTGATTCTAAAACCAGTGTTCTTTAGATCACAACTTCCTTTTTCCCTTGCCTTCTACCTCAATAACACAAAATCCTGTTCACTTCTTTGAATCCTGACTTGTTCACATGGAGATGATCCCTAAAGTCTCTTTCAGTGATCAATCCTGTTATCTCAAATATGAGAACATTGTCTGCCTTCTAATACTGATAAATAAAACTTCTAGTCAGTTTCAGATCAAATTTCACACCCAATCCTGCAAAAATCCATCAAGAAACCATAGACAAACTAACCATTTTTCTATCAACTCTTACTCTCCTACTTATTCCTTTTGACTATCAGCCTCTGGACCTGACCTCCAGAAACCATCCTCCCACACCCTCTGTACCAGATTTTGGGATTTATTCAGCCTTTGGACTCTTTGGCTTAGGCCCAAATAAGCCTGGTGAATGACTGAAGGACTGAAAATTTACCTGATTTATTTGATTGAGTCATCTTCAGACCTTGCTTCACGTCCCATCCAACAGAAACCCGTAAGAATACAAAGCCCTGTCCAATACTTTTGTCATCTCTCCTGTCACTGCTGTTCTCTTGCTCCTGGCCACCTGCTTTCTAGTTCTTGCTCTTAGAAGAGTAATCAGATCAATACTTCCATGGTAAACAGAAGCACCTACGGCTCTACCAATTGTGCCCCTGCAGGCCAAAACTCTAGCCCTTCCTTGGTCTCCACTCTGTATATTGTATATATATCTATGATGGTGAACCTATGGCACACGTGCCAAAAAAGGCACACAGAGCCCTCTCTGTAGGCACGCTTTCAGACATTCTTCACTTCCCCTGCCCCTCTGTCCAGAAGTCCAATGGGAGTGCTTCCTCTTTCTCCTGTCTGGAGTAAGGGGTCCCAGGAGGCAAGATGGGGGTTGGGTCATAGCACTTGGTCTCTGAGGGGGTGGGGAAAGGTGTGGCACTCCATCTCTAAAAGGTTCACCATCACCGGTATATATTGTCTCCCACTATTAGAATATAGATTCCACTGAGCACAGGAACTATCCTATGTTTGTATTTGCATCTCCAATATCTGACAGTAGTAGATATTTGATATAAGTTGCTTCACTCATTCACTCATTCATTAATTTCTTTAGAATCCACAGATTTGCATAAACAGTGCTCCATGTCATTTAACCCCATTTGATTTATTCTTTAGTCTCTAAGATAGGGAAAGTGAATTTGGCTGAGCAGTTGACTAGATAAGTAGGTGGGATAGTTCAATTTTATATCTTATTTGTGGCAGAATACATCAGTGGAAGAGCCTCAGAATTTAGAAATATGCTACAATTCAATGAAGATGAGATTTCTTCTTAGTAGTTGTCCATTTGGATCTCAGAACTTTCCTTTACTGGCTATGGAACTTTGGACAAGCTATCATTCCTATTCTGTGTTTAAGTGTCATTATGTGTTAAAAAAAAAAAAAGATTAAAATAGATTGAATGATCTCTAATGCTTTAGTTCTAAGCAATGTAAAATTTTGGACAAGAAGGGTTCAAGTTTGAGAACCATCTTTGACTACCTTTGTCATCATAGACAACCGCCTTATCATCTCCAATTATCGCTTTCCTCATTGGAAATATTGGAATAAATAGTACTTCCACCACTTGCCTCCCAGAGTTGTCATAAGAAAAGTGATTTGTAAAATTTAAAAGCCTATAGAAAAGTTCATTCTTTTTCTTGCCAGTAGCAACAAGGTTAGAATTTTTCTGGATAATTGTCTTAGCATTCTACTTCCCTTTTTTTATAACAAATAAATGAAAAAAAATTAAAAGATAACATGAATCAAAAATCATCTACAGACTTATAAGTGAAACTCACTTATATGGATGAGTTCATTTTGACTGAATTTTTCAGGTTTCATCTTGGTCTCATATTTTACCTGTAGGAACAGAGTCAACATGACATTGCTATAACTTTGTCGTCTTAAAACTTTTTTTTTTTAATCCAGTGATTGGCTATTGTCCTTTGCTTTTTTACCTTTTCCATTCAACACTCTTTCCTAATAAAAGAAAGGGGTGGGGGTTGGAAGTCTGTACCTGGCTTCCCTTTTATGACTGCTGAACCTAAAATCCAGAGGAATAAAGCAAAAAGAAGGATGAATAAATTGAGGAGAAAAAGAATATGAAAGGGGTTGCCTCAGGCTGATCATGTGACCTACTTAATGGGCCACATAGATTCTCCGCAGTTACCTCCAAAGAACTTTTTAGGGCTCAGAATCTCTGATCTCCATGACAACTAACCTGGACATTCTCTATGACTCCAAATTTGGACAATGATGAGTGCCACTAAAGTTGACCTAACATTGTTTCCACACTGTTCACCCCAGAATCTATACTGTTTCAAATGTGAGTCTGTCTGTCTTTATTGCTGTCACTATCATTTTCTTTCTTTGCTTATTATCTATCTTCACTTTGCAGGGTGAAATAAGGAGAACCAGGAGAACATTGTATACACTAACAGCAATATTACAGAATGATGGACTGTGAATGACTTAGAATACAATAATCCAGGATAGTCCTAAAGGACTTAGGACAAGAATGCTATCCACTTCCAGAGAAAGAATTGTTTAAGTTGAAATGCAGAGGAAAGCATAGTATTTTTTCATTAAAAAAAAAGCCTCTTATAGGATGAAACAACTGAACAACAACAGCAGCCCCAAAGCCATCTTCTAAATGTTATATTTTTATGTCCTGATAGTTTGAAGGAGAAGAGACTTCAGAGCTAATTTATTCCAAACTCTTCATTTTATCCAAATGGAATCTGATACACTAAATACTTGACTTGCCCAGGGTTACATAGATACCAAGTAGAAAGACAAGGATCTGAACCCAGGTCCTTTGCCTCCAATTATAGTGCCCCTCTTCCACTACCTGATTCTCTTCCCTCAAAAAAAAAGTTATATTTCACTCAATAAGCATAATGATTCTTGTTTCTCCATCAAATGAGCTATGCACATAAATACAATTTCCTCTATATAGTAGATTTGTGTAGAAGTTAACAAAGCAACTTATAAAGAGCTCTGTCACTTGGGAGTCAATAATCTGATTGTTACATTTGGGTAAGTTCTTTGAATCAGCTTGCAGTGATAGAAAGGGCACTAGAATGAGAGTCAGGAGTCCTGGGTTCTCTTCCTGACTTTACCCCTCACTTGCCATGTGATTTTGGGCAAGTCATTTCTTATCTACAGAGTTCTGTTAGCTCTTCTCTAAAAGGAGAGCATTTAATTATGTGATCGCTAAAATCCTTCTAGCTGCAGTGAGGCAATTATTCATTTTGTTCATTTTATCTCCTATTTCCCAGTGATTTGACATGGATAACCATACAGAATTCTGGTGTAAGTCAGTAATCAACAAATGTTTGTTAAGTGAGATATGTCCACCGTAGTACTGAGTATTAGGTATATGAAGAAGAGCAAAAACATAAAAATAAGCTTTGTCTTTAAGAGGCTTAAATTCTAAGAAGTGGAGACATTATGTAAATAGAAATATACAGGATTGATACAAAGAAATAAAACTGTGACTGTGGAGGGACTTTAGTAGCTAGGGAGAGAGCAGAAAAGATCTCCTGTAGAAGGTAGCATTTGAATGGGGTCTTTAAAGATGCCAGGGTTTCTAAGAGGAAGAAGGGAGAACTTTCCAGGGAGAGAAGATGACCAATGCAAAGGCACAAGGATAGAATATTGAGTATCCCGTTCAATTACAAGTAGATTCATATGAAGTCATCACATAGTTAGTTTATGGAGGAAAGAAAAGTGTCATAAGACTGGGAAAGTAGGAATTTTCCAGGTCGTGAAGGGGCCAGGTGTTTGTGTGAGAACTTTTCTCTCTGGAGTTTCTTAAGATGAGGAGAGGAGGAAAAAAACTGGTTGGCATGAAATTTGTGATTGAATTCACATCCCTGATCTGGGAAAAGAAAGCTACAGCAGGATATTGACTTTAAGATGGCCTTGGAGAGAGAAGGGAGAATTTGAAATCCACCCACTTAGATAGCAAACTCTGGGGTGGAAGAATAGATGATAATTGCTCAATCTGTCTGCATTTGTTGAGGTTAAAATTTTTTTAAAAAAGATGTCCCAAACCTAAAAACCTCAGCAAATATCCAGAGTATCTTTTCCGATTGCATATTATGATCAAAGACAGTCCTCAAGGAGGGCAAAATCTACTGATGCAGAGATTCTGTGTTTGTGTGTGTGTAGCTAGGTTATTTTAGTCTAAACTACTTTGATTACTTTTCAGTCTAAACACAATAAACACCCTTGACCTTGAGTTGCAGACTCTTTATAGATAAAAATCTGGGATCAGGGAGAAACAGGTGAAAATGAATTTTTTCTGCCTTTATTATGAACAGTTGCCAATAAGGAATCAATAAAAGTAATATGACAAGCAGTGATTAAGTGATTTTTAGATAAAACAAGCAGTATGTTCGATTTTTAAAATGCACTGACATCCAAAAGATTTCCTTACCTAAGGGCAAGTCTCTCATATTGTTCCTGTGTCATTCAGGAAACTCAGCAGTACTGAAGCACCCAGTGTAGGTAAGAGAAGCATAAAATTGTAAAGCCCCCAAACCTCCCCTTAACAGTCCTGTAGTACAACTTCCCACCCAATGCCCACATCCTTTCTTGACCATGCCTTGTGGGTCATCATTAAGAAACTGATTAGATAATTCTATTCATTTCTATAGTAATATATGCTTCCTTATTAATGCATTAAATTAAGAAGACATTTCATTTAAAATGTAGGCATGTTAAACTTGATTTTATTTTTAAATACATAATATGAAAATTGGTGTTGCTAAGGTTTAAAAAAGAACATTAAAATGTAGGGTGATGGGGCAGCTAGGTAGCACAGTACACAAAGCACCATGTCTGTAGTCAAAGGACCTGAGTACAAATCTGGACCCAGATACATCTCAGCTGCATAACCCTAAGCAAATCACTCAACATCAATAGTCTGGTCCCCATTTCTTCTCTCCTAGAACTGATACTCAATATCAATTCTAAGTCAGAAAATAAGAGAAAAAATACTAAATGCAGGGTAGTCGTTGACAAAGCAATGTACATGTCATGTTGGATATCTGATCAATTTTAAACTGTACTGTGATATGAAAAAAACTGATTCATATTGGTGCTAAAGTCACAAGTACTACTAATATTGCTGTCATTTGTGGCCTATATTCATAATGGAAGGAATGACTCAATTTCAACTAGAGGTTAATGAAAATAAAGATACAATTTTTTTTCTCATCTAGTCCCTGAAATCTATCCATAGATCTTCAGGTTAAGAACTTCTTTTCTAATCTTCCTTTGAAGATCTCTATTGGGAATTTTTTCCCAAAAAGCTATGCTAGTACAAATGCCTGAAACCTATAAACTGCCTTGAGACCACTAAAACTCATTTGTGGCAAGCAGCCTCTGCTCATGGATGTGCCCTTTAATCCTCTCTGATCTGACATCTTTTTTCATCTATAAATGTACTTTTACCAAGTTTGTAGTACTTTTTTTATTCTACCAGCCCCCCACCCTGATTCAAACCTCCCTGACTATGACATCATTCAGGAGAAATCAACTAGCCTGTGAGCTTGGTTAAACCAAGTATGGCAAGTCTGAAGGTGGTCTCTCCAAAGAATTGTCACTGACCCCCTCTACTCCTGCTATGTCCTGAAGACCACTACATCTGATGCTCTGGCAACTCATGGAGACAATCTTTTATGATTGTCCACTTATAAACACAGCTGATTACAGCCATAGATGTAAAGCTTGATAGGGTATTAGTCAAGATGTCAAAACACATATTTGATTCAAAAGCAAAAATAAACCAAAAAACTGAAACTTGTTTTTAAGTCACATACGTGGCAAAGTTTCAGAACCGGGTTGTAAAGCCAGGTCCTCTGACTTCACAATCCCTTGTACCACTTTGCCTTTCTTGCAAGACTTTTGTATAAGGCCTGTCATTGTTTTTTTTTTATTTAGAATATTTTTCCATGGTTACATGATTCATATTCTTTCCCTCCCCATTCCCTCCTGTAGCCAACACGCAATTCCTCTGGGTTTCACATGTGACATTGATCAAGACTTATTTCCAGAATTCTGGGAAGATGGCAGTATAGAAGCAGCAAGGCCCCAGACCTCCATAAAGCCCTTCACCATCAATCAGGGACAAAGGGCTCCAAGGGAACCAAAAACCAAATCTGACAACAGAACAGAGCTGGGGGATCCTCCAGCTGAACCCAACTTAAAAGGTACATGGAAAAAAAGAGAAAAAAAGGCCTAAATTCTTGGAACTGTCCAGTGGGAGGGGAAAGAAAGGAGGAAGATCCCCTCCTCCACCTAATGCACTGAGTCTCCAGTGGATCCTGGAATCTCTTGGTGGGCTGGGGCTCTGATCATAGATAGCAGGGAGGCTGCTAAGGAAGAAACCCAGAGAGGGTAAACATATGTTCCATCTTGCGCTGCTCCCCTCCCCCTTTTCTCTTGAGATTTTGACCTCAGGGCACTTTGAGCTGTGCAGATCAACCTCACCTGGCTTAATCCTATCAATATGGCAGACAAAAGTCTTCAGAGAGCAGGGAAGCTCCAATACCCCTCCACCACAGACTATAGGGAAAGTAGCCAAATTCACTTCTTTAGCTTTTTTCACCAGCTGGGGAAAATTTGGCCTCAGATCCCACTAACCTAATTAATCAACAAAACAGAGAAGAAGCCCTCCCAGGACTGAATAGCCCAAACCCACAGATATAAAAAAAAATGATCAGAGGACCAAGATTACAGCCAATTAAAGGGGAGAAAGAAGGGAAAAAAATATGAGTAAACAACATAAAAAGAAAAAAGAAATCACAATTGGCAGCTTCTATCCAGAAACTGAACAAAGACTAGTAAAGACTAAAAATTAGAGGTTAAAAAAGGAGATAATATTAAGAGAAATGGGAAAACAAGACAAAATGGAGTAAATTTATATTTCATAAAGAAGCGTGGTAAACAGGGGAGAAGATCAATACAATGGAAGGGTAAAAAAGTTGGAGAAAGGAAATACTTAATTCTCAAGTGTATTGAAATTAATTTAAAGAGGGAAAAACAATCAGATCCACTGGGGCAGAGAACTGATTCATGCCCTATAGAAAAGTAGAAGGGTAACAAATGGACTAGTGGGGAGGGAAGAAATACTAGGGAGGGAGAGGAAAGGGGAGGGATCATAGCTTAAAAAGACCCTAATGAACAATAAGAGGGGAATAAGAAGGAAGAGGGGAGAAAAGGAAGTACAATAAGGGAGGAGATTAGGAAAACTGATTAAAAACAAAACAATGGTATAGAAGGAAGTAGTGAAAGAAGAAAGGGAAGGACAAGGAGAGGGAATCAAAATGTCTGGAAATACACAGTTGATAATTATAACTCTGAATGTGAATGGGATGAACTCACTCATAAAATGGAAGCAAATAGCAGAGTGGATTAGAAACCAAAATCCTACTACAAGAAATACACATGAGACAGGTAGACAGACATACATAGAGTAAAAATAAAAGGCTGGAGCAAAATCTACTGGGTTTCAACTGAGAAAAAGAAGGCAGAAGTTGCAATCATGATTTCTGACAAAGCCAAAGTAAAAATAGATCTAGTTAAAAGAGATAGGGAAGTTAATTACATCCTGATAAAAGGCAGTATAAACAATGAAGAAATATCACCAAATGGTATAGCATCTAAATTTCTAAAGGAGAAGCTAGTGGAGCTTAAGAATGAAATAGATAGCAAAACTATACTAGTGGGAGACTTCAACCTTCCCCTATAAGACCTAGATAAATCAAGCCAAAAAATTAAATAAGAAACAGATGAGAGGTGAATAAAATCCTAGAAAAATTAGAGTTAATAGAAACATGGAGAAAAATAAATAGGGACAAAAAGGAATATTCCTTCTTTTCAGTAGCATATGTAATAGGGCACAGAAACATGGCAAAAAAATTCAAAAAAGCAGAAATAATAAATGCATCCTCATCAGATCATAATGCAATAAAAATAGTTATTAGTAAGAATACATTGACAGGCAAACCAAGAACTAATTGGAAACTAAATAATATGATTCTCCAAAATAATTTAGTGAAAGAACAAGTCATAGAAACAATTAATAATTTCATTGAAGACAATAACAATGATGAGACAAAGCAGTTCTAAGGGGAAAATTTATATCACTGAGTGCATAATATTAACAAATTAGGGAGGACAGAGATTAATGAATTGGGCATATAACTTAAAAAACTAGAACAAATTAAAAATTCTCAGATGAAAACTAAATTAGAAATACTAAAAATCAAAGGGGAAATTAATAAAATCAAAAGTAAAAGAACTATTGAATTAATAAATAAGACTAGAAGCTGGTATTTTGAAAAAAACAGATAAAATAGGCAAAGTACTTGTAAATCTAATAAAAAGTAAAGAAGAAAACCAAATTAACAGCATCAAAGATGAAAAGAGAGACCTCACCTCTAATGAAGAGGAAATTAAGGCAATCATTAAAAACTAAAAAACAAAACACACATCAGTCAAGTCTAGTCAAATCCAATCATGTTTCATTTCCATAATATCCCATTTCCACAAAGAAAAAAAGAGGATATATTTCATATCTCTTCTTTTTGATGGCTTGTTTTTTGTAATTGCACAACATATAGATTTTATTTTGTTGTTTTTTAATTTGTTTTATTGTAGTCATTTGTGTAGATTGTTTTCTCTATACTTTATAAAAAATGTTTTCAACCTATGCATGGAACTTTGCATTTATTCTCATTAAATTCTATCTTGTTTGTTTTGGATCATTATAGCACTTTAAAAAAATCTTTTCAGGTCCAATCTATTTGCTATCCTTCCCTACTCTGTGAATTTGATGAGTGTGCTATGTATTCCTTTATTCTTAATTCAATAAAAATTTATTGATTACCTACAAAGTATGAAGTGTTTTGTTTTGTTCAAATTATTGGTAAAAAAAAATTGACATGATAAGGCTAAGGATAGTTACTAAAAGAAGAGTATTCGACACATTATTGACTTACCATGCCTATAGTTTCAACTCTGAGAAAGTGAGGAAATCAATTAGGTGATCTGTTACTTTGGCCATCACTCTGACTAATAAGGAGCAATTTATTAGTGAAATGGAAATAGTAGTAAACTTGAAAGAATGTGATTTTGTGCTTTGCAAGAATTTACACATTAAATAATCAGATACAAATCTTTTAGTAAAATACATTTTAGAAAGTACAAAACTTATATGCATTATCCTATGAATGAATTTTCTAAAATGGAAAATAGAAGGCTCTCAGTAACAATGCTGACAATCAAATCATGAATGATTATATTAGAGAAGAAAGGTATTTAAAGTGATCAATGTGACTTTCCAGTGAGTTCAGAATAAAAAAGATCATGTAGAAGAAATTCAAAGGAAATAATAATGATAATTAAGGCAAAAATGAAAAAGAGTAGCACTGAAGGTTAAGAGTTGTGATAGGAAGATTGTAGTTCAAATCATATTAGTAAAGCATGCCAAAGATGAGAAAAGGGATTTTTAGATGTTGGGTTTTTTTTTGTTTGTTTTTGTTTTTGTTTTGTAGAAACACCAAAGAAGAGATGAGTGAGATAGTTGGGGCAGATGAAAACATGCTACCAGTTGACAGAGAAACATAACTACTCAATTTATATTCTTATTCCATATTTTGAATACAATTTTTATCTGGAAAAGGAAGAATAAACATGATTAATCAAATCTGTCAGGCATTAAGGAACCTCGCTAGGTCCTGGAGATATAACAACAAAAGAGAAGCTTGACCTTCACTCATAGAGTTTTCATTCTGTCAGAAATGCTATAAATTGTACAAATAGGTAAATAGGAAGTTATTTACTTAGAGAAAAATTACTAATTGGGGATAGAAAAGTAGAGGATATAGCCCCTAAGCTGAGACTTGAAAAAGGATTAGTTGAACTCAATAGCCTGGCAGTTTAATTTGTAACACACACACACACACACACACACACACACACACACACATATACACATGCATAGTGTGTTGATAAGATTATATTCACCTACTCACAAATCAAAAGAATTCAGCCTCATTGCACAATCCCCAAATTGAATTGATTACCTCACTTCTGGAAAAGATTTGTTCTCAGGAGGTTTTGTTGGAGGGAGTCTCTGTCACAGGTGGAGCTGTAGCAAGACAGATGACAAAATGGCTAAATAGGTCCATTTCTGGGTAGATGATTGGTAATTGGAACAATCTCAATGAAAAGTTTTTATTAACTTTATTGGGAGGGGAGAGGATCGTTGAGGTTGGTCCTTTAATACATGGTATATTATTAAAGCAATCCATCATTTTCATGTGGGACTGTCATTCAAATGTGTGTAAAATTGAAAAGCCATGTGAGCTTGGGCCAGATTCATATTTAAAAGAAATCATGGAAAAGCAAATATTCACTTCTAAGTTTTGAATTTGAATGTTGTTTTCCCAACAGAATGAGAGATCTACAAGGATAGGGACCATTTGATTTGTTTTTCCTTACCTCCCCAAGACAGCATAGCACACAATGCACACTTAATATTGTGTGACTTATATCTAGGCGACTTCCACCCTGGAAAGATTCAACATGGGAATCAGAGTCATGTCTCTGATGGCCTGACATGGGCATGATGGCATGTTGGCATGTTGGTGCCAATGAGGCCAGTGGCATAATGTATGAAAGCTGTTGACCAATGAAAGAATCCAGGAAGAGGAGTTTTGAAAAGCCAGGAAGGGAAGCTCATTGGCTTTTTTTGTTTCCACTCTTCTCCCTGATCTGATTTTCTGCTCTTGCTCTTTCTCTGAGCCATCCTGGAGGCTCTCATGTTACCTCTTATCTCTGGCAAGTAGCAAGATGAAATCTCAGTTGGGAATTTTACCTTCAATTATAAAGGTTAGATACCTTATTTTTCTCTTTCTTTTTACCAATAAATGCTTATAAAGGTAGTATATCATCGGCTACAGGAGGTTTGGGGGAGGAGTTGAGGGAAAGAACATGAATCATGTAACCATGGAAAATATTCTAAATCAACTAATTTAATACTTTTTTCAAAAAAGACAAATAAAGTAGTATAAAGTCTCCAAAATTAATTTTTATTTATAATAATATTTACTTGTTGATATCCTGATGGACAATTATTTATTACCTGGCTTCCACAATTGCCTGTAGGAGCAGCTTGCTGGCACAATGGATGGAGATACAAGTATAGTGTTAGAAAGATCTAAGTTCAAATCTTATTTCAGACCCTTTCCAATTGTATGATCCTGAGTATGTCTCTTAACCTCTTTTTGTCTCAGTTTCTTCGTTTGCAAAATGAGGATAATAACACTTATATCACTGGGAATTTGTGAGAATTACATAAGATTATAATTGTGAAAACACAGCACAGTACCTGGCACATAGTTAAATGCAAAGTAAATGTTATCCGCTGTTAATATTGGTATTATCATTACTAAATTATGTGATTGGTTCAGGAAATCTTTAGATGTAAGTGCTCTGCATGAATTAAAGACAGGGATATAATTCTTCCTTTCAAAGGAGAGGTAATCTAAAAAATATATTGCTATTCAGAAAGGTTAATGTTCTGAAGCTTTTAATCACCTCTATGTATTTACCATCAAAGCTGAGGAGCATTTCAACTAGGTACGTTTTTATTCACAGTAAGCTATTTCTGAAAGGTGACATGATAGTATATTGAGATCTGACCTCAGAAGCAGAAAGATGTGAGTTCAAGGACAGCATTTGGCACATCCTCCTGTGTGACCCTAGGTGCAAGATTTAGTGGCTTAGTGTTCGAAGGACCTTAAGTTGAAGAAAAGGTGCCAACTTGCATTGACACCTCGTCTGGAAACTTCCTTATATCATTGAATTATGTGTCCAGTCCTTTTCTTTCTCTCCAATCTTTCATACTTTGTGGTGTTCCATAGGATCCCTTGAATTAGCCCATTTGCTTAGAAGGACACCTTAGACAAGTTTTTACTATATACATATGTAAAAATATAGGCCCTGAAAAGAGAACAGAAAAAACTAAATGCATTTTTCTCAGACATTTTTTGCATAGATCTCCAATAAAACCACTGTCTTGACTTGAGTTCTAAAGGATTTTTAAAAAAAAATCAACTATCTTCTCACTTCCAAAAGAAAAACAAAGCAGCAACAACACTAACAAAAAAAAAATCTATTTTCTTTGAGAAATGTCTTCCTCTCATGTTTCTGGCAATGAAAGGAGTCTTTTTGAAATCTGGATAACTTATAATGGATCTAGCTCTCCCATTGCTTTAGTTACTCTCTGATTACTCAATGAACACTTTTGAAAGTTTCATGAGTACTCTCTGGGGCCTAAGGAATGTCTGTTTCTACCTCTGGGAACATCTTTCTTAGGATATTAACTTGGAACCCCATATCCTAAAATAGCTAATATAGCTCCCAAATAAGTGCTCCTGAGACAGGAACATGGCCCTTGAGTTACTGAAAAGAATTCAGTCTCCTTAATGTTGTTCTAATTGCATTTGGTGATTCTTTAAAAAAAAAAAAAAAGAAAAGCAACTTTAACATTTCATTGAGATGCAAATTAGACCCCACCAATAATCCTTTCTCAATCTAAGTAACTGTTGTTGCACTTTTGTCTAAGTGGTTTCCTATATGTGCTCCTAGTAGCACCTACCTAATGAATATTAATTGCCTGATATTTTTATCCTCAACTAGAAAACTGGGAAGGAGATACCAGAACTTCTTCTTAGGACCCTAGATTTAAAATTGAAAAGGATTTTAGACATTAAACAAATGGAACTCCTCCTACTACAGAGTAACAATTTGCCTAGATAATTCAAGCAGATTGGTGTGACAAAGGGCATTTTCATAAATGGAATTGAATTCATTCATAAATGGAATGAAATTCATAAATTTCATATATGGAATTTAGAAGTGGAGAGTACAATTTTGAAAGTGCTTTGGGGGAGTCTTTCAATTCTTGAAGAAATCTTTTAGGTCTGTCTCCTTTCCAATGATGAAATTTGGGGGACCAAAATTGTATCTTAAAGACAACTAGCCCAAATCCCTCATTTCACAGGGGAACTTACTGAAATCTAAAGAGATTAAGTGAATTAAACAAATTTTCAAAATAAGCAAGTGGCGGAACCTGGACTCAAATATAAATCCTCTGAATCTGAGTTCATTATTATTCCTATTGTACAATGCTGGCTCTTTGTCTCATTCCCTCCCAGATCTGCTACCCTGTAGTAAGAGTAGAGAGAATGAACAGTGGGGTCACTAAGGGCAGTGACTCACAAGACACATAGATGCCATTTACTCATTATCTTTTCAATGAAGGAACTTTCATTCTGAAGCTGGTCTCTGTTCCCGTGTTGAATTGGAAGTGATAAGGATCTTCAGATAACCTCATTCCAAGTAAAGAGAAAAGCTAGAAGAAACTTAGCACCCACATTTTACCTACCAACTCTCAGAAAATATTCAGGAAATGTCAATTCTGGAGAAGGACATTTTTGTCAGGTGCTTTGCTTCATGGTCTTAAGATGAAGATGGCTTTGAGAATTAGCTTGCAAAACCTGATGCCTTTCCCCACATCTTAAAATGTTTCAATCATGATTCAGTTTAATTTTCGGTGACTTTGTCTGAATATCTTTGAAGGAAGGGCTAGCTAAATGTTAGCCCTCTGGATGTCATTAACTGTTTCAGGTGGAAGGGTCCATGGATCAGTTATGCCAGAGGAGAATATGGTTTGCCTATAGTTTTACTTTTTTTGTTTTGTTTTGTTTTGTTTTGAAAGTGTTCTACCAGCACTGTTTTTGATTGCCACATTTCGTAGACCCTCTCAGCTATGCTTTCCAAAAACAGTGACACCATCAATAGTGGTTCCAGATCATCAACTGATTTGATCCAGACACCCCCTGTAAATACTGGCGTTCAGTCAAAATAGAACCATTTTAGCACAAAGTACAGGGGTTTCCTTACAGGAGAGGGTAGGGGGAAAAAGTACTTTGGCATTCCATGAAAAGAGCACCTAAGACTCTGAGGTCTTAAGAATTTTGGTATCCTCTGCTAATTTTATAATTCCATAAAGGCACATTCAGGTTGATCAACTAGCTGAATGAATTAGAAGGCAGAGTAGGACATGGAGCAGGATCAGGATGAACAATAATTCAACAAGCATTTATTCATTTGGCAAACACTAGGTGCCAAACATCATATGACACACTGGGGCTGCAAAGAGAGAAATAAACCTATTTCTGCCACCAGTGAAGTTATATTCTACCAGCAGAAACAACATGTATATTCATATGGATAAAAGTAAATTCATGTAAATGACTGCATATCATGTAGCCTAACCTTTGCTCATTTTACAATGAGGAACCTGAGACACAGGAAGCCTTGCTCAAGGTCATACTGCTTCTGAAATTGCAAAATTATATTTCACACCAAGGCCATCTGCAAATCCAGGTACACTGTGACTTCCTGCCCCCATCCCTGGAATGGTTTTTTAAAATGCACATATTTTAGTGCCAAGAGATTCTTCTTTTTATGAAATACAGGAATATACTTTGCTAGTGTTTGCCATGCAGGTCCAAATCCCTGGTCGGGTAATCACACATATAGATTTAAAAAAAAAAGTGAACATTAACTATGGCATATACATTGCTTATCCTGATTCTGCTCCATGTCTTCCACTGACTTTTAATTCATTTGGTTATTCGGTCACCCTGAGTGTACCTATGTGGAATCATAAACTCATCTACAGCCTCTAAACCTGACATAACTATCTATTTATGTCTATTTCCTGCTCCTGTCTAGAAATATAAGGATGATCCATGTGTCTCAGAAAAGCCCATACCTAGGGCTATCTTCTGAAATAACCCTTGTGGCTGAAGATAGAGCACTTTTGACATTTTTAACTAGAAAACATAATAAGATCATAGATTTAGAACCTTAGGGGAACTCAGATGTTCTCTAGTCCAACCCTCTTATTTTATAGAGAAGGAAAATGAGGCTCAGAGAGGGTGTGACTTTCCCAGCTTGAAGACAATTAGCCCCAATCCTCCTTTTATAAATGATGCTTATAGATGGCTTTTCTTTCTGTGACAGTTGATGACTATTAAATCTCTTCCATGAGTAGGTTCATCCAAGAGTACTTTCACCACCCTCTTGGAGGAAAAGTTGAAAAGACTCAAAGAACACCTTTTATGCTACAAACTGAAGAATGAAGAATGAGTGTATCATGGTCTCAAAGAAAACAGATTTCTGGATTCAGTGATTGGGGGAAGGGATCTGGAGGGGACAGTTGACCTTAACAGAATGTTAGCATTTGAACGAATGTAGCACAGAGAATGAGGAAGAGAAAGAACAGTTGTACAATTTGACAGTTTAAAAAAAAAAAAAACCTCTCTTTTGGAAAAAGGGAAATCTTAATACTGGGGGGAGGAAGAAACTGTGTGTTCTCAAAAAAATGATTTAGTAGAGTATCAAAAGACAGCAATGAAATAGAATCCAAGAAGAGGAAAGTAATAGTTATGGATAAGTCTTTCCTCAGAGGAAGTAATATAGTTATATGTTTACTTTGGAGAAAGAAAGAAACAATGACAGAGGAAGGAGACAGGAGACAAACAAACAGACAAATAGAGACAGAGGTAGAGAGACAGATGGAGAGAGATAGAGATGGAAAGAGAGAGAGAAAGAGAGGAGAGAGAGAGAGAGAGAGATATGTCTATTGTTTTCCTGGGTTACATTGAAAGAAGTATAATAGAAAATTTATGAAAATGGATGACCAAATAGGAGCATAGTGATTCACAAGGGAGCAAATGAAACCGTAAAAAGGGCCTAAAAAAATATTGTCAGTGACTGTGATGTCTTGGGTAAGAAATGAATGACTATAGACGTCCCTGTTATTCACTGAAGGAAAAAGATGAAAAAGAGAAAACAGTTATTTGAAAATTTGACACTTGACGAAGAAGGTGTTTTGTGAGATTGGAGTTTAGGTTCTTAGACTACAGCTTAAAATATGGGGACAATAGATTCTTGGATAGAGAGGCTGTGCACTTAGAATGGTATATATGAATATATTTACAAAGTGTCTTGCAAATACAATGAAAAGGGCTTTCAACTGAAAAGAAAGATAGGGAAGGGGAAAATTGTCTATATATGTATGTATATTTTTAAGCTCTATACCACAAAGAATAACTACAAAAAAGGAATGACATTTGAGACACCCAATCTTTTACAGGTAACTAAATACAAGAAGGAAAATATTATTAAAATACCTGGCATAGAAGTCTACATGGGAATATCTAAAGTTTAGGAGAAGAATACATAATTAGAGGTTTTAATGAAAGGAAATAAAATTGACCTCATAAATATTTCCAAGAACTAGTGTGTAGATGTTATTCAAAATAAATAGGATACACAAATTGGGATGGAGATATGTGTTAAACATGCAGAAGAGATACTCAAGAGAAGAATTGCATTAACCAGAGAGGCAAATCTGGGAAATGGGGAAAATGGCAGCATAACATAGAGTATTTAGGTTAAGACCAAGAGGTAGAAAATACTAGTGATTTTATTATTGGAGTATACCAGGGAAAATGTGTGTAAATCAAATAGACAGAGGTCCCTGCAGACCACATATTGTCTTAGAAAGCCAAAAACTAATATTACCTATACTATATTGTATTTTATTGATTTCATTGAATATTTCCAAATAAAATTCTAATCTGGGAATTTTGCAGCTACTTGGGTCCATGGAACACAAGATTGACACCTCTGTTATACCTGTACAGAAAGAGGAAATAGAATAGGCATTTCAGAAAAAGATACGAAGCCAGTCATGATCTCTGGGGCATTCCAAAAGTCTCAGGACAGTTTTAAACTTTAATAGCTTAATAGCTTTAATAGCTTAAAACTTCACCAAGCCTTTCACTGAGCCTTTTAGAACACTCTGTCTTAGTAATAGCAATCGAGTTACACAGGCATCTGCTGGGACTTTCTGTCAATAACTGAACAGCTAATACTTCTTGACTTGCTTTAGAGATGATTTCATCCTTCAAAAAGTATAAAAATTAACAAAGAGACATTCCATTCTGGATCTGATTTTCACTGACAGGGAAGAACTGGGTGCTGAGGTGAAAACAACAGGAACACTAGGGGAAGTAACTACTCCTTTCTAGAACTTATGATAGAGAAGAAATCTGGGAATAGTCTGACACATCTTAAATTTAGAGAAAGCAGATTTCTAATGGTTCAGAGGAGAAAATGGATTCTATGTATCAAAATTTAAAAAAGAAAACAAGGAAGGAATGGCACCTTTTCTTGGAGCACATGGAATAATGATATTCAATAACTGATATCCAAGAAAAATTTTTACACTGGAAATGACAGAGCAAAATAAATAAAAGAGAATTGATCCCTAAGATAAGAAAGAGAACACTTAGTGGGACTGGAGGAATTCAAGCCACCTGGACCAGATTACATTGTTGTTTTTTGGAAAAACTGGGAGTAGTGACTGCTGAGCTCCTTTCAATCAATGAACAATTATTAACACCTCCTATGGGCTAGATGCTGTAATAAGACTTCCAGTATACAAAAAAGATGCAAAAGATGATGATCTCTAGTCCTCAAGAAAGCCACAATCTAATGGGAAATCTCATGGAAAATAGGAGAGGTACTACACACTTAGATAATATTAAATGAAAAAGTAAGGAAAGACTCTGAAGACTCTTGGTATGTGAGTTTTACCAATTCATGAGAATATTTTAGAAAAGACAATTAAAGAGGTGCTTAGCATGGATCTAAAACTCATCAGTGATTACTGAGTGTTATGAGTTTGGAATGGGTAAATGAATACATTCATAAATAAACACAGGGAAACTAGGAATAACTAAATAAATGAACACAGGTAACAGCACTGAGCTGGGGAATAGCTGGATAACAGATAAACGAATAACAACCAGGGAAAACAGCTTGGATTCACAGTGGGTTCTTATTTGTCAACCTAGGTATCTAAGTAAGGAAAGACAAGGAAGGAGTAGGGTAACTGTGATATTTAATAATTAATTGGGATTGGTCAGGATGGGTTATAGGTAAACTGACTCTAAGATCTATGGATCTCCATCCAGGAGTATAGGGATGGAAAAAATCTACTCTACTGGTAAAATCTAGTCTACTGTAAAATCTTACAGCAGACTGCTTAATAGCAAGGTCTGGCTGGGAGGAGGGGATCTCACATAAAGTCCAAAGCTTGTCACAGGAGACTTGAAAACACAGCAAAATAATCCAAAGATAGGAGAGGGAGAAGGGATGGTCTCTGTGTCCACCACAAAGCCACAACCCACTTCTCTACCTTCCTCCTTCACTGGGATGCTTGACTGAAGATGTTAATCCAAAATCCAGGGAAACAGATTTACGGATGGCCTGTCTCACCAATTCCACCATTAGAACTTCAGACTTCAGGTCTTCAGTGCCAGATTCAAACTATCACTCTCTCCTCTCTCAAGATTCTGGAATCTCCCTTGCCACTCAGTCTGCCTGCAAGCTAATCTAAATCCTATATTCCTATAACAAGAGCTAGCATGCCTTCATCAAGAACAGGTCATGCCAAGGTAATCTTGTTTTCCTTTTCAGTCAATATTACCAAACACACAGATAAGGGGACTATTTTGAATATAGTTTATATTTTAGCAGAAATGTTGATAAGGTACATCATACTATTCCTGTAAAGCAGACAGATTCAGATGACATGATTCAAAATAATTTAGAGGGCTAGACTTGAGTGTTCGTTAATGGTCGAGTGTCATTGTGTCAGGAGGTCGTCCATCAAAAACTCTAGCCATCTGTGCTAAGCCTTGTACTTTTAGCACTTTTATCAGAGCCTTGGATATAGGAATATATGTCATATTCACAAAATTTTCATATGACATTGGACTGGGAGGGTTAGCTAACACAGTGGGGATAGAGGATCCAAAACAATTTTGACAGACAAGAACAGTAGAGTGATTGTAATCAGATGGAATATAATAGAGATATATGTAAATTCTTACACTTAAATATATGAATACATTTTATAAGTATATAATGGATGAAGCATGGTTAAATAGCAGATTTTCTGGAGAAGATCTGGATTGCTAGTGCACGGTGAGTTCAGTGAGCATTAGCAGGATTGTAGTGGGAGAGGCAGAACTTCTAGTGATAGTGAGGGGATCATTCCACTCTTGTCTGTTCTTTTCATTCCTCATCTAGAATATTGCGTTCAGTCTCAGATGTCAGAATTTAAGGTGGACGTTTACCAGAGTGCTCAGGCTGGTGAGTGGATTTATAGCTACAAGGATCAATTGTTACCAGTGGGCATATTTAGTCTTGAGAAGAGAAGACTCAGATGTATACAATAGCTGTGGTGAAGTACTTGAAGGACTTTCAAATGGAAAGATCAAATTTGTTTTATTTATCCCCCAAGAAAGAAAAGGAAACAATGGGTAAAAGGTGAAAAGAGGCAAATTTGGGGTTGATATCAGGAAAAATGTCCTACCATTTAGAATTGTGTGAAGTGGGGTAGGCTACTGAGAGGTTGTGGATTTCCCCTCCTTGGAGGACTTCACGGAAAGGTTGGATGATCACATATTGTATATCCGAGAGTGGGGATTTCATTCCTAAATGAGCTAGCTCATAGAGTTGCTGAGGTCCTCTTTTAAGTCTCAATTCTTCGTTTCCATTTGAAGCAGCCAGTCAAAAGAATTTATGATTCCAGCAGGATGCAGGACTAGAGTCTGATGGGAACAGGCCATTCAATTCTTTTGCCTAATCTTATAGATAACATGCATTTCCCCCAGCTTGTAGTTTTGAACCCAAGAAGGAGAAAAACATTCATATTTGCATAGTGGCATTTATTTTCATGAGTCTGTGTGAAGAATAAGTCTGGAGAGAAAAATCAGCTATAAATCTCATAAGATGAAAAGGTTCTTTCTCTGCATTTAAGAATCTGAAGATACTTCCCATTCCAATTATATTTCCTGCTAATGGCTTTTCAAAGGACCACTTCAGTCAAATGTAATGTTTTTAGAATGGTGGCAGAGGATCCTGCTAAAAAATAACTGGGTGCTGAGGAAAGTGGGAGTCGTTAGCTTGGGGAATTAATATTCAACATTACTGATTCAATTCAGTCTAGATTTTTCCCTTTGACTTTTGCTTCACATATTCTAGTGTTGTCACACTAAGGGATAATGGGAAAAAATGGAAAATTTGGATTGAAATCATGTTAGGAATGAACTCTCCATTACATAGATAGCAGTTTAGGCACTATGATTATGGAATCAGATGATCTTCATAGATCAATAGATCAAATCTATTATAATTAATTTTCACAGAGATAAATATTAAGTCCTGTATTTGGTTTTAAAGGATCATCTGCATATTGGAGGATGATAATGTTATGGTTTGACAATATTTTGTGTCAAAAAATGGGGAGTTTTAGTGGAGTGCTAGTTAAGTGTAATTCAACCATGAGACATGGCAGCCCAAGAAAGATAATACCACATATGGAATGCAATGATAATGTCCAGAACAAGATGAAAAAGTTTTAATAAACTCTTTTCTAGGCAGTTCATATATGAAGAATTTCTGGACCCTGAGTTTTAAGAAGGACATTTGATGAACAAGAGAAGTTAGAGTTGGGTAACATGGTTATGAGAGTACTGAAAATTATGGTATATAAAAACTACCAGAGAAATGTAGGGATAAGTTATAAAAAAGAAGACTTAAGGAACTGGGATGGACATGATAACTGTATTCAAATATTTGAAAGGTCCTCATGAAGAAGTGGGATTAAGTACATTTTTAGTTGACTCTAGACACCCAAATTAGAAGCAATACAAAGAAGTTGTAGAAGGCAGGTTTAAACATAGTATAATAGAAAACTTCACAGAATCATAGAACTTACATTGGAAGGAATCTTGGAATATATTTCTTCTAACCTAAGACTAAATTAGAATGTATTCAAATCATCCAACCTTTACGTGAAAAGACTGATTCCTCTCCTTGGAGACATTCTGAGTTAGTCCAAGTTAGTCCATTCCATCTCTTAAAAGTTCTAGTTGTTTAGAAATGTTTCCTTACAGAAGGTACAAATTTGCCTCTATACATTTTCCTTTTCTTTTTAGTTCTACTCACTGAGACAAAAAAGAACATATCTGATTCATCTTTATGATCCTTCAAACGTTTAAAAATAATTTTCATATTCTTTCTAAAATTTCCTTTTCTGAGAAAAAGCATCCCTTATATTTCATGTCATGGTTGTGCGTTGTATAAAATAGAATTATGTAATTTTTATATATGATGCAATCCTATTATATACCTTTTATGTAAAAATATAATCCTATATATAAGCCTCAAAGTTGTATTAAACTTTATTGTTTTAAAAGAACTTATGTCATTATTGAAGACAATTCCCAGTCATACATGTTCTTTTTTCCTTTCTCAAGCTCATGATTCATTTTGGTATCTTGACTTTTGACTTTTCCTTTTACATAAATAATTATCAACATATAGACCTGCATATATAATCATATATACATATGAACATATATTTATATAGTATGTACACATGTGTGTATATAATAATATGACTATAATTATAACTATATGAATCTACATATAGATGGACAGGTAGATGGACAGGTAGATGGACAGGTAGATGGATAGAGAGAGAGAGAGAGAGAGAGAGAGAGAGAGAGAGAGAGAGAGAGAGACAGATAGATCCCTAGAATTGAGCATTAGAACGCAAATGTGACTTAACCAGGATAGAAGCTATCATACTAAAACTCTCATGTTCTAGACATAATGTTTCCCTTCATGTAGACTAGGATCATATTACCTTTTTATGGTTTTCATGTCCTGATGTAGACATATATTGACCATGTAGTCTACAAATCTCCAGCATTAGAGCAGGAACCTTTGTTTGTAACTTCTTCCCTCATCTTGGATTTAGGCAGCTGACTTTCTGAATTTAAGTGTAAAACTTTATCTATAATGTAGAACCTACATTAAATTTCATCTTAGACTTAACTAATTGTTCTAACTTTTCAAAATGATTCTGGATCCTTATTTGCAGATTTTATGTGAATGCCTTCTGTCTCATTTCAAATCCATCAACAAAATTGTTGAATCACACTAGATCAAAGTGAGATCTCTGAGGTATTCATCTAGAGATTTTTTTCCAATGGTTGACACCAATCCATTAATGATTACTTCTACAGGACTAGAACTTTACTTCTGAATTTCCTTAATTGCTTAATCATCTACCTCAGCACTATCAATTAATTGCCCTGTTGGTTACATTTGGCCCACAACATTGGATATGGTCTGAATTGAAGTTCCTAACTGATTTTAATGTATATATTAATAAAAAAGAATATGTAAATATATTCGGTTTTCTAAGTCAATATGCATACTCCAGAGAACCTTATATATATATGCTTGTGATCCCCATTTCCATTTGAGTTTGGTACCAATGATCTAGTTCACATGTCTCTATCTTTTCCAAAAACATGAGAAACAATCAGTCAATAAGCATTAATGAAGTACTTACTATGTAACAGGTGCTGTCCCAACACAGTGGACCAAATGAAGGCAAAGAGATAATTCTTGCCTTCAAGAACACCACATTCGAAAGGAGGATAAACAGTGATTTAGATATTTGGTTTCCAAAGTATTTCCCCAATTCAGCAGTTTATTTTTTAGTTTTTACTCTCCTTCCCATTCATTTCCAAAACTACAGTTATAATCTACGAGTATAGGATAATTTGTATACTTTAAAGTCTTTGTGTTTGGTAGCACTGTATTCATCACTTTGTTTGGAGATCACTATACATGAATTCTGTGTATGCTTCGAATCCTACTCAGTTTCCTTAGACAATTCCAGATCTCTCTCTCTCTCTCTCTCTCTCTCTCTCTCTCTCTCTCTCTCTCTCTCTCTCTCTCTCTCCCTCATAAACACACACACACACACACACACATACATACAAATTTGTCCTTTCTCAACCCACCTAGGTGGACTGATTCTTATTTTTTTTATTATGCATGAGTAATTGATCTGATCATCAACACATGCATCTGATTTTGAGTGTGGAACTATTTCTGACATTGCACTTGCAGATCTAGCTTATCTGGTTTTCTTAGCTCTTTTGTCTAACAAAAAATAACCATGTGGGGTTCTTTGATATCCCAGAAGTAATGAAAAATAATGAATAGACAAATATTTATTTTTAAATGAGTCCCAAGGTCATCTATTTCAGAGATGCTAAACATGTCAGGTACATCCCACTCCCAGCTCCATATAGCCAGAAACCCTCTCCATTGCTACCCAAACAGGATTAAAATTTCATTTGAAAAAAATAATGTAACAAAAGATTGATTATTTTACATTTTAAGAACTGTCAGTATTCAGCCCTCAGGGATTCTTATATATATATTAGTGCCCCCCATCTTCTACTTTAATTTGACACCATTGATCTAATCTAACCCATATCTTGACAGAAATACCTTTTATACCATTTCCAGTAAGTAGTCAACCAGCTTCCAGTATGTGCTAGATCCAAATCTACCTAGCTTGTGAGAACTTGTGAGAATTCATTAAATTTTCAGTGTAAGCAATTACAATTTAGAAATTCAGAATGACTGTAAATGAGGGAATGATTTATCATTTTATTGATCTAGATTTATTTTATAAAGTGTTACTTCCAGTTGAACATAATGTTCATACTCCCTCCCCTCCTCTCCTCACCAAGAGAACCTGGTTATTAAATGTTTATCAGAACACTTGTATGCAGCTTCTATTTGTACACTAGTGAGAGGAAATTCAATAGTTGTCAAAGCAGCCCAGGGCTCTGTACAACTCTAATTATTATCACATAGAATCCCAAAGCTACTGGTTTTGAGGGAACATCTGGAGCTCAGAGTCAAGAAGAAACAAATAAATTGATTAGATTTCAGTTGAAGATTTAACTTCTGCATCTGGACTGCTTTCCTTTGCTTCTGTGTTTGGACATGGTAAGAATATGCTAACTTCCCATTAAAAGAATTTAAGGAAGAAAAAATCATCATGTCATGAAAAAAGGAAGACTAGCCCACTTTAAATAAATTGAGTCCTGAGCAAGAGTCCCCAGTAACAATTCTGAGTTTGTAAAACAAGTACAATAACATCATTTTGCAACAACAATTAGCTGTAAAAATTAGCCAAGTGAGCTACAAAAGGCCAAAGGATGACTTAAAGCCAATGTAGAAGAGGAATAGAATTTTAAATGATATTTTGAGTATCCTATGTTTTCATTTCTACCAATATTATGTCAATCTTCTAAATACCCAAGATCCAAGTTTTGTTTTTGTCCTAAAAGACCATGTAAAAGGAATAGATAAACACATTTCTCTTCTCTGGGCTCTTAGGGAGAAGCAAATGTTACATGAAGGTATAGAAGTATTTCAAAGAGGAAGCAACAAAGAAAAAGTACGCCAAGAGATAAGGAGGAATCCTAACCTGTCTATAAGTGTTGTTCCAGCAGGCGACAAAATAGCATTCTTTTACACAATTTTCTCTCTTCAAGTAAAAGGTCTGTTTTTTGTTCCAAGTTCTTAAATAAGGACCTGACTTCTTAAAGATGAGAATCCCATCAATGGAGATACTCAGAGGCCCTGGGATGCTATGGAAGGGTTTCATCTTTCATGATGTCTTAGAATGGGTACTTTTCAAAAGATCTCTTCTTATTCTTCAACTCAGCATCCCAATGATGTACATATATAGGGCAGCACTTGCACTCCATAAGAGCCCTAGATTTTTTTCTCAAGAGATTACTAAAGATTTAACCTTCCTATGTATACCTGTACTTTCCTGTATCATAATTCTACTTCTAGTCCTTAATTAAGTAAACTGAATGCCCTTTTATCAATTACTGGCAAGTCATTTGTGTCTTTTTAAAATAAAAATCCAACTACTCATTGGCTGAGAAAAACAGCTTTGTCATGTCATCCATTTGCTTTCTCTGCTTCACCTTCCTAGTTACAGTTAATGAGCACCAAGGACCATTTGCTTGACACCAGATTACTAGGAGGACATACCTATTAAATACCCCCACTCGTCCTGCTGTGCTCAGGATTTTCTGCTGTTTTGAAAAGCATTACCTTTCATGTTCTAGCATAGTGAAGTTGGGCACTGAGCCTGGCTGTCTAAGTCATGATTCTGAAGTTATTATCTAGTGCCCTGAGGCAAGAGTGGCTGGCAGCCACTGATTCCCTGTACCTGTATGGAGACTTCAGGTATAAGTAATTGGTTTTCTTGATGCCTGATCCCATCCTTAATGAGTACACACCATGCTGGGTTTTGCTCACTCTCCACTCTCCACTGCTTTGGTTCAATTCAGTGGGAGAGTGTGCTAACTTCCAATGAACTTGATCAACCATCTAAGTCATAGATGATGTGACAGAGAGGAGACTGGAACAGACCAAATCCTTTGGAGGGAAGGTGACTGCTCATCTCATGAGGTGATGGATACTCAGCCAAACTAAAGTCCTTAAATTGGGAACTAGTATAGTTTTCCTAGACGTGTCAAAACACTTTTTAGCCATAGACTCACAAGTTCTATTTTTCCCCCTAAAGAACCTTATACCTGTACATTTTTTAAACTAGTATATATGTTTAAACAATGGATTTGCTAAAGAGCTGAACCAAGCATTTCAGCCATAGTTCTTAAGGACTGAGATAGATCACAAAAGGTCATTTTGCCCATCTTCCTATAGCTTCTTCCTATATCACTTGTTAGGATTTTATTTCATCCTAATTGCTTTAAAATGCACACATCGGGGAATAGAATTTTTAAGCACTTATGTTGTACTAAATGCTTCACAAATATCTAATTTGCCCCTCTCAACAACCCAGGAAGATAGATGCTATTATTATGCCCATTTTTAAAATCGAGGAAACTGAGGCAAGCAGAAGTTCATTGACTTCTCAGGATTATATAATTAGTATAAGTAAAATCATATTTGAACTCAAGTCCTTCTAACTCCGGTTCAGTACCTACCTACCTACTGATAGAAAGATATTATGGCTTAATGAATAGACTGTCTATAAGTCAGAAAGACTTGTGTTCACATTCTAATTCAGACATCTACTCACTGTGTGAGTTCATGGACACTATATTAATCCTTATATACCCCAGAAAAGTGTCTAATTGCAGTTCTGATTTAGCAGAAGGTGTTACCCATAGTAATGAATCAATACATCAATCAGTCAATTAATTACCAATAATCTAGTACATATTATCTGCCAAGCAATGGGCGAGGCATTGAGGCTTCAAAGGAATACTTCCACTAAGGAATTTATAATGGAGAAGATAGTGTAAAGATTAGATGAGAGTGCATGAAAACACACACACACACACACACACACACACACACACACACACACACACAAGATAAAAGCNACACACACACACACACACACACACACACACACACACACACACACACACCAGATAAAAGCCATCTAAAAGAAGAAATCAATAGGATCTGCCAAGGGCCAAGGAAATCCCTCATTCAGAAGTTACTTTTTTATGTTTAATTCAGTCATTTTCAGTCATGTCTGACTCTTCATGACCCCATTTGACACTTGCTTGCAGAGATACTGGAGTGGTTTGCTAAATGCTACTCCAACTTATTTTACAAGTAAGGAACTAAGTGACTTGTTGAGGGTATTAATTCTTAAAGGAAGGAGGGCTGTGAGCTTCTTGACAGTAAGGGGTGCTTTATGCTTATCTTTGTTTCTCCAGTGCTCAGCACAGTGCCTGGAACATAGTAGGTATTTAATAAATGCTTATTCAATAACCTACTCCAAGAGATCAAGATGAGGAGAAAGAGTATTCTAGGTATGCGGAATGGCCGGTCCAAAGGCATGGGACTTTGACTGTTGAGTGTGAGGAACATCAAGACAAATCTGGTTGGATAAGAACCATCAAACTGTCCTACAGATCTGTCCTGAAGTTTTGCTTTTTTTCTTTCTCTTTTTCTATTGGATGGCTTATAAGTGAAGAAGAGTTTTTATACAATAAAACTTTATTTAAAAAATGTAAAAGCCATTCTTAGCTTATAAACCATCCAGAAATAGGGGCTGATTCATTTGGACTGCAGCAGTTTGGGGTAAGTTGGGAGTAGTTCATAGACTCTTGGGCTGGATTATTGTGTTTATATTAGACTGAAGAGGCCCAAATTGTTAAGAGTTTTAAACTGAGAAGTCTATATTTGATGGTAGGAATGATGAGGGAGTGATTGGAGTTTATTGGATGGAGGAATGAGACCGAGCTGAGCTTTCAGGAAAAAAATTACTTTGGCAGCTGTGGAGAAGGTGGCTTAGAGTGGGGAGGGGAGTGGTTTAGAAAGATCAATTAGGAGGCCATTGTGGGAGTCCAGCTGCGAGGTGCTGAAAGCTTAAACTAGGGTCTATGTGGAAGATGTAGAGATATAGAAGGCGAGATTGGGCCATCGATTTTAAGTGGGAAGAAGAGAGAATGGGGAATTGAGGATGACACCGAGTTTTAAAATCGAAGTGACTGGGTCGGTCGGTCGGTGATGCTCGATGATAATAGAGAAATGCATAAGAGGGAGGGATTAGTTTGAAGGAAAAGATAATGTGTTTTCATCTGGATGTGTTTCATTTGAGATGCCTATGGGAAAACCAGTTCAAAAATGTCCAAAAGGCAATCAGAGATGTGCAACTGGCTTTAGTGTTACACTAGGAAGGCATCTTCAAAGATAATTAAGCCCACTGGAGTTGCATAGGTCAACAATCACTTTTTTTGTAAAAAGCATATATTAAGCATCCGTTATGACAAGCAAGAGAGTAGATGAGTGGGGAGGGAGAGTAGTGCCAGACACTGTGTTAAATGCTTTACAGATATACCATTTTGATCCTCACACTAACTCTGGGAGATTTTTACAATTTTTCACCATTTTTAGTCATGTCTGACTCTCCATGATGCCATGTGGGATTTCTTTTTTTAACCTGTCTTAGAATCAATACCATGGCTTACATTTGAACCCAGGTCCTCTAGTCTCTAGGCCTGCCATTTACCATTTCTTGGCAAGGATCCTGGAGTGGTTTGTTATTTCCTTCTCTAATTCATTTTACAGATACAGCCCACAGAGTTAAGTGACTTGCTCAGAGTCATATAGCTGGTAAATGTCTGAAGCCATATTTGAACTCACAAAGATGAGTCTTTCTGACTCCAGCACTCTATCCATTGTGCCAATTTGCTTCTCCACCCTGGGAGTTAGGTGTTCACAATATCCTCCTTTTACAGTTTAAGAAACTGAGGTTGATGGAGATTAAGTGATTTGTCCAGAATCAGATAATTTTAAAATATTTTAATAACAAACTCCACATAAATTTTCCAGCTATAATATTCAAATTAGCTCCCTCCCTTCTTCCCTCCCCCCTCCTGGAACTGGCAAGCAATTCAATCTAGGTTATTTATGTATTATTATGCAAAACATTCCAGAATTGGGCTGGATTTGAACTTAGGTCTTGACTCTAGGACCTATCTAAGGAAAAAAAGAGGTATAAGACAGTGCTTTTGAGTCCACTGGAGGCTAGGAAGCACACCACAGAATATTATACAGTCAAGGAGCAAGAAATGGAAGACAGCTGGAAGGGAATCAAAAGAGCATTATCAGTAAAACTCAGAAAGAATCTCTAAGAGACAAGGGTGGTCACTAGTGTCAAAAACTGTAAAGAAGCCAAGAAATGCAAAAGCAAAAAGACCAAACATAATGCATAGGTGCTAAGTTTGGAGGAAACCATTGCAGGATATGGAATGAAAAAGAAGAAGAAAAATTCTTCCTTTCTTCTGACCTAGCTTTACTTTGTGTGTGTCCAGGGAAGCTGCTGCTTTCTAACTATTATCCCCTATGGATTTTCACCAGCATGCTTAAGCAGAGGCAGTCAAAGATAGTGATTCTTTTCCCAGACCACTCAGTTCAGTGCAGCTTGAGGGTGATGCCACTGGTTACAACTGAGCAATTGGTGTCATAAGCATTTCCGAAACTTTTGGCTTTCTCCCTCTTCTATAGGATGAAGAAGTGGTCGAATGCCTTTTGGGCTGCGTATTTCCCCGAAGATTACAAAAAAAGATTTTGTAGATTCCTAGCAGAGGACACTGTGGACTCTTGTCAACAAAGTTGACTGTTCAACAAGCAAGGTTTCTGGATCCTTTTTGTTTATGAAATATTCTTTCTCAGGGAAGGTAGGATATGTAGTGAATAGAGTGCTAGGTCTGGGGTCAGGAAGTTCTAAGTTCAAATCTTCCCTCACAGACTTACTAGTTGAATGATCTGGGGCAAATTATTTAATTCCTATTTGCCTCAGTTTCCCCATCTATAAAATGGAGAAAAATAATTGCATCTATCTCCTAGAGTTGTTGTAGAGATCAAATGATATGTAATATGTATAAAACATGATAACTGCAATATAAATGTTAGCTATTCTTATTGTCTGAGAAGCATGACAGAAGAGTGATGGGTCATATTCCTTTGAAATGGTATCCTATCATGCATTCTTCTTCAGAGGCACATCTTAAGGAGAAAATTAGGAAAAATCTTTTAAATGATACAGGAAACTAAGTCCATATCTATTCCAAATTTCCCTATTTTTTTGAGGGTACAAACATCCTTCTAGTTATCTAGGCTCACTCCCTTGGAGTTGTCTTTTATTATTTTCTCCCCTTATTCCCTGGACATCCAAATCAGTTGTCAAATCCTGTCATGTGCTGTCTCTCAAAACTGTCCTTTTCATTCGTTGAAACTTCATCCTGATTCATGGCCTCATGACTTAATTTTATTAACTCCTTAATTAATCTTCCTGCTTTTTGCTTTTTCCTTCAATTAGTGTCCAAATTTTTTCATATTTGTTTCAAAATTTATCATTTGTATCTTTTTTATCTGATTAGTGTTGTATTAATGTAACTATTACATTAGCCAATCCAATAGGTATAAGGTGGTACCTCAGTGTTGTTTTAATTTGCTAATTAAATCTATCTAATAAATAATGATTTAGAACATTTTTTTTCATAAGACTAAAGATAGTTTTAATTTCTCTTTCTGTAAATTGCATGTTTATATCCTTTGACCATTTGCCACTTTGGTTATACTTTGTATTTTTGTCAATTTGACTCAGTTCTCTCCATATATATGCTCCAATTGTCTGCCCTCTCCTCTTTGACTGTATCATCATCACTTTAGTTATACTCACCAAGTTACAGTCCTGTGCTTGCTTTTCCATTTTAGCAAGTTGGCACAGTGGATAGAGTATTGGGTCTTGGGTCAAGAACACCAGAGTTCAAACAGAGCCTTCTTTCCTTGAATCCAAAATGAACCTTCTATCCCCTATACTGCAACATGGAAAATGGCAGGGTGGAATTCCTGCAAGATACAGGGTCAAGCCTCACCCAGAATTCCCGGGGACCCCCTGGAGAACTCTGGGTGAGGGGACAGTTTGAAAGCCGTTGGTCAGTTGATTCCTGGGGGTTGAAGTGAGCAGCTGCAAAGAAGAACCAAAATAGCTTTTTCTCCAAATGGCCTCCAAAGCAATCCCAAAATTGGGAACAGCAAGCAGAGTGACCTGCTCACTGTCACTGCTCACTGCTTTCAAACTGTCCCCTCACCCAGAGTTCTCTGGGGGAGGGATGGTTCCCTGGAATTCTGGGTGTGGCTTGACCCTGTATCTTGCAGGAATTCCACCCTGCCATTTTCTATGTTGCACTACCCCCCCTTTTTCCTTTTCAGTCTTTTTTGTGGTCATCAAAATACTTAATGAAAGACCATAACATTCCCCTGCTTATACACTTTCTATCTTCCTGATTTCTTTAGCATTAATTATAGATTCTGTGGCCTGATCTTCCTACCTGTCCAGACCTATTTTATCTAACTCTAATCATATGTTCTTGTTCCAGCCAAACTAACCTCCCAAATGCTCCCTGAAATCCACATTCTATCCCATACCTCAGGCATTCACACAAGCCCTATCAGATTGCCTGAGGTGCCTTCCCTTTTCATCTGTGCCTTTCAGAATCTGTATCTTCCTTCCAGGCTCAGCTCCAGGGCCAAACTCTATGAAGCTTTCCCTGATCCCCACTTGATGCCAGTGCTCCCTCCCTTTTTAAGCCACTTTGTATTATACTAATTGTGTATCACCCAGGATGATAGCAGTTCCCTGAGGACAGGAATTTTGTGTGTGTTTGTATGTTTGTGTGTGTGTGTTTGCATCTCCAGCACAGTGTTTTGCACATGATTGACATTTAAATATTTTTTTAAGTTTAATTGAACATAATTTTTTTTCCTCTGTGTAGTTCTCCTTTTCTTAATTCCTTCCTCCACTCCATTTCCTTATTTGCTTTGAAATAAGAGCCATGGCTTCTATTCTAAATTATTATTCTAAACAGGACATACATTGTCCTTGAAAAAAAAAAAGGTTAAAGAAGCATCTAACTTTTTATGGCAAAGGTCTTTAGAGAGACCAGAAGGGTTTTTAGGGATTCTTCATCCTCTCATTTTTAAATGTGATGGGACAAAAAGACAAGAGATTTAAAGTTACTTGTGTAATGTCACATAGATTATTACAAAACTGGGATTTGAACCTATAGCCCTAACTCCAAATCCAGGGTCCTTCCAATTGTACCCTGTTGCTTTTCAGTAAAATAACCTTTACAGGAGTCGAATCCATAACTCTGACTTTGTTAATGCCATGCTCTAACCAATTGTAACAATCAACCTTAGTCCTCAATTTAGCCTCATACAGCTCTGCCCATCCTCTGACTCTAGAGATTAATGTGGAAAGCTTTTGATCCCCTAATGTATCCCCAGCGCTGTGAGAAGAATCAGAAAGTAAGTCAAAGCTGTATCAGGGATTCAGGTTTTCCTTTCCAGAACTAAATCTTAGACCTGAAACTTATAATGAAAAGAAATTTTAAATGTGAACACTTCTCTTTAATTATTCTCAGATCATCTGCCTTTCCTCTCTTCCAGGCAAAGGCAGTCTTTTCCTCTCTTGAATAAGTCAAAAAGAGAACTGTTTGGAATGTCAAATAATATGTCCAGTGAGTGCCTCAGTAACCCGGAATGAGTCACTAGTTTTTAGTAAATGGACCTGAACATCTCCGTGATGAAGGAAGCTGCTGACATTAGTGGTGAATGAGGATTTCTGTTCTTTCTTACTTCCTTCTCTCCCTTATGTTCTTGGAGTGAAAACATCTAGTGACAAAGGAAGGATACAAGGTGAATAAATGTGGTGTGTGGGAATCTCTGTTTGGTGTCTGTGTGGTAACAGTCTTAACATGCCACCAAAAGATTATTATACATTGCCCACTGTCAAGAGTATGGTCAGTTCTCAGTGATCAGTGTTAACATAAGAGCAATATGATTATTAATAATCCCTTATAGAATAGAGCTTCAAAATCATTTTTCTTTATCTTTGGAATATGCTCTTTTGTTGTTGACATCGCTTAATTTTCATTTGTAATCCTTGTTCCATAATCTCACCTAACACTTGGAGTAAACAGGAGTGTGCTGGGATATTCTTAACTGGTTCTATGAAAGAAAAAATTGGGGGCACATCACACACACTTCTAAATTTAATCTGTATCATGAATGTTTTCTCCATTGTTTTCTTAAGACTAGAAAATCAGTAAAGCAATAGAACAAACTCTGATTTGTTGCATTTGTTGATTAACCAGTTTCTGAAATGTAAATGCTATACTCTCAGCTGCTATAAACTGGCTCCAGTATATTGCCAGGCTTAGGTTCACTAATGTACCCAGTGTTTGCATAAATATGAGGTGGAAAGCATAAGGGGAAAGGAAGTGATAGATTACTCTAAGTTTGAAATACTGAGAGAGCATGATTTAAAAAAAATATATATTTGGTTCCATTTTTTTTTAAACCCTTGTACTTCGGTGTATTGTCTCATAGGTGGAAGAGTGGTAAGGGTGGGCAATGGGGGTCAAGTGACCTGCCCAGGGTCACACAGCTGGGAAGTGGCTGAGGCCAGGTTTGATGGTTCCATTTTTAAAGAGAATCAGCATGGTGCCATGGAAAGGGCCTCAAACTACTAGCGAAGAACATATGGAAAATTTCCCAACTTCTTTGAATCTCAGTTTCTGGACCTGCAAAATGGGAATATTGTCAATTCTGCTACTTACCTCAGAGAGTAGTTATGAGAAGAATGACTTCGTAAAATTAATGAACTATGGAATTATATTAATAGACTGTAAGACAGAAGACGGGTTTAAATCTTGGCTTTGCCACTTTCTAGATATGTGATTTTAGCCAAGGTGATTAAGTTTCTTTGGAGTATTCTCATATGGAAAATAAAAGGAGTATTCTCTTATATGGCTTCTTAGGCCTGTTCCAAGTGTCATCCTATGATGTTATGTTTTTATCAGTTGGGTTTTTAGCAGCATCTTCCCACTCGGTCTCATAGTTGTCTTCTAGAAAAATCTAGGAATGAATGAAAAAGCTTCTATGAAGCACTATATGCCAAGCATGGTGTTAAGTGGAAGAGACCATCTAGATAATGAGGGAAGTGTCTGCTTTCATGGAGTTCACATTCTAATTGAAGGAGACAACAATGCCTGTTGGATGTTTCAGCTATAGAGGAGACCAACCGCATTGTGGAAGAGTAAGAAATTCTGGCTGCCGTGGTGTAGTACTAAGGATGAAAAGGATCTTCTGTGAAGAAAAGAATAAAGGAGAGGAATTATTGGCAGGTAGTTTAGAGGTTGAGCCTGGGCACTCGGGGAGGCTACCCATGAGACAGGAGGTTGAAGGTTGGCCCTTCAGGTCCTATAGATGAATTCTGGGAAAATGACTCATTTACAGTTACTGATTGAATCAGTATCAAATTCCCTTGCAAGTTCACTGTTCAAAAAATTAATAGGAAAGTTATATTAAAAAGCAACAAGAAGCTAATTAGAGCTTGTGGCCCAGGTTTCTGAAAATAATTATTATCTAATGGACAATTCCCTAGATGACTATGCCTCGGTGACTTACAGTTATGACCAGGTCAGAGATCCCAGGAGGCACCTCGTAGAGCAGCAGTTCTGCCCCAGCTCTCAGAAGAGAAACATCTGGCTTAGCATCTTTGTGGGGGCTCTTCTTACAATTCTGGCACCCTGATGAGACTCCTCCAAGGATCACTTCATTGGGAATTATCTTTTTTTTTCCTGAGGCACTTTTCACTTTTGCTAGACCAGCAATTCTTAAATTACATTAAAAAGAAATTTAAACCCTTGCCTTCTATCTTAGAACTGATACTGAGTATTGGTTCCAAAGCAGAAGAGTTGTAAAGACAAGGTAATGGGGATTAAGTGACTTACCCAGAGTCACACAGTTCAGAAGTGTCTGAGGCCAAATTTGAACTCAGGACCTCCCATCTCTAGACTTGTCTCTCTATTCCCTGAGCCACCTCACTACTCCTTAAATCACAATTTTAATGGTAAAGGGTATACTAGGGCTAGCTAAAGAAAAATGTTTACTAGAGGAATAATCCCTTTACTCTCTACCTCTAAGAATATCCAAGTCACCCATTTCTGGTTAAAATAACTATAAATCTTAATGCTTTTTTTCTCTTTAATGCCTAGGAGAGATACACCTCATTTGAATAAGCTCTTCTAATTTGTTCAGGACTTGACAAAGCCCACTGATTTTTCCCGAATTACTACTGTTACATTCTTTCCAAAGAATTTTTATGGGAATCATAAATGGGATTATTCTTTTTTTAAGAAAGAAAAAAAAGGAGTTCAAGATAGATGACCCTTAAGGTCTCTCCCAGATCTTAAATTCCTGATTCAATGACTTTTGCCCCATCACAGACCCAACTCTAACCCTCAAACATACTGAGTATCTTTTACTCAATTTCTTCAGCTACCCTAACATTTGGTAAGTGGCTTCATCTAGTTTATTAAACAAGTCAGTCAGGTAGTTGAGACAGCTCACTAACACAAGATATTACAGGATTATAGAATAAGAACCACAGGAGACCAGAGAACTCATCTACTCTGACTCCTTTGTTAATTATTATTATTATTGTTTTTACAAATGAGAAACAGAGATCTAGCAAGGTTGCCTGATGTCACACAAGTAATAAATGGCATACCTCTTGTCCCATTTCCTTCAGTCAACTCTGAAATTTCTTTAGTTTAGAAAACTCCTGGCAAAACAAGACAAATGAATAACAATGAAAACAAACTCTCTCCACCAATGCAGAAAGGAATACTTCATAGACTTAGAGATTTGCCTCAGGTGAATGAGATGGTTAAGTGATTTTTCTCAGGGACTTGAATTCAGATCTTCCTGATTTCAGGCCAACTTTATATCCACTCTGCCACAATGCTTCTAATACTACACCATGCCGCCTCTTCAACTGAAAGAATATTCATTGAACATTTGCTTCATTCAAGGCACACTTTGTGTCCTGTTGTCGAAACTGGTCCCTAGATATGAATTTTAAGAAGCTGCTGACGTTCGGCACAGGTGGGCCTTTTCGGTAACATACCACATCAATTGCCTGCAGGGTAACCAAGGAGTCTAAAAGCATCCCCATGGCTTAGATGAAGTGTCTTGCACCCTGGGAAAAAATGGCTCTCCAGTCAAAGTTGAGTTATGGTATAAAATAAAAAAAAGGGGGAAGAGGATAGTGGCGCCTCACTTAATGGTCCTTCGCAGTATCAGAAAGATTGTTTGAAACATAAAGCGAGATTTAGTGCATTGGGTTAAAGGATGTCGAGGTGAAGTCATCTGAGTGCTATAGGGAACATTACGAGGAAAGCATTAGTGTCAAAGGATTGCAGTGTTGTTTTTTTAGTATGATCTTAAAGCAGTCAGTGTGGATATGAATCATTTTAAGGACTTCACGCTGTATAAATAATTGGTCTGTTACTTTAGTTGACTGGGAACTACATAAAATGTTAATAAGCCTTTTAAAACTTCCGAAATAGCAATATATTCAAATAACCCATCTTTAGTTTACAGCATGAGTGGGGGAAGGGTGCTAGATGACACACGGTAACATTTGTGTTCTGCCTCATAATTGGCAGGCTATAAGTGGGTAAATCAGAAGTTTATTTAGATGGATGTTTAATTAATATTTTTAAAAATATCTTGAATGTAGACTATATAAATTTGTTTTTCTTTGAAGAAATTACTGGAAGGAAAGAAACTAAAGGGATTTTTAGAGAGCCAATGAGCATAAAAAATTAAATGGTGTGTATTTCCTCTCCTCCATCTCTCTGTAACTAAAATTATACCTCTTAGAGAAAATTTTAACCTCAGCCTTTTAACTGGGCACACATTGGATTCTAAGAGCCCATGTTTGAATCTCCTGTTGTACTAAATAATGGATGCAGTTGACTCTCAATTATCCATGAGTAGATTATCCATTTAGGAGAAGTTCCAGAAGCCATTTTGAACAACAGCTTGATTTTCCCTGAGATTTAGCTCTAGGTCATTTCTTCTTTGTTGCCCAGCCAGGTTTATCTCTAGAGATTAGAACCTCTAAGGTTTAAGCCCCTTGTACAAAAAAAATGTAAGCCTGAGTCACATTTAAATGACCTTTGGATTCTCTAATATTATTTTGGAATCTTTATAATTTATACTATCAACAGGCAATCACTATTGGTCAGGATGTAATATCTAATATATTAGGAATTCTAAGTCAGAGGAAATGTAGCACAGTGGAGTGTTGTATGTGGAGTCATCTAAATAGAATACAAATCCTGACTCTACTGTTTACTACCTGTGTGATCTTACACAACCTTTTGTGTTGTTTTTTTTTAATCTCCAGATTCCTCATTTAGTTTATCAATAAGATGAGAATCTTAGACTCGATAGTTTCTGAGTTCCCTTCCAGATAGAGACAAAGGACCTCCAGAAAATAGTATATTACTTAATTAGTTACTTAATAAATATAAATAATATAGTTACTTAATAAATGCTGGTTAACTTAAATTGTCCTAGTTAATCAATCAGCCAAGAATTTATTAAAGTGCTTACTGCGGTAAGTACCAGGTTCTATACTACGTTATGGGGATAGAGGAATAGCAATAATAGCCTGTTACCACAAGGAACACATTCTAATAGAAGAGAAAATGTACCCAATGTCATTTAAGCATCACAGAGTCCAGTTCTTAAGAACATGTGCAGAATGCTTGGTCTCATGCCACCTCAAGTGGACTTCAAAGTCTACAAAGGAATTTCATGATAGTTTTAAGTCCATTTACCATGCTATAAAAGAAAGACTTTTCAAATGGCTTCTGAATTGTGACTGAATATATCTTAATAAGCCACTAGCGCCTCCTTTGTGTTCTCTTTGTGACTGCATTTGAGTGAAGAGGCAAGGATTGCTATGTGTTCAATTGGAAAGGGGTGCTAATACCAGCACCCTGCTCTCCCCCCAAGGTTGACATGGAGGCATAAATAAAAAGAGTGAAATCCCAAGAGAACTATTTAAATTTATTCCTCCAATGGCCAAGTCTCTTCTTTCTTCATCCTTCAGAAACTAGTGGACAAAAGAGAATTAAAATGTTTCAAAATCAGGACTTTTGTCACACATGGATTTTTTTGGAGCACCTAGCTTCTTTAAAACTCAGTTCAGATGCCACCTGCTTAGAGGAATCCTTATTTGATTCCCACCCCACATCCACCATTTTTTAAGTTCACTTTCCTCAAATTGCATTGCATAGATTTATCTGTATATTTGTTAAATCCACCCAGTAGAATGTATTCTCCTTACGGGCCAGTCCTGTTTTCCATTTTTGTCTTTATACCCCCCCCTTACTTTGAATGCTTTATATATGCTAGTTATGTTGGAAAGTTTATTGAATTGAACTTGTAAGCTATTAGCCAACCTGGGAGTTCAAGGACTCTTGAACCCAGATGTTTTCCCCTACCCTTTCCTAGTTAATTCTTACTCATGTATCCTATAAGTTTTGGGGGTTACATGAATAGGCAAGTTTAGTTAGGTATAAGAATAGTTTTGATCCTGTGGTGGTAAGAAGGTCTCAAAGATGGCTTGACAAAACCTGGGAAATTCTCAGTTACTTTACTAGGACAAAATTCGTCAAATGAACCATAACATCAAAGGAGATTTGGTGGTAGAAAAATCTTTGCCAGGCCAGCTGGTTTACTGTGAGTTTAGAGAAGGCTGTGGAGAATCTGAGCTATTGTTTCCAACTAGACAGCTAAGAAGAAAGACTTAACTTATCCTTCTTTTGCGAATAAGTTAAAATTTAGTGTAGGATAAGATAAGAATAGTTTCTGGGGGGAATTTAGATAGAGAGGTAGACAGAGTAGCTCCACCTTTGTTGGAGACTGAAGATATCCTTACGAATCAAAGGGCTTTGGGATATTAGGTAAAATTTATTAGCTTAGGGATTAAAATATTCTTTTCCACTTATTTCATTTTTTATCCCCTTTCCTTAGATGTTTTATCATAATAAAAATATTTTTATATATTGCCTAAGCCAGAATTCTTAAGACTGCTACAGAGAAGCCTCCTTTGTTTCAACAGTCATAACATACAACTTAGCCATCAGGACAAACTATAGTGGTACCACACTATACAAATTATTTAGTAAGGGGTAGTAACTCCTTACAACAGTATTACTATAAAATGCCTTCAAATGCCTCTGATTGTCCTCCATAACAAGTTGAATAATTCATAGCCATACTTACTAGTCCCCAAGATTTGTAGGTCAAGAGGGAAAATGTCACCTTACACACTCCAAATATTCTTCTGATACATCTATTTTTAAATGAACAATTTCAAGAAAATTAGAAATCAGACTCATCTTCTTTCATAGGCTGGTGTATAGGCGCATACTGAATGTGAAGATTCAGGTTGGGAGCAACATAGGAGGCAAAGCATATGTCCTAGTTTAAAAAAAAAATTTAAGGATGCCTTTATTTGGACAAAATGTTCAGTCTTGAAGTCAGAATTATTCCTCTGTTGTAAATATAGGCTGCATTCCATTCAGGCCCTGGTGGCTACTGGAGTATGGCTATCTTTTTTCACAGATGGTGCTACTCTCAGAATTGGATGAAATATAGTCTGAATTTTCATTTTCTTTCTGGAAAACCTGAAAGGGACAGATATTTCACCCGTGTTTCTTATATTCTCCGAAGTTCTCCCAGCTATAACTTCACTAGTGTAACAAGGAGGTAGATATTTTATGTGATGGAGGCTCCCTGACTTTAAGTGCCCCTTTGACTATTGTCGGGCAAAGTCTTCAGTGACATCTGTCCTGCTTCTAGAATGGGAGAGGGAAAGACAGCCTCATTTCAGTTTCCCCTTTGAACCATTTTAGATTGCTTTCTTCCTCTTGCATCAGGTCACTGACACAATAGTAAGTAACAGAAGTAGGGAGTGATTCATAATAATGTGTGATTCACGTCAATCAGTGACAAATTCAATCGTCATCAACAGATCTCCCCCGTACTCTCATTAGGGGATTCTTCAGGAAACTGGGCAAACCTAATTCTTACTGCAAAACTCTTGGGTTTGTAATTCTACTTAGAATTCAGACTGCTTTACTCCCCAGCTTAAACCTACCTTTCCAGCCTCATTATATAATTATTTTTGTTCCTACCCATTTTGGTCCAGTCAACATGGATTTCTTGTTACATCTCACACAGGCATTCCATCTCCTATCTCAAAGGGGTTTCCAAAAATACAAAAATTGCACCCCACTTCCACCTATTAGAACCCCTATTTCCCTTCAATGCTCAGGGCAAATGTGGTAATTCTTATATCAGGGCTTTTCTAATTCCTGACAATTATTAGAATTACTTACTCCCTCTCCTATTGCATTCTATTTATTTATTTATTTATCTGTTGGTTTGTTTATTTATTTATTTATTTATTTATTTTATACCCTTACCTGATGTCTTACAATTGATATTAAGGGTCAATTCCAAGGCAAAGGAGAACAAGGGGTTAGACAATTGTGGTTAAGTGACTTACTCAGGGTAACATATCTTGGAACTGTCTGAGGCCAGATTAAAATCCAGGTCCTCCTGACTCCAGGCTTGTCCTAATATCCACTGTGCTCTTGTATTTATTTTTAAACACTTAGACACACACATGATATCTCCCCAGGTGGAGTAGAAACTCCTTGAAAACTCTCTCTCTTTCTCTTTCTCTTTCTCTCTCTGTCTCTGTCTTTCTCTCTGTGTCTCTCTCTGTCTGTGTCTCTGTCTCTGTGTCTCTTTTTCTGTCTTTGTTTCTCTCTGTCTCTCCCCTCTCTCTCCCTGTCTCTCTCTGTCTGTCTGTGACTCTCTCCCTCTCTCTCCTTCTCTCTCTCTAACAGATGCATCCTTTTTTTTTTGTCTTTGTAAACTCAGCACTTGGAAAATTGCATCACAAATAACTGTTGATTGATTGGCATATATGTATATGTATGTTTATATATACATATATATAAATTTATATAGGCACACATACATACATACATACACACACACATATATATGTATATATATATATATATATATTTACATCCATATATATACACTCAGAATTGAACATCCAGGATTTTTATGTATGTAGGTCAGAGGAAGTGGAATATGTAAACGGAGATAGACCTTCCTGACTCCAAGGATGGCTCCCTACAAACTTTGCAATGCTATATCTCATAGACAAGTATCCAAGTGATTTGACAACTTATTTTTTAGAGAGGTTTTGTTAAAGTCAACAGCACTCTCTTATTAAGTACCTACTATGTGCTAAACACTATACTGGAGATATTAAAAAAAAATCCTCTCAAGGGCAGTCCCTGTTAAATTTGAAAATCTTTGCTTCTATGAGAGTCTGTAATGTCGTGCTGCTGTTCCTCAATTTGCTTCCGTTTTCTCAATTATAAAATTAGGGAAAGGAAATATATGCTATTTAATTTTCTGTGCTCACTGGTTTTCTCAAAAGTTTTCTCTCTTAATAGGGAAGGAACTCATGAATATACACATTCTTTATAGAGAATATATATAATTATACACACTGATATAAGTGTTTTGCTTATTTGTTTTAATACATGAGAAAAATGAAAAGCAAATGAGAAATTCTTTTTTCAAATTTGCAAAAATATCCTTACTCGTTTTTCTAGGGTTTAGAATGTCCAATTCCTTTGTCTTTGCAGTCATAGTAGAATTCATGACCCAATTCTATTATAAGACTCAAGTCTATGTTGGCTTTAGCTGGCAAGGCCACTTTCTTTGAATTCACTGTCAGCTTACAGGAATCTTCCAAGAGCCCCTGGCTCCAATGTTCCTAAGCTAGCCAAGGTGGAACGGATAGAGCTTGAGGCCTAGAGCAAAAGGCCCTGGGATCCAAGTGGCTTAGCAATTTCCATCCTTACACTATTTTCTCATCATAAAATGAAGGCCTCAGTCTAGATAAAGGGACCTTTCTTTTCAGAAAAATCAAAAACACTATTAGAATTGATAGCACAATTTTAGTGGTATCTGCAAGTGTGCCTGAATTTGGCAGATAAAGATCAGAAGAGCAGGTCTAGCAAAAGGACTCCTTTAGGCATATTAAGTCACAGAATCACAGATTTTCAGGGGTGGAAGGATTTTAGCAGTCACTTCTTACAATTCATGCCTGGACAGGAATGCCCTCTATAACATACTTAAGGAATCAGAGGACTTCTCTAGGCCTAAATTTTTTCAGTTGTTAATTGGGGATGGGCAGAGATGATTTCTATGTTTACTTCTAGAGGCTAAAAGGATACATCTCTTCCAAATGGTTGATATATGGCATGAACTCTAGGCCCGTCGCTCTTCTGGTTACCCTTCTTTGGATGCCCTCCAGCTTGACAATGTCCTTCCTAAAATGGGAACTTCAGAGCTGATACCAGGCTTTAGATATGGTCTAATCAGAGCAGAGAATATAGGGATTTCATCTCATTATTTCTAGAAGCTATGCTCTTAATTCAAAATTATAACTTCATTTTTGGCTGCATATTATACTGTTGAGTAATATCACTCCTACTAGTTTTTAATAGTCATGAATGTCAATTAATCAGTTAAGAAGTCTTTATTAAGCATTTATGATGGGCCCTAGGCTAAATGTGAAGGATACAAAGAAAAATCAAAACCAGCTTCTGATCTTTAAAGGCTTCTGTTCTAATAGGGCAGGCAAAACATGCAAAAATCTCAATCCACTGGGCCACCTAGCTGCCCTCAGTAAGTAGTCTTTTGACTAGAAGAAGTGGTAGTGTATGAGCTGAGCTAAGAAAGAAACAGTTAATCCATGACTAAAGAGATCTGGAGGTAGAATGTGAGAGGCATGAGGCATTCCAAACATGGAAATGGGGCATGTATCAATCTGTGTGAGGATAGAAAGTTTGGCTGGGCTATAGAGTTATGTTGAGTTGGCCAGAGATATGTTAAAAGACTAAAGAGGAAGGATTCATTTTATAAGGTGTTTTAAATGCTGAACAGAAAAGTAAATATTTGATGCTTGAGATAATAGGCAGTCAATACAATTTATTGATTAGGGATGACAAAGTCAATTTTGCCCTTTAGGGAAAAAACAGAAAGGACATGTTGGCAGCATTGGGGAGGATGACTTAGAATGGTGATAGACTTAAGTCATGTAACAAATTAGAAGGAAATTACAATCATCTAGAAGAAAAGTCCTGAGGGTTTAAACCCTAAATATGTAGAGAAGGCGACTTCTGAGAGAAATGTTATAGAAAAAAGAAGTTAAAAGATTTATTAACTGAATGGGTATATGGGCTAAGTTAAAGAAAGGAATTGAGGATGACACTTACATTGCAATCCTGTGTGTCTGGAAAAATTAGTGGTACCCTTGCAGGAAATTGGAAAGATTGAAAGAAGTGTGGTTTGGGGGAAAAGACCATGAATCCTTTTTTGGAGAACTTGGATTGCTTATCTCTCAAAGGAGAGTGACTAAAGCTAGATAAAAAAGATCTGGGAATTATTCGCATATAGATAATAGTCAAAATCAGAGACAAAGGGAACATATTAGCAGATACATTTGTAAAAGAAAGCTAGCACCTCATCATGCCCTTTGTTTTCAGATTCTGTCTCTAGAGATATTGTGTATTTTCTCCTTATGTGAAAATGGGGATTTGGAAATTCTCCTTGGTTGAATTGATATCTGCCTCCATTTAGAAGACTTGATTTGGCCTATGTATTTCCTGGTGTATTCCAATCTATTTTTTAAAATAAAAGTGTATTTGCAGAAAGTTCATACTTTCAAAATGTTCATGAGAAACTAGTGTTAGAAATAAAATACTGAAATTTTGTGGTAACCATTTCAATAAATCCTGACTTTATTTTTAACATTCCTTGAAAAAAAAATTGAGTTCTAAATTCTCTCCATCCCTACTTTCTCCTTCCCTGCCCTTTGAAAAGGCAAGCAATATGAAATCAATTATAAATATAAAGTTGTGCAAAACATTTCCTTTTTATCCATGTTAAAAAATAAAATAGCCATACACATCAGGCCTAGAGACAAGAGGTCCTAGGTTCAAACCCGGCCTCAGCCACTTCCCAGCTGTGTGACCCTGGGCAAGTCACTTGACCCCCATTGCCCACCCTTACCAATCTTCCACCTATGAGACAATACACCGAAGTACAAGGGTTAAAAAAAAAATAGCCATACACATGTAAGGAAAAAAAAAGAAAAATAAAGAGCATTTTTAAAAGTATACTTCAATCTGAACTCAGACTTGATTATCAATTCTTTCTTTGGAAGTAGATAAAAATTTTCATCATGGACACTTTGGAATTGTCTTGTATCACTTACTTGATGACAGCAGCAAAGTGTCTTTCATAGTTGATCATTCTTACAATATTGATGCTACAGTATCCAATGTTCTTCTAGTTCTGCTCACTTCACTTTGTCTCAATTCATCTAAGTCTTCTCAGGTTTTTTTTTTAATAATTTAGTTCATCATTTCTTAGAGCACAATAGTATTCAATCATCACAATCACATAAAATTTATAATTACTAAGAATTTATATTAAATCATTCACACAAAATCCTTGATTGGAACCAGTCACATTACCTGGAGTTTCCACCATTCCATTCCTTGAACTTTTAACTCAGGATAGCCCAGGATGCCAGAGAAAGTAAGTATCTCTGCCTTGTGGGAAAGCCATTTTCCCATCCCTAACCAATTTGCCTAAGTTTTCTCATCTGTAAAAAGAGCTGGAGAAGAAAATGGGAAATTAGTATCTTTGATAAGAGAAAACTCAAAATAGGATCATGAAGAGTCAGACACAAATGAAATGATTAAACAACAACAAATTACATCTACGCCTCATTGCATGGAGTTTCCAGTGTCTATACCTCAGGGATAAGATATTTTTTATATTTACAAGGATTATTTCCAACAAGGGAAATGAATCTTATAATTTCCTTGGTGGGAGAAGAATGTCTATAATTAAATAATCCCTATGATATATTAAATCCTTGAGAAATGACTTATTCCCTCCCTTGGACAGACTCCAACACTGATAGAATAGCATTTATACACTAGATGTAACTAACCATAGAGAGTTACCAAGCATTCTTACAGATTTTTGTGTAATTTCATAAATTCTCTTTGCAATCAAAATTTCTAAACGTTTTGTAATTCAAGAGTACAAAATTGAAAGAGGTCCAAAATATTAAAATTTTTATTTATTAGAAAAAGACAATCAAATAAGAATCTCTCTTCTGTTGTGCCTCAATAATATGATTTTGTAATTTGTGATTTAGATCAACCATGAATGGCAAGTGTCAAATTTTGTATTGGTTTATTTCTTTATCAATCACTTCATCCCATTATATAGAGAAGATGTTGTCTCTGTCTGATTATAGTTAACACATCTGAAACTCATATCAATAGAGAACCAACAAGATCTATCTCATTCTTCCTAACACACACACACACACACACACACACACACACACAATCACACAAATAAACAAAAAGCTAATTAGCTCTTGTATCAAGATGATCTTTCAAATTATTTGGAAACTAAAGTGAAATTTAGTAAACTTCAAATCACAATGACTCCATCTTGGTTTTTAAAAATTATACGATTGCTATAGTTTGCTGAGTAAACAAAGGACATAACTGCAAATTTGCAAAAAGCTGCCTTTAACCTATATTTTGTTAAAAGTGATGTTTCCTGTCTATAGTTAATTATGTGTATTACATATCATCTACATCTTGTTTTAATCATCTATAGCATATGTTGCACTTAGTTACAGAAGATATTTCTTAATTATGAGAGATATTTTTAATTTCCTTGCATTTGTTAGCAGGTTAGCAAAAAAAAAATCTTATAATCACAAAATAATAGCCAATCAGAATAAAATACATTTTTCTCATGTCCTAGCTTTTTTTTATGAAAGAAACCCCATAGACAAATTGAGTAGACTATATAGTCAAAGATATTATTTCTTTCTATTTGACTACTTTTAAAGTAAAATATCTTCTAATTTAACAAGTTTCTCTGTTTTCTTTCAGGTTCCCATGACAAAACCTACTCATATGTATAATTGTTATTTTTGGAATTAAGAAAGCTTCATGAGATCTTATTTATAAACAGGATTGCTTATTTAGAGAGTAGAAGGCAGATGATATAAGAGTGGAGAAAAGGTGAGGCTTAAAAGATATTTTAAAGAAGAACCCAGAGAGAGAAAACTGGGTATTTTACCTACTTAAATGATAATTACAGTTTACCTTTTCTGTGAATTCATATTCACACACACACACAAATTAACTGCAGTAAATATAGCATTGAAAAGACTCAATCATTTTTATCAACTATTATTAGTTGCATAGATCAGGGTCTGTTCTTCCTTTGAGTGGATTAGAGAAACTTCCTTCCATTGAAGTCTTTCTAAGATATATGAACAGTTCTCAGAGATGACCCTGAATTCTTTCTATTAACATACCTAAGAACTCTAAAGATTACTTCTTGCTGGAGGTCTTTTTCCATCTCCCAAGTGCCTACATGGCTAAAGTTGTCTTCTATATATTCTGCATGTATCTTGTATGTACCCATTTATTTACATATTTTCTCATTTTAATATGAGTTCCTAAAGGACAGATAATAGTTTTGTCTTTTTATTTTTATTTTTAATCTTTTATGGTCAACACAGTGTTTGATACATATTAGGAGTTTAATAAACACTTGATGATGCTGATGATAATGACAAATAGAGAAACACATCAACAACAAAAGAGAAGCAGGGCCTTTACTCCTCGGAATTATTTTCTGTTGTGAGAGATGCAGCTTGTGCAGACAAGTAAAGGTAAAGTAATTTCAAGACAGAGATTGATTCAACGACAGGTTGAAAAAGACTTCCAATATATACTTGTTGACAGATTTTAGTTGAGCTAATTTTGGAGAAACTCATTACTAGAGTTTTTATAAGGTAATTTTTGTTGGCAGTATGGGAGTGGTTGTGATTATTTTGTCTTTAGCCTAAGCAAAAATTAAAGATAATCTCCTCAGTATTTTTTAATTTAAATTTTATTTTATTTTTCCAGAATTACATGTAAAAAGGATTCCAACATTTTAAAAATAATTTTGAGTTTTAAATTCTCCTCTCACACCCGCATGTGCAAACTTATAAAAACTTTTTTCCATATTAATCCTTTTGTAGAAGGAAACTCAAACAAAAAATTAAGAACAAAATTTTTTTAAAAGTTAGTTTTCATCTGGATTAACACTCTATCAGTTCCTTCTCTAGAAGCAGATGGCCTTTTTTGGTTATGAGTCCCTTGGGACTGTTTTGGATCATTGTATTATTGAGAAAAGCTAAATCATTTACACTTGGTCATTGTACAATATTCTTGTCACTGTGCATAGCATTCTCCTGGTTCTGCTTATTTCACTGTGCTTCAGTTCCTGAAAGTCTTTCCAAGTTTTCTTGTCAATTTTTTGCTTATCATTTCTTACAGCAGAGTTGTATTTCATTACAATCTGATACTATGACTTGTGCAGTCATTCCCCAATTGATGGATAAGCCCTCAATTTCCAATTCTTTGTCCCTACAAAAAGAGCTATTCTCAATTATATATATATATATATATATATATATATATATATATATGTATATATATGTCCTTCCCCCTTTCCTTTTTTTCTCTCTTTGAGATACAAATCTAGTAATGGTATTTCTGGATGAAAGATATATACTGTTTAATAGCTCTTTGGGCATAAATCTAAATTGCTCTCAAGAATGGTTGAATCAGTTCACATCTATCTCAGCAATGCATTCATGTCTCCCCCATATCTCCTTCCAAGTTTTGTCATTTTCTTTTTCTGTCATAATGGCCACTCTGATAGATGTGGAGTACCTCAGAGTTGTTTTAATTTGCATTTCTCTAATTAATAATTATTTAGAGCATTTTTGGCAAGACTGTAGAGAACTTTAATTACTTTGTCTGAGAACTACTTATACATGTCCTTTGAGTATTTATCCATTGGGTAATGACTTGTATTTCTTATATATTCAACCAATATCTTTATATATTTAAGGAATAAGACCTTTATTAGAGAGACTAGTTAAAATTTTTCACCATTATGATTACCATATATTACTCCCCATATTACTTCCTATTATTTCATTTCTGAACATCATATCCCCAAATTTTCCCTCTTTTCTATAAGCCTCATACACCTTCTCTTATCCCCCTCCCCTCCTGCTTTTATATTGGATAAGATAGAGTTCTATACCCAATTGATTGTGTATGTTCTTCCCTCATTTAGCCATTTCCAATGAGAATAAAGTTTATGTACTTCTCTCCCCATCTCCCTGATCTCCCCCTCCTCTATAAAAGTTCTTTCATGAGTCTTTTATATGAGATAATTTACTCCATTCTGTTTTCCCTTTCCCCTCCTCCCAATGCTTTCCTCTTTCTCATGCCTTAGTTTAATTTGTTTATATCATCCATCATAATCAACTTATATTCTTGCCCTCTATCTATATATATTCCTTCTAATTGCCTTAATACTAGCAGTGTTCTTTGGAGTTATAAGAATCATCTTCCTCTGTGACTGTAAATAGTTTAACCTTAGTGAATGCCTTTTGATTTCTTTTTTGTTGTTGTTTTTTACCTTTTTATGCTGCTCTTGAGTCTTATAAAGCCAAAATTTCTATTCAGCTCTGGTCTTTTCATCAGGGATATTTGAAAGTCCTTTATTTCATCAAATATGAATTTTTCCTTTGAAGGATTACTCTGTTTTGCTGGGTGATTTTTGGTTGAAGTTCTAGCTCCTTTTCCCTCTGGAATATCATATTTCAGGTCCCTCTGTGCCTCTAATGAAGAAGCTGCTAAATCGTTTATAATCTTGACTGTGGCTCCATGATATTTGAACTGTTTATTTTTTGGCTGCTTGCAATATTTTTTTTCCTTGACCTGGGAATTCTGGAGTATGGATATAATATTTCTTGGAATAATCTTTTTCAGGAGGTTCTAGAATATCAATAGTTTTCCTTGATAATTTCTTGAAAGATGATGTATAAGTTCTTCCCTTCATCAGGGCTTTCATGAAGCCAAATAATCCTTAGAATATCTCCTGGATTTATTTTCTATTTCTGTTGTTTTTACAATGAGATATTTCATATTTTCTCTATTCTTTTTCATTCTTTTGTCTTTGATTATTTCCTGATTTCTCTTGGTGTCATTAGCTTTCACTTGCCAAAATCTATTTTTAAGACATATTTTTTTCTTGAGTGAGCTTGTGTGCCTCTTTTTCCAGATGGCCAGTTCTGCCTTGAATTCATTAAAGTTCTCTTTAGTAAATTTTCATGTCTCTTTTACCAGTTGGCCTATTCTGTTTTTAAGGTATTAATTTCTCCCGTAATTTGTCTATCTTCTTTACCAAGTTGTTGAGTCTTTTCTCATGATTTTCCTATATTACTCTCATTTCTTTTCACAATTTTCTTCTATCTCTCTTATTTGATATTTAAAATCCTTTTTTATCTTCTCCACTAATTCTTTTTGGGCTGTAGAGCAATTCATATTTTTCTTGGAGACTTGGAATGCAACAGTATTGATTTTGTTGTCTTCTTCTGAGTTTGGTTTTTCTTGTCACAAATATAACTTTCTAGTTTTAGTTTCTTTTTTCTTTTTGTTCATTTTCCAAGCCTTTTCTTTTCTTTTAATTTAAAAGAAAAAAAAACTATACATATTGGGCATTGTACCTTTGGTGAAGAGACACTTTTATACTTCAGGTTCTTTATGCAGTTGCCTTCAGATTTAGCTCTGGGGATACAAGTTTTCTGTTCTTCCAAGGTGGCATGATATAAAGAAAGATGGGTTTAATACACTCTTGGCCTGTGTTCTCATCTGTGAATAACCTCAAGTACTCTTTTCCATCTTGGTACTGTGACCCAGACTGAGACCTGGTTATACATATGGGTAATACAACAAGGGTCTTGCACACAGAGATACCAAAGGGACCCGTTTAATTATTTTCTGAGTGGTTTTTCATTCCCCCACACTCTTACCATCTGCGTGTAAGAGATCCAGAAGACTTTGCTGCTGATTCAGCTGTGCCCAAGGCCTCTTGCTTCTACCTACCTTTGTGTTTTAAACTCCATTTTTAACCAGTTGCACTAGATCTTTTGCATTATTAGTCTTCTAAGTTATTTGGGGCTAAAATATTAAATTACACTGTCTTTTTGTAAATTTTGCTACTGCTTTAGTATTAATTTTGAATCCTCATATCATTGTTTTTTTGGAAGATAGTTTGTTAGAGATTAGGTGAGTAATTGTACCTTCTCCATCATTTGGGCTCTGCCCCCATCTCCTTAGTTTTTAAAGACATATTGGAAGCTGTGTCCATGGAAAATATTCACATTGATGATATTATAGATCTTTGGAATGTTAAAAGCCTGAACTATGTCTAAATCTAGTAAAGTGATTATCTGGGTAAACTGGTTCAAGAAAAAAATATATTAAATATTTGAATCAAGTATTAGACATTCTACTGAATCTGGGTAGACAAAAGAAAAGCAAAAACAATCCAGAGTCAAATTGAAAAATACAATGATAAAGAATTATTAATTCAAGAGAAAAATGGTGTTTTCTAGTGAATAAAAATTATCCTAGTAAAATTTCTGTCAAACAATATTCATTAAACATCCACCAGGTGTTTATATAGCCAGGCTAAATGTGCTAAGCTCTGGTCAAATAAAAAGAGGCCAAAAATTGTCTTTGCTCTCAAGGAACTTACAACCTTAATGAGGGAAATAACATATAAATATAGTCAAAGCAAATTATGTGCAGGATAAGTTGGGAATAATAGAGTGAAGTCACTAAAATTAAGAGAAAAATGGAGAAGGCTTCCAGGAAAACAATGGAATTTAGGAGGAATGTAAAAGAAGTAAGGGAATTCATTGGTGAAGTGGAGAAGGATGAGTGGTCCAGACATGGAGGAAAATCAGAGAATCAAATTAAATAATTAAACTATTTAAAATTAACTTCCTGATGGATATGCCACCAATTAAATAAAATCAATTCACCAATAGTTATTGAGTGAGAACTTGGCATGTGTCCATAGCTGGGTTAGGAGTATAGGAAACATGAAGCAGGCTTTTGTTGTCATTTGTTTTTTCTTTTTGTTTTTTGTTTTCTTCCTACATTCAGGAAGCTAACCTAGTTGGAGAAACAAGACTGCCTCACTTGAAACAATTAGAGAATAATTTAAAATATTCACTATAATTCATAGTTTACAGTAGAGCATGGAGTATGAGTATCCTTGTACCCTGTCAGACATGAGAGTATTCAGATTGAAATTTGAACACATTAGAAGAATATGCCAGAAGCTAATGATTTGTAGATGATAAACATATCTCAAATGTTCTTCATAATTACAGAAACTAGAGAGGAACATTTCCTCTATTTTGGCCAATGGCTTTTGAATTAAAATGTGGATGTAGAAATGCTTCATCGCACATTGGCACTGTGGCTATTAGCAATACAAATAAGTTAGTGGTTTCATGCTTTTTATAGAAAAATGCAATTAAATCAGACTATAAATGAAGAAAAAAGGGAATGATGGAATGTCGTTTTTCTGATCACAATGTGACAGGGAATACCTGAGCAGATACCAATGAGATAATTGACAATGGCATAGTAAATTAAATATCTACAGTGGAATTAACTTTGAAGAAGCTACAATTGTTTCCCAGGTTAAATGATAATTTCCTAAAGAGACCAAAATTAGAAAGGCAGGGTCCTGTCGAATTTTGTAATTGTTATTGCTAAGAGTGAGTATTTAATTTGGTGCCCTGCTTTTGTGTTCTTTTTCATGGTTAGAGCTTTTCTTTGAAGGCTTGCAGGCATTTTTAACTCGCTCGAGACTGTCTTCATCTTGATAAAATTACTGCCATAAAATAATAAATGCAAATATAAAAAACAAAGATCAAGAATATCTTTTCCCTGCTCCCTCCACCTCTACTGGGAATAGATTGCTTTACATTTTTATTATACATCTCCATAGGGAATTGAGAGAAGAATTTACCATTTGAAGCTACCATATAAAAGGCTACTGATCAAACTGACCATAAATGGGTTTCGAAATTGTGAATCAATTTTTCTGTGAAGTTTTTATATTTATAGCCAGTGAAAGGGGAATAGGAGAAGGATATTCACCCTTATTTTTTTTCCTCCTACCACTAGTTAGTCATCTTTGTAGGCAAGATATGTACTCATCTAGTCACTGCAGGACATATATTGTCTCCAAAATCATGACTAGTCAACCTATGAGCTACCATCATCAATCATTCCCATACCTTCTTTAAAGATAGTGTCATGACAAATTCTTTTGGCATGGGAAAGTTAGAGACAGGATTTGGATTCCAATCATCTGATTTGCAAGCCAAAATTTTTCTTCCATCCTGGGCTGCAACCCAAGTCCCCATTAGATTTTGAACTCCTTGAGAGCTAGGACTGCCTTTTTCAGACAAAAACTGGGAGCAATTTGGTAGCAAAGTTAATACAGTGCTGGGCATGAATTCAGGAAGAGCTGAGTTTGAATCTTGTCTCAGACACTTAACTAGCTGTATGACCCTAGCTGTGTGTCACTTACTTGTTTACTTCATTTTCTTCAACTGTAAAATAAGGATAATAACAGTAACTATTTTCCAGAGTTGTTGTGAGGATCAAATGAGATAATGTGAGTAAAGCACTTATCCACAGTGCCTAGCACATAGTAAGTGCTATTTAAATGTCACTTATTATTATTATTATTTCTTCATCCTCAACACTTAGCATAGTGACTATCACATAGTAGGTGCTTAAATATTTCAGGGCTAAATGATTTTGACTGCCTATTGCCATGATGATTTATATTGAGTTTATAATCCAGAAAACTCCAAGATTGATTTCAGTGATCTTTTGAGCAATTACGCAGAGTTGTTTGTTTATTTAAACTTATGCATAGACCTTTACATTTATCCCTGGTACATTTCATTTTAGTAAACTTAGTCTAACCTGTTCTGATATTTTTGCATCCTGACTGTAGCATCTATTGTATTAGATGATTCCTCATCATCTATAATTTCAAAAGCATAGCATTTACCTACTTTTATCCAAGTCATGAAATAAAATGTTAAACAGCTAAGGATGAAGGATTCTAGAGATTTCACTGCAAAATGACATTTGACCTATTAATTCTTTTTGACTCTAATCCTTCCACCAGCTATGAAGTTACCTTAGAACTGTTGTTTTTTTCCTATTTATTTCCACATTGCCAAATAAGATAGCACAAAAAAATATAGACAATTTCTCTCTTTCTACTTGAGCCTTCTAAATTTGTGGCACAAATACTTCTGGTCATCATAAATGACCAAAGACTAAAGGAAATAAGCAGGACTAAAGGGTCCAGGTCCACTATTGGTTCACATCTATGGCCTTGATCAATAAGATGATCAAGATTTTTTTTTCAGAAATTCTTCTGCTGAATCTGAATATCCATTTGCCAAAAAAAAATAGTCAATCCTAATATACGATCTGCCTGATTGAGCATATCTGAATGTGTAGAAATATCTAGCTTATAGACTGAACTTTTCTTTATTCATCTGGACATCTGGCATCAGCCCTAGAGATGTGTCCTTTGAAGCTGAAATGAGGCCTAGAACATTCTTCAAAGCTGTCAAGCTTTTAGTTCAAGCTCACTCTTTAAACCCATGGCTCAAATAGCAGGGTGGCCTAAAAGCAGCTTTTAGCCCTGGCAATCAAGGTTGAATCCCAAGAAAATTCAGAAGGGAAAAATAAAATAATACAAAAATATACTCACGAAGTGGTGAAAATGTCTAAGTGTTCTTTTCTAAGAAACTGACACTTTCATTTATAAATGTCTCAGTTTTAAAGGACATCTTGCTTTGCTATTATGCTTAGAGTAGAAATGCATAAATATTTTTAAAACACTGAGTTCGATGTCAGAGTTTCTGTTTCTATTGACAAAACTTCTCCCAGAGAGAAAAATATTTCATCATAGCCAGTGCTTCAAGAGAAAAAAAAATGTTTCCATAAAGAAACAAAGCAGAACTCAAACACTATGTAAGAATTCATCATTTAGAATACAATGATTCTTTACTCATCAGAAAATTTTAGAAAGGCAGTACAAAAAGCAAGATCACCATATAATAAAAGAGGAAGTAGAGGTTCAGACTGGTTAAGTCAGTTGCTTATTATTTCCCATTTAAGGGTCTAAGTCAGAATTTGAACCTACATCTCCTGAGACAATCCAGAGCTCATATATTCCACTCTGCCATAGTTACTACTAAGATGAAGTCCAAGTAGTAGATTGTATCTATGTACATTCTCTTGGATAGAGAGTAAGGTCAAGAAAGGGGGGAATCAAATGAAATGAGCTGGAATCAAGCAAGTCTCCAAAAATAACATTTTATTTGTTGCAATTTAAGCTGTGCTAGAATCACAAGAAGAAAAGTTATTTTTTCAGGTTGAGCTTATACTGGCAGTGTAAGCACAGCCCCAGTCAACAAGCACACAAAAGATTTAATATATGTAAAGAACATAATGAAAAGCTAATCCCTGCATTGTCCAAGGATTATTATTGGGGGTCTCCATGCTAGTTATAACACTGAAATTCAGCAAACACTTATTTATTTAGTAATAGCAATGTGAAAGTTCAGAATAAGCAGCGTGTGGCGATGAATTCTAATACTTACAAAAAGACCTGTATTGGATTTGAACAAGTCAAAAGAAAGATGCTTGATAGTGGATTAGATATTAATAACAATAAATAAAAAAGAAGAAAAATAACTTTTTTCCTTTCAACTTCCAAGGAATATGATATCAGACTATAAAGAATATGACAGAGATTATTGATAGGGAGGCAAAACTCAAGATAAGTGGGAAGATGGTAAGAGAACATTTAGGGCCCATAAGTTTGTTCAGTCTACCAGTCCAAGCCATCTGCTAAAATCTAAAAGTACTGGCTGATAAAATTAATGAATCAAGTGTAAATCATTTTGGGGAAGAGAAAATTGTCAAAAGTCTAAAGACTTGCAAATGTTCTTTGAATTAAAAAATAGTCTTCATCAACCAGTAGAGGCCTTGTGCACCATCCATTGCTTCATCTAGCTGTCCATAGTAAAAAAAAGAATTAATGATCTTAATAAGTCAATATATATTAAGTAAGAGCCTACTGTGTTCCAGGAACTGTGCTAGGCAATGGAGATAATGTAGGTTCAGTCAGAGAGATAAATTAGTTTTCCAAAGATTGCACAGATTATAAGTGAGAGATGGAATTTGAATCTTCTGGAACCCAAGATAAGTGTCAGCAGTCTACACCTGAGGTTGATTTTTCATTCCTGTCATAAGTAGTAATTTATAAGATTCAGCATGTATTCACTAAGAACAATTCACCACAGCTTAATCTAATTTCCATTTCTTGCTCACCTTGTAAGAAGAACAGATCAGGCAAATCCCATGGATACAGACTACCTCACTTCAAATAAAACATGTACAGAATCTCCAATGATAGTCCTGTTTACATGAAACAGAGATTTGGATTATATGATAAGTAGATTTACAGAGTCAAGGAATCCCAGATGGACAATTCCTCCTCCTCCTATTCAAACCCATATGGAAAAGCAAATACCCTGCAGGATAACACAGTTATAAATAGTCACCTAACCCTTTTGTGAAGACTTGCAAAGTAGAAAAATCCACTGCTTACCAGATCCAAGAAAAGGCTAAATAATAATACTCAAAGAGTAATCAATAATGAGGCAATGCCAACTAGGTAGAAAGCCTTCTCTAGTGTGGGCAAGGATTTCTTCTTGGGTCTGTATAAAAAGTGTGGTGAGGAGACAGAACATTCCAAGCATGGGACATAAGTGGAAAGAGTCATGAGATGGAATATAGAGTAGAAATGAGTTTAAGAGTATAATAAAAGGTAGCTACCTTGAAGGATTACTCTCAGTCTAAGAGAAGATATATTAGCACTGTTTCACAAATTTTTGAGCCTTATAAAAATGTTTGTTATTTTATTAAGGGGCATTCTATGTATAAGGGGAAGATTTCAGAAACTTCTCTTTCCTGTTGGTAGTGATAAGTGTGGGGGTAATCAATTGGTACAGAGTCAGCAAAATAGAATTCACCGTGGTTCTTTGAATAGTAAAGCATTAGGTCCAAGTGGAAGCTAAAGGATAAGAGATAAAATCAATGCAAGTCTCCACATATTGTTATCTTTATTCTGTGAGGGTGAAGGAAGGAAGGTAAGAGGAAGAATGGATGGGAGAAAGGAGAGAGGAAGATAGAGGAAGGGAAAAGAAAGCAGCAGTCCCCAGTCCCAGCAGGGGGAAATTGACCAGAGCCCTTTGGGGCTCAAATAAAAAATCAGATATCAACTTAGGTTTTAGAATAGCTAGGTTTTATTTAAATTAGAAAAGGGAAGGTCTAGGGAAAATTATAAGGTAGATAGAAGGGAAAAGGGTGCCAAGAGAGAGAGACTAGCCAAGAGCTCTGCAGAGTCCAGTGTAGAGAATGTCAGCCAGCCTCTGGACTCAAGAGAGCTAAAAAGTGCCAAACCCACCTCTCTTATACTCTCTCTGACACCTCCCACTGTCTCTCAGGGCTTAGAGTAATTTTAAAATGACGCATTTCCCCCCCTGTGATCCTTTGGGAGACCAGTCTCCCCAATGGATCATAACAAACATAAATAAATTTATAATTACAATAAAGTAAAGGATATATACATCGATACAAGGGGAGAATGGTAGCAATGTTTACAACATAAGGAAATCAAATACTTGGCACTTCTTTTACAAAAATATTCAGGGAGCAGTCCCCTTCTTTCATAACAAAATATATAGATACATAAAACAAATGCATTTAAACAAAACAGATGAATTTAACAAAAAAAAATGAATTTTAGCAAGACAAATGAATTTTAAACCAGAGAAATTAATTTAAAAACCTCCAGAGGGGCAGCTGGGTAGCTCAGTGGAGTGAGAGTCAGGCCTAGAGACGGGAGGTCCTAGGTTCAAACCCGGCCTCAGCCACTTCCCAGCTGTGTGACCCTGGGCAAGTCACTTGACCCGCATTGCCCACCCTTACCACTCTTCCACCTATAAGACAATACACCGAAGTACAAGGGTTTAAAAAAAAAACAACCTCCAAATTTCAAAATTTTGAACATCCAGTTGCACTCTTAGGCTCCTAGCTCAGCATGTGTTCTCCATGTGGTCTCCATGGGCATCTTCATTTGGATTCCAGGAGGCAGCAAACTTCTTTTCCTAAAATAACTTAAACTCTCCATATGAAATAAAAACACATTCCCCCCTGAGGAGGATAGAAAGAAACATCAAAATCACAGAGGGATATATGACTGAGGCAGGAGGCATATGAATCACTGCCAATCAATTCATCAGAAAAATTAGCACAGAAAGGCCCAAATGACTATTGGATGAAAATTTCTAAATATCCAATTCTAAATTTTATAAGAAAAAAGTTCTAAATAAGGAAAAAAAAAAAGAAAATCACAGTAGGTCTTTGAATAATATCCAATTAAAATAATCCACTTATCCACTTAACAACCAGTACCACAGTCAACCACCATAGTAAGAAATTTAGAAAAAGGACTAGATTTATATTTATTGGTCTAATATTACATTGTTTCTTCTTTTCTTCTTTCTTCATTTCTTCTCAGGGATAGAATATAGAGCCAGAACAGCCAATTGTTAGGTACTTGATATAAATTTTCACAAGGAGTGTAGTTCAAGGAGTCCTTTATCTTAATGTATGTTAAGAGTTGCAACCTCGATTCTCACACTAGGTTCAAGTACTTTTTATTGGCATAGAAGTCTCAGCACTCCTAGTAGGATTAGTTTCTCTATTTGACCTGTGTGCTCGCTTGGCATTAATCAGGTAAAGTACATGCTGCTTTGGCATTGTGTAGGTATCTGTGATTCTTTGGCACTGTATAGATGAAATCTGTGCTCCTTTATTGATGCCATTTGTTCAAATCAGACATATGTGCAAAGTCCCATATTGGTTAAACCAATGGTAGTTTAAGTAATTTAAGGCTTTTGGGCAAGCAGTTACAGTTAGAACAAAGGGATATATTAAAACTACATTAATCTAATAATAATCAAAAACTTTCAATTTAGATAGATGACATGTGCTTAGGAAAAAATAAAATTGCACATGCAATTAGAAAAATGTGTGCTAAAATTCAAAATATATATATATATATATATATTTCCTATAATCAGTGACAATGAGAAAAAATATATGTATATGTATGTTGCAAGTCATTCCACTTAAGGAGGGATAGAATATAAAGGTTCTTACCCAAGAATTTAGATCTATTTCTTCTTAGCTTAGCCATGATCTACAGTGTGAGTACAAATGAGGTAAAACAATGGATGTATAAAAGCAATGATATATTGAAGAAAACACAAAATTTTCACAAAAAGCATGAAATGCAAATTAATTCAATATAGATACAGGTTTCCTTCAAGATAATTGATGAAATACAGTGAAACAACAACAATAACAAAATGAGAAAAAAATACAAAGTACAGATGTAGCAAGTCACAAATACAATCAATAGCAAACTACAGGATGGTACAGGTACAATCAATTATTCAGTATCAACAGAAGGTACTTGTTTTATATGGCTACAATGAATCCATGAGCCTTTCTCCCCAATTTTAATAGCTGTTGGTGTAGTCAATAGGACCTGGAATGGTACATCATGAGCAGGTTCAGTTGACCCAGTACATTTGAAATTCTTTACGTACACACTATCACCTGGGTTTAGATTATGAAGCAAGAAGTCTATGGGCCTGCCTGAACAGCAGCACCAGTATTGTGGAGCTCTCGCAATTTGATTTGTAATTGTTTGATGTACATGGCAATGGTTGTATCCCTTCCTAACAATGAAGTATAGGCAGGGGTAAATGGTTGAGCCTGAATAGGTGGATGTCTGAATAGTATCTCAAATTATGAGATGTATAAATCACCTCTGGCACAGCTTCTGAGATAAAATAGGGCCAGAGGGAGAATTTCAGGCCATTTTAGATGAGTCTCCCTGCACAATTTGTTAATCAGTTTTAAGTTCTTTATTCATCCGTTCAACTTGGCCAGAGCTCTGGGGATGATAAAGTGTATGAAATTTAGGAGTTATCCCCCAAAATGAGTAAATCTGTGATAAGACCAAATCTGTAAAATGGGTTCCTTTATCTGAATCAATATGTGCTGGCAGTCCAAAACGAGGAATAATTTTTTTTAGGAGGACCTTGGCAACAAAAGCTTTCTCCAAATAAGTTATAAGGGTGAAGGGAGGAAGGTAGGAGGAAGGATGGATGGGAAAAAGGAGAGAGGAAGGTAGAGGAAGGGAAAGGAAGATAGCGTCCCCAGCCCTGGCAGGGGGAAATTGACCAGAGTCCTTTGGGGTTCAAATAAAAGATCAGAGAGCAACTTTAGGGTTTAGAATAGCTGGGTTTTATTTTAATTAGAAAAGGGGAAGGTCTAGGAAAAACTAGGCAATAGATAGAAAGGGGAAAAGGCGCTAAGAGAGACTAGCAGGGTTAGGGTTGATTCTGTATATGACTAAGATTGTATTTTTTTTAATAGAAAATTTTTCCATGGTTACTTGATTCATGTTCTTTCTCTCCCCTCCACCCCACCTCCCCCATAGCTGATACATATTTCTACTGGGTTTTACATGTGTCATTGATCAAGACCTATTTCCATATTATTGATATTTGCACTAGGGTGATCATTTGGGGTCAATATCCCCAATCATGTCCCCATCAAACCATCTGATCAAGCAGTTGTTTTTCTTCTGTGTTTCTGCTCCCACAGTTCTTTCTCTGTATGTGGATAGTGTTCTTTCTCATAAGTCCCTCAGAAATGTTTTGGATCATTGCATTGCTGCTAGAAGCCCATTATATTTAATTGTACCACACTGTATCAGTCTCTGTGTAGAATGTTCTCCTGGTTCTGCTCCTTTCACTCTGCATCAATTCCTGGAGGTTGTTCCAGTTCACATGAAATTCCTCCAGTTCATTATTCCTTTTAGCACAATAGTATTCAATCACCAACAGATATCACAATTTGTTCAGCCATTCCTCTTATTGAGGGGCATCCCCTCATTTTCCAATTTTTTGCCACCACAAAGAGTGTGGCTATAAATAATTTTGTACAAGTCTTTTTCGAAAAGGGATTTTTTTTTGTTTGTTTGTTTTTAAGTTTGGAAATAGTATTAGGCACTTTTCTATTAAGGGAATAAAAAAGTGCCATGCCTTTTATCTCATCTCAAATCTGAGGTATTATTTTTCATCCTAAAGCAAATACTCTCCTTTAAAATGGGTCAGTTTCACTATTTATTTTGGAACATTGAGGATATATAGACAATTGCAAACTTTGTTGATGTATCCATTAGCTTAACATAGAATGTGGCTTCGAAGTTAAGATGTAGGAAGGAAAACACAAATGAAATGTATGCCCCAATATAAGTTTGGTGGTCTAATAATGATGGGCAAACTTTTTAAAGATGGGGGCCAAAAGAAAGGAAATGCTCATCTGTCAGTCTGTTTCTAAGGCAACTCTTTCGAAGTTTTATTGTATTGTATCCTACTCATTGTATTTGTCAGAATAGGAATAATCTTGTGCAGATGGATAGAACATTTCAGGGGGCCACATCTGGCCCTAGGACAGTAGTTGCCCATCACTGGTCTAAAGGCTCACAGAGATAAAATTATGAGGGACTTTAAAAGTCATTTGATCTCACTTTCTTATTATATATATGAGAGGTCATTTAGGTAGAGAGTAACAAAATAAGAATTTGAACTCATAATCTTGTATCAAAAACTCTTTTTCATTATGCAGCATTGCTTCTTGGCCTTATTCCCCTCAAACTTCTAAAGTAGGGGTTGGCAACGCATGGCTCTCCAGCCATATCTGGCTCTTTTGAGGGCCAGATATGGCTCTTTCTGCAGGAGCCATAAAGTCAATTTTTTTTCAGGCGCTGTTACAGGAGTGCGCACTGTGAGCACTGTATGGCTCTCACGAAATTACATTTTAAAAAATGTGTTGTTTAGACCCTTGCTCTAAACTGTAGAGAAGAGAAAAGAAGAAAGGAGAGTGTTAACTGCCTTCAATTAATTGTAAGATTGTCATTTGGAAGAGGAACTAAATTGCTCAACCTTAAAAGACAGTCTTAAGAGTGACAAATGGAATTTGCAGAGGACAATTTCAGCTGAATGTAAGAAAACACTTCCAAAAAACTGGAGCTAGTTTAAAAAACAAAAGAGCTACATTGAGAGTCATTGGCTTCCCTATAAGGTCTGAATCTTCATTGATAGAGGTAGATTTCTCATCTGGAAGTTGTCAATGGAAGAACAGGCCTAGTAAGTATTCTTACATGATCCCTTTTTCTCATCTTATCTTTAAATATTCTATAAATATATAAGAAGAATGAGCTCATAGATTTTTACACTGATAGGTATAGTTCTGACTCTGACAATATATGACCTTGAGCAGGTAACATAATTTATCTGTATCCTCATTTCCTTTCTGTAAAATGATATGGTATTATGTTCTTTGCATTGAGCCCTGAACTCCATAGTGCCTTTTCAGATGAAATCCACAGAAAACAAATAATTGAAAATTACAAGTGTATGAATTTTGCTTATTGCCCAGATAGTGACATGTTGTTGGATGGGCAGCACAAGTACTCTATAGAATATTTGCAATGATGAATTATTTGTGAATGAAAATATATTTATTAAGGAATGACTATATAGAGGGAACTCTGTCAACTAATGAAAATACAAATAGTCAAGCTGGAGACAATCTTTGCTAAAGGAGTGTCCGATGCAGGACTGAAAGAGCTTATGGTCTTCTGGATGTGACAGCAAAACAGATGCTGATGTATCTTCTCTAACATCATTCCCACGTATAAAATAATGTGATTTTTAAAAAAATATGAATTATGTTAAGGAATTTGATGGTGAGAGCTTTTTTAATTTTTCTGGTTCTTCTCTGGCTTTGGCACCTTTAGAAGCAATTGACAAGTTGTAGATGGATAGTTTGGGGCAAATAGAAATCCATCAACGGTATCTTGAGATCTGAGCTCATGAGTAGGAAAAGTCAAATTGCCGACAAGATTATCTCTAGTATCCTGACTTAATGTGAAGGTAACTGCATGAGAATGGTCCTTTTGAGGGAATTTAGATGTGCCAATATGAAAGTTATTTGGAATGAAGTAGATAGCCTAGCAGTAATGGCAAATCTTTTAGTGACTGAGTGCCCAAACTACAACCTTCAGGCCTCATGTGAACCTCCCCTTTACCCTAGACAGGGGAGGGAGGAAGAGCTCCCCTTGGGCTGCTGGGCAGAGGGGTAGGTGAAGGGAGAAATGTCCTCAGCAATGGTAGAGAGGGAGAGGGGAGCAGCCCCTCTGGCACATGTGCCATGGGTTCACCAACATGAGCCTAGAGAGTTCCCCATGTAAGCAGTATGAAACCCTACTGTCTGGGTCAGTGCCACACATGCCAATTGGAGAGATATGACAAAGCAACACAGACTGAGAAGGCATACTGCTCATACCAATGATTTTTATATATCTATTGAAATCCAAAGGAAACATACAATCACAGTAAATGATCTCCTGGTCTAATTCTAGCTATTCCATGTTTTGACTTATGCTGTTCATACTTGATTACCTACATTTAACACAGAGTACTTGGGTTTATCTTTTTCAGTTTTGTCAAAGGTGTGCTAGGTACAAACATAATTAATTGGAAAGAGTATAATCAATAGAGTCAGAAGACCAGAAGACATGAATTCAAATCTTGTTTCTATTGGTTACCACTTCTGTAACCATTACCAAACATCTGCTGACCTTAATTTCTTCATCTGAAAAATAAGGGATTTAGATCAGATGACTTTTAAGGTCCCTTTCAGCTCTAATCCTATGATCATATGAAATCAGAATTATTGTCCTGACCATAGTAGACTTACACTCCAACTTTACTATAAAATTGTAGCTCTTGCCACAGTTACAGGTTTTTAAATGTTTCTCCTTTTGTAATGAGACCTTTAAGTGAACCCTTAAAATAATAAATAAAATAATTCATGGCAATTGAAAAAGATGCATTGAAAAAGAGAAAATGGGGATGAGGTCCAAGCAACAAGTACAGGGATTGAGGTTGGAGGGCAGGGAGCTCAAAAACCTGCCATTTTTCTGCACTGCTACACAACAACCTTTTACTGAGTTATCTTCAATTAATTTTATTTTATTTGCTAGATGCAATGTTAGACATTAATTGGAGCCACACACCAATTAGAAGCCAAATAGCACAATGTCACTTCCTAAGAAAACTAATTTTTCACATGGATAATTGCCATCAGACTGAATTTGTTCTTTTTAGCACAATTAGTTAGCATGTATTAACAATTCAAAAAATATTTCAGAATTTCCATGCCTGTTCAAGCAAGTAAAATTAACAAAAGGGAGGACAATGTTTGATTGAAAAACATACTTCGAATCAATTTTAGAGTTGGGTTTTCCTTTTTTTAAAAAACACCCACTGAACCAAAACTTTTAGTTTTGATCCCAAAGCCAAGTAAATAATTATTTGTTGTACATATTAAATACATTCATTCTAATACTGAAAGACAGAAAATTAAGCGGTAATGTTGAATAGAAGCTTAAAGGAAGACTTCTTGAACTTTGAAAGACAAACATATACTAGGGAAGATATTAATTCATTTCTGTGCCAAATTCAGTCTTTTATAGCCCGATCTAGTTATATCAAATCATAGATGCTGTTAGGAGCACACCTAATGTGAAAACAACAATTAGTGTGCATGTATCTAAGATGACTATGCAATCAACTCATTTGATCTTACCCATTGAACAAGTTTAATAATACTATAAATACAGGAGCAAACATAAGCTTTCCATATTTCTGCTAACTTAGTAAATTTTCATGAGTCCTTATGACAGCCAGAGGGTAGAGAATCTGATATATAGGGTATGTAGGTTTGGAGATAGTAGGAATGAGGGAGAAGGGATAAAAGGTAGAAGTAAAACATCCATTATAAGGAGAAATTTAGAGCTGGAACATTAAGAGTTATATAATCCCATTAACTCTTTTTATAAATGAGACCCAGAAAGTTTAAGTGTCTTTTTCAGTCATAGAATAGAGATAGATCCAGGATTTGAAACAGGATTTTCTGAACCATATTGTATCTTATGTGTCAATTTTTAAAAATGATTATTTTAGAAAAGAACATAATTCTTCTTATTAAAAAAAGCACTAACCTCTTGCGTTTTTCTTTCAAATGTGGACTTTCTATTAATCTTACCCAATTTGGGACACTGCTTTATTTTACAGAATCATTCTGATCAGGAATGAAAATGACTTCAACCCAAGAAGAACTGTGTTCGCCAGGATCTTATAATGATACGTGGGGATTAGCATTTGCCTTTTAGTTGTTTCTAATGCTAGGAACCAAAAGGGATCCTGTGAAGCCTGAGAGGCAGCTTAGACTAGAGACAGAAAAGTGATCTCAGAATTAAGATGACTTAAATTTAAGTCCTGCCTATGACAAATATTAACTAGATCACTTGGCAAGTCACTTAATCTCACAGCATCTTAGGGAATTTTCTCAGACTATAAAATATAGATCTGCATTAATGGAGCTTCCTCATGGAGGTCTCCCTCCTGATGAAATTAGATGTGAGGGCAAAAAAAAATAAACTCAACAAAATCAAAATAACACTTAGAAGCATATAGGTGGAGACGAGGAATTAAAGGGTTCTACAAAAACATAATATGTAATGTTATGAATACATATATGCCTATATAATATACATACATATGTACAATATTATACTTTATACATAATTGTGTGTATATATATACATGCATATACTGTAGTACAGAGAGAGGGGGTCAGAGCAGTTTTGGGAGGCTTGGGCTGAGTTCTAATGTCAGTTAGGAGTTTAGAATGTTGGAAGAAAGTTTCAGTTGGACCTGGGACCTCATGGAGAGAGAACCAGGGCCAGCTGAGCTGCTTCTTGTCCTGCTTGAGATTGAAACTTAGCCCAGTTTTGGAGGTATTCATTTGAGATTTGTTAATTTAGATAAACCCTTTGTATCTCCATACTCTACCTCATTTCCCTACCTTCCTTTCCCTTACCTAAATGTCTGTGAGGAGTGAATAAGGAGAGTGAATCAGAAAGTAGTTTCAAATGTGAGGGTTTAGCTATACTCTGGCGGTACTTTATCTAGAGAGGTTTGGTAGCCATCATCACTTTGAGAGCTGAGTTAAGGCAGGACCTTGTTCAAACACCATCTCTGCTTCCCTTCCCCCATCTGAGGTTTCTTTAAACCACTGTTAGGGCTTCCTTTAATTCCTTTCTCCTGACAATTTAACCTGAGAAGACAATAAACCCCTTTTGTGTTTCAAACAGACCTGTTAGTTACTTTGTCAGTTAATTAGTAAGAAAAGGGAAGAAGAGAATAGAACCAACATACTCTGGGCTTGAAGGGAAGCCGGTATCCATCTTGAAGTGTAAGAAATAAAATTTAGTTATTATATTTATATATTAAAATTATGTGGCCGCCAGGAATCAACAATTCAGGTTGATTCCGTAATTAAATCAGACCCAAGTCAGCATCGGGTTGAGGAGTTTATTTACAATCAGGAAAGTGAGTAGGGATAAAGAGAAGAGGGAGGTAGAAGACTAAATAAATGAAGCTGTAAGCCGCAAGGCCCAACAGCCGGATAGGCAGAGTTTAGAATTGGCCCAGCTAGGCCAAGGAAGCCAGCCTAACTTACCCACGTGACAATACAGAGTGTAATCTGTCTGTGGTCTCAGGAGATGCTTCTTCTTCCAGTTCCAGACGCCAACTAACTCCACAGGAAGTTCACTACTTACTTAAAGAGAATGTGTCTTTCATCACTTCCTGTGGTCCACCTCTAATTCAAATGGACAAATGGCAGTTTCTACATTGATTTGGACTGCCCAAAGGGCAGTCCCTTATTCTTGATTTGTTACTTATTGTCACGTGTGGGTAACTCGTCTCCCCTCCCCACTAAGGGAGGTGGGAGTGACATCATTAGCACGCCTGGGTTGGGTAGATTTTTGACTATTAATAGGATCTGGCTATTCTATTTACACAGAAGGAAGGTGTAACTTCAAAACAAGTCCCTTCCTGTGAAATTAACTAAAGCCTGTAGTTAATTTCAATTCAGTCTATTTCCCTCAGTTTGTCTTTAGTCTGAATCCTAGTCTATAAACCCTGCTGCTCTCTGCCTGTTTAGATTAATTCATCCTCTCCCTGGAGATCTTTGTTACCTTCAGTGTTATACTCCCTGACTTCAGCCTCATATTATATCCTGAATCTCACTATTAAGTCCTACCTGCAACTCATATTACCTACCTAGAAAGTCCTTGACAACATCCCTTCCAAATCCCCTTTAACCTAACTCCTTTCCCAAATTCACCCATAACAATACACTCTTCAGTCAAATTTCCATTTTAATATGAAATAGCCAAAATACTAAGAAGAGTTTTGATGACAGGAATCAGAAATAAAATCAGGGAGTATTCAGTGAGTGTTCAGAGCCTGGAGATTAATAAGAAATCAGACGTAATATTTATATAACATAAGCAATATAAAATATAATAATAGGATAATGAATAATTAATTAAAGCAGGATGGAACCTAGTAGACACAAACTATAATCATGTAAGTAAAAGGACAAAGAGTAAATACTGGCTACTGACTTACAGTAAGTACATAGAGGATCCTAATAGAAACAAATCATGTGCCATTTCTCACAAAATTTCCAAAATTTTTGACCTCATGATTAATGCCAATTTGAAGAGCAGATGGTACATTTGATTCATGTTGCTTCATTCAGAGAGGATGCCATGATTTAGATCTGTACTGAGGAGTACAAATTGGATTTTGTCAACGTCCCAAATGTTAGTTTTTATCTTCTTTCCCTCCATTCCCTCACAATTAAGCTACATACTGTTTCCAAAATCTATTCCAGGAAAAGTGATTTGTACTACCTGGAAAGTATGGTGTTTATTATAAATACCTGTCAAAGTATTTTTAGATCTCAAACACTTTCCAAATACTTAGAATATTTCAGATTACCATTAGTTGCATAAACCTCAAAGGTAGAAATGTTGACTGACAGAAGATTAAAATGTACTTTCAACTAACATTCCCTATGGATTCTATAATCATGAGACCCCAAAGGTAGTAAATCAGGTAAAGAGAAATGTAGCGCCTCATCAATAACCAGTGTTGTGAAGAAAATCCTAGCTGTGTCCAAATAGTCCTCTGCTGAATAACAGTCTCTTGAAATTAGTGCCCAAGAAAGGATAAGGTATACAGTTAACCTACTTTCAGCAAGCTATCCTGAGAGAAGGTGAGAAGGTTAATAGCTAATCATTTCCTTTGCTATGAAAATCCAGGAAGTCCTCCCAAAGTTTATTTTGTATCCCTCGGTAGAATCTCTTCACATATCTTAAGCTACTAAAGGGAAAAATACTAACCTGGGAGATGAGAAAAGGTATTAAAAAGAAGACAGAAGTCAAGCTTTCATTTAAAGAGATTCTAAGAGGTGATGGTAAGGAGAAGCTTCATTCCAAAGATTAGTGACTACTTGTGCAAATGCAGTGAGGTAGAAAATGGAAGATTTAGTATTTGGAAGTACATAAGAAGACTGGGACCAAAAGGTTGGGAAGTGGGTGGGTCATGTTATAAAGAGATGTAATGGCTGAACTAAGAATTTTAGATTTGACCTTGTAGGAATTTATTGAAAAGGTATATGGTCAGATCTGTAATTTAAAAGACCACTTTGAGAGCAGAGAAGGGGGTGGCTTGGAGGGAGGAGAGACACGTGGCAGGCAGACCAACCAAGTTGTTGCAATGGTCCATATGTGAGGAAATAAGGGCTTTCACTAGGGTGGCACTGTCAGAGGAGAGAAAAAGGATTACAAGATAAATATTATAAGAGTAGAAATTACAGAACTTGTTAACTGATTGGATATGGAAGATGTTGAGATCATGAAGAGCCATGACTGCCATCTAGATTTTGAGCCTGGGTGACTAAGAAAATGGTGGTACCTGTGACAATAATCAGGAAGTTGGGAAGAAGGGGAATTTTCAAGGAAAGAGGATGAGTTCAATTTTGGACAGGTTGAATGTAAGGTGTCTATAATATCTTAAATTCAAGATATTGAATAGAAATTTGGAGTTGAGAGACTGGAGGTCAGGAGAGACGTTAGATTTTGACAAATATATCTGATCTCTATTTTGTGTAAAATTAATATTGGTTTGGGATATTTTTATGAAATAGTCTTTCCTCTTAGTTCTACTTCAAGGGAAGGCTGAAACAGATCCTAAGCTGAAACTATACCCAGTTTCTCTCCCAGGCTATCAACTGGGTTGGGATCTTTTGTATTTGTAAAGGACAAAAGAATTAAGTGGAGAACCATAGGGAACCTGATTAAAGGTGAATTATACAGCCATATTGAACTTTGTTTAAAGTTGGCAGATATAAGAAATGTGTTGACATCTTCTAGGTCCCAGCAAGGACACACTTCTCTTGTGATGAAGTAATAAGGGAACAGCTGAGGACTAAGAGACCTCAGCTGTTCCCTTATTACTTCCTCAATGGCTATTTACCAGCCAAAGATGCCTTGGGATGATCAGGGGAGGGACTGAGTGGTGAGCTCACCAAGGAGATATAACTCTATCTCTATCTCTGGCTCTGACTCTAGCTAACTAGCTAGAGATGTGTACCAGAGGAGGAGTAGGGTTTTTTTTTCTTTTTGTATTGTGAAAAGAGTCAACTGACCATATTAGAATGTCTTGACTGGTGTTATATTGAATCTCTGGGAGCTTGAAGTTCACCTTTGATTGACAGATAAGTCAGTTGGATAGAATGTTCCCTGGAGGCATGCGAAAGGCAGGGGGGGGCAGTTGAGAACCCTGAGCAGAAGTTCTGGGTCTTGGACCTGTGCTGAGGCTAGAGATCGGTGGATCCTGGTCTTAGAGTGAGAGGGTGCAAACATCTCTCTGCAAGGTCTTCCTGTCCTTGATATACCGTTATCAACCTGTACTTGACCACCACCTTGGTGTCTACTGCCCCTAGGTATTAGGAGTTTCATCATCTAGCTATCTAGGTTTCCCAGGGCCTGGGAGGGATCAGGGAAGTGGGCAGGAGACGAAGAAGAGGGTAGAAAGGGTGGCTATATCTCAACTCTTAGGCTTAAGATCTACAGAAGAAGAAGCTGAAGATTTCCCAGCAGTTTACCTACTCTGGTTTAGTCCTGGCCAGGCTGAACCAGAGGGAAGCTAATATTATTTCTTCATTTGCCAGCAGTTGGGAGTTTCATTAGTAATAATTAAAGTAGGGTTTCCAGTACCTCAGTCCTCTACCCTTATCCTTCTTATTAATATATAAAGTTTAAAGTACCTTCCTAAATCAGTTTCAAGCTTGTTTTGGGAAGGGAGACAACGCAGTCAGAATATCAACGTTATCCTAGCTGAAAAGCCCAAATCAGTAAATCAATTAACCCCAGGTGGGTCCTGAAGGGATAATAAACCTCTTTGACCTGAAGGATCCTGCCTGGGCAACTGTTATAAAGGAGAAGTGCCATCTTATTTCTCTCTGTACATCATTTCTACCACCTCAAATAGATATGTGACCTCCCTTAATTATAACACTGGTCATTTAGCAAATTAACTTAAAATTAAGTAATATTATCTATTGAGAATTTCATGCATTGTAATTTATGTAGGACTAAACACCATTCTGTTTTAATAAAATCTGAGACTACATTTATGGGCATCACATAACAAACCCCCAGACCTTTAAATGTTACATGTTGATACCATTTTTAATAATCATTTACTGACATTTTCAATCCACGTTCTCTCTCTTTTTTCCTTTGCCATCCCTTCCCCAAGTTCAGTTCTATTTTAAATAGAAATTGCTCTATAGCCATAATTTACCAAAGAAGATTTTTATTATTTTTTAAGTTAAGAATAATATTGAGGGCAGCATGGAACAATTTAAAAAGTTCCATATTTGGAATCACAAGATGTGGGTGTGAATCTTTGATCCTCTGCTAATCATTTATGTGACTACAGACAAGTCAATAAAGATCACTACATCTCAGTTGCTTATCTGTAAAATAAAGAGAGGTGGGTTTAGGTGTGGGGGCCTCTAAGGTCTCTGCTACCCCTAAATATATGATCCTATGAGTCTCCTCTTTGGAACATGTGTTATAGCAACCTCTGGGAAGAAGATGGAGACCAACTCGAGTGACAACCGTTATAGAATTTAGAATTTACCCAGATGGCATGAGCCAGGGGCAAAATAGTTGCTGCCACTGCTATAAAAACCCAGGGGCTGAGCCTTTCAGGGTCTCATTCTTGAGAAGGGTCCCAGGTGGTGGGTGGGTAGGCCTATAGACCCTCAACACTAGCACCTATATACTATTGCCTCAAGTATCAATTCATCTGTTGCTGAATAGGGCTGAGAGATATACAGCTAACATCTATCATCAAGAAGAATATCACAAACCCTCTCTTCACCTGGTCAAGGCCATGGCCGGTCTGACCAGGGCCCAGGGGGAGAGGAACCTTTCTAGTCAGCTGCCAACTTGATTAGTTATTGATTAGCCCATTTTAGCACCTATAGTTTAGCATAGCCATTCCCAACACCACTTTCCTTATCCTGGATCCTACCCTTTTGAGTTTATTAGAATTAAATACTTGAACTAATTTCAGTGAAGACTGGTGTCATTCTGAAGAGCAATTTAATAGCTACATCTAAGGGGAAAGGGAATATTTGTTTAAATCACAGTCAACAGCGTTATCCGACCTTATTACCAATTATTCTCACTATAAACCTTTATCCATTAACCCAATCCCAATCCAAGTAACCAGAGGAGCTGTGTGGATTATTATACAGCTTCTCACTCAATCACTTTGGCTTGGGCACGGTAGGTGGGGTCAGGTGCTCAGCTGAGACAAGCATTTATAAACCTTGATGGTTACCAGCACACCTTGGTGGCCATTCAGGCATCCCATTCTTCACTCAGCTTAGATCCATATACCATTTAAGGATCTTGGGCCATCTCCATCAGGCCCATCCCACAGAAGCACCATATGTCAAGATCCCAGTACAAGTTAGACTTTCCTCCTGTCTCCTCAGGTTATAGTCCTTCATTTTAGTCTTTGAGGCCTTCTTCCATTTGTAAAACAATCCTTCCTTCTCTCTGGCATATGGAGAAAGGAGAAATTTTCCCTCTATTCCTTTGTCTTCTCTTCCAAGAGGGAGACTTGGATCCTAGATTTTGTTAAATGGTCCTGTCAGAAAGAAAAAAGAAAATATCACTCACATATGTGTACATGTATACACACACAGGTGCACATACCCACAAGACAATGTAAAGCAATGAAAAATCTTTTTTTTCCCCAAATATATCTGATAAAAATCTTTTACGTACATTTTCCAACATTATAATATCAAAATTATTTCCCTTCCTCCTTTCCCTCCGTTCTCCTTGAGAAGGTAAATAATTTGATCTGGGTTATACATATAAGATCTTACAAAACATTATTTCCATATTTGTCTTAATGTGAGAGAATGTTCATATAACACCAAAATCCAAAAAATAAGAACATACACAAATGAAGTGAAAAATAGCATGCTTTGATCTGCATTAAGACTGCATAAGTGCTTTCTCTGGAGGTGAATATAGCCTTAGAGGCTACCTATTCCAAGCCATCCTCTTCATTTCTCAGATAAGCAACTGAGACCTAGAGATCTATTTTTTGGTTTGTCCATGGTCACATTTTATTGTTCAGAATAGCTGTCATTCATAATTGATCATTGTACACAATTGCTGTTACTGTGTACAATATTCTCCTGGTTCTAGTCTCTTCAGTGTAACGATTAAAAATGATAAAGGCTGATATGAGGAAAAGTAATATTTTAATTACCATGGCTATGTTGGTAAAATATATATAAGACCACGCCTGACTCTTTCAAAAATACTGCCAGTCTGTATCTCCTTCCATCTAGTCTGCCTCGTACAAGAGAGAGCTTCAAGCTCAGTTGGCTAATACTTAAAGCCGGGCTTTACGTTGAAAACGTCATCACGTCCAAAACAGGAAACCCGTTGCATCACGGAAAATGTAGTCTCAAAGTCCCCCACATGTCCACAGGAAGTTGTCATATCTACATATCTTGAGGCTTAATACTTCTAAATAAAACCCCAGAAATTCTAAATAACACATCAGTCTGTATCAGTTCATGAAGGTCTTTCTAGATTTTTCTGAGATCATCCAGCTCATCATTTCTTATAGCTCTATAATATTCCATCACAATCATATAATTTGTTCATGATTCCCCAATTAGTGGGTGCCCTTTCAATTTCCAATTCTTTGCCACTGCAAAAAGAGATGCTATAAACGTTTTTGTTCAAATAGGGCCTTTCCTTTCTTTTTTTTTATCTCTTTGTGCACAAAATTAATAATGGTTTTACTAGATCAAATAGTATGAACAGTTTTATTGCTCTTTGAGCATAATTCAAAATTGCCCTCCAGAATGGTTAAATCAATTCTTTGGACAATGCAATTTTGTTCCATCCCCTCCAACATTTAATATTGTCCTTTACTATTATTTTAGTCAATCTGATAGGTATGCAATCTGATAGGTAATTGCTTTAATTTACATTTCTCTAATCAATAGTGATTTGGAACATTATTTTATAAGATGATAGATAACTTTGATTTCTTTTAAATTACCTTTTCATATTATTTTACTATTTGTCAGTTGGCTAATGACATTCTTATAAATTTCATTCACTTCCCTATATTTTTGAGAAATGAGGTCTTTATCAAATAAATTTGTGATAAAAATTTTCCCTTCTGATCTTCATTGTGCAAAACATTTAAGATTTAAAATAATCAAAATTATTTTTGCATATTGTACAAACTGTACTCCTCTCCCTCCTATTTTCCTTTTTGTTATTGCTCTTTCTTCTTTCACTCTCTTCCCTCATCACAAATGTTTACTTCTAACCACTGACTTCCCCAACTCACTCTTCTTTCTATTAGTACCCCTACTTTTCTTATTCTCCTCTTACTTCCCTATTGTGTAACCTGGATTTCTAAACTCCACTGCGTATGAAAGTTCTTACCTCTCTGAGCTAATTCCTCTGATAGTAAAGTTTAAGTTCTGCCTGTCTTCATCCTCATCTCCACTCCATTTTGACAGTTTTTTCACACCTTTGCAGGTGAGATAATTTATATCACTATACCTCTCTCTTCCCTCTTCTCAAAAGGCAATCCTCTTTTTTTTCACCGTTTTTATTCCTTTTTGAAGATATCATGTCATCATAGTCAACTTGTTCCCACACCCCCATCTATGTATACTCCTCCTAACTCTCCTAAAAAAGATAAAATTCTTAAGAGTTACAAATATATTCTTTCCATAAAGCAATGTAAACAGTTTGACCTCAGTGAATCTCTTAAGTTTTTTCTTTCCTGTTTGTCTTTTTATGCTTCCCTTGAGCAATAAAATGTGAACATGGACAAGTCAAAAAATAGATCTCTAGATCTTGGTTGTTTTTCTGTGAAATGAATAGTTTGGTTTGGAATGGGAGGTGGGGGGTAGATTAGATACACTTTGAGATTTCCACCATTTCCATGTCATATTGTCTATTTTCTGGAATCAGGCAAGATTAGCTCTTTTATGTGGTCTGAAGTTCAAAATCTTTTATTACATTTCTCCTGCATATCATTGTCCTGCTCTTTCAATCTTTGTTCTCCATGTTTTCATACAAGTTTCTCATGTTTCTCTGAATTATTCATATTTATCATTTCTTATGGCATTTTGATATTCTATTACTTTTATCTTTCTTAGTTTGAGCAACTATTTTCCAACTGATGAACATTTACTTTGTTTTTTGTTTTGTTGCTCTGATACAAAATGGTACTATGAATAACGTGCTATATATGTACCCTTCTGTCTTTTGCTATTTTGGGAAATGTGGAAGCAAGCAGTAGAATGTCAAGACCAAGGTTACGAAAAGCTTAGCAATTTTCCTCATACATTTTGGTTTCTAGGCTCTAAAACTGACCTTTCCTGAATAGATATGTTGGTTTTCTTTAATTCAGTTACAAAGAACCTGAATTTATGTTTCTAAGGTGTCTGTCACTAAATTCAAAGTAATAATTCCATTAAGGGGATTAACAATTTGTGATTTCCACTTTCCTTCAAACCAAAAAGATTGATCTAATTTGTTTCATAACATCAAAGGTTTCTCTTAGTCAGAATCACCAAGTCTACAGAAGTAACTTTTATGATAGAAATTATCTGTATCTCCTGATATATATCTGATTATAAAATAGGCAAATAAATATTATAAAATAGTCACCATGTTCTTCTCCTTTTCCTTTTTTAAATAATCACTGATACCACAGAAAAGTTTAATTCAGTATGTATATATTACTGTGTGCGATACTGTACTGGATTATTTGAACTTAGCCTTGCCTTTTTGATTGTTGACAGTCTAAGAGAGATATATTAATGATGTGGACTGACACATTCAGGACATGTGTTAGATTTATATGTAAATGAAATATGTGTTTCCATTATGTGTCATCAAGGGCATGAAGGGGCCTGGTGGGGTGCCCCGGTGATTGTGGAAGTAAGTCAGAGGAAATCACAATCAGACTTCCAATTTTCATTCCCTTCCCTGTTTTTACCTTCAGAGTTTTCAGACTAAGCATTTTAGGGCAAGAATCTTCCTGTGTCATTTAAAAATAGAAACTTAATACCTAGCAACCACTTCTATAAGTACAGAAATATTAATGGCGAGAAAATATCACCTATTGTATTAAATTCTAACTTTTCAAGCTGGCATTTTGAATCTTTCCAGAGATTCCCTTCTCTTTCACTATTCTGCCTCCTCTAATTTATCTATTTTTCCCCAACATAAACTTCCCTTTTCAGTCAAGTCAGTCTTATCCAGGCCCCTATTGTAATGCTCTGTCCTGCTTCTCAGTCATCACTTTACTGTTGATCTTGCCAATACACATTTCCCCTTTGCCCAAGACCTAGTTCATATCCTTCTTCCTTCACAAGAGTCTATTCATCAGTCAGATTGCTTTAATTTCTCCAATTTCTCAAATCAAAAGGCACTTATAATGAGTATCCTATAATACTTAGTAATTCTTGAGTTATTTCAATTAGTTACCTTTCTACAAACGTCTTCCTAGAAACTTTCATCTTGCAATGACCCTGGCTGATAAAAAAGGCTATTTAAGCAGTTCTGACCAACTTCTTGGATCTGTCTGGCTACAAGGGCCTAAAGTATTCTCAGAAAGAGACTGTGCCAACTATCGAAGGTCTAAATAGCTTGAGAGTAGATGATAAAAACTTTGGTAAGGGTAGTCCATAAAACAATTTAAAATGTTGGTCGTAGATAGAGGGGTTGGTTGTCCAGGCATGTGTTGGATGTTATTCTGGAGTGAGTGGTTATATAGAACTGAAGACGTATCCATATGGATCTACTAAAGGAATAAAGACATTTTTTATTGCTCAGAATCACAGAAACTCTTAGCTGTAAGGAGCCAGTGTAAGGATATTTCCTACAGCTTCTCCAACAAGTGCTCGTATTGTTTTTAGTAAAAAGCTTCTAGTGAAGGCATGTCTCCTTACTCAATGTAATCATGCATTCTTACTTAATTCAGAAAGGTCTTATTAAAGAGCCATGTGGCAGACACTGGGCTAGGTGACTGGAGTAGAAATACAAACAAAATAGAACCTTCTCTCAAGGAACTTCTATTGTGCAGGAAAATAAGTAATATGCACACTGAAAAGTAAATATAAAACATACTGAGAAGCAGCTAGGTATCTCGGTGGATAGTGAGCTGGGAAGATAGGAGATCCGGGGTTCAAATCTGATATCAGACGCTTCCTAGCTACAGGATCCTGGGCAAGTCACTTAACCCCACATGGCTTCTCTTGACCACTCTTTTGCCTCAGAACTGCTTTTTAGTATCGTCTAAGACAGAAGGGTTTAGAAAAAGAAAAACATATATTGAGGAAAGACAGAATGGTTTGTGGGATTGTGTGAAATCAGTATAAAAATATAACTCATGGTGGGTGCATGGCCATTAAAGCAGGACACAGACTGACTGCAGTTTCTGACTTCCATAATAGGTGGGGAAAAGTCCCCCTGCTAGACCTGTAACCTGGTGGCATGGCACAATTACACGTCTGTATGTCAGAACACATTTCCTAACTGTCCGGTCAAAAGTCAACTAGCAAGGGAGAGAGAAGAGCCGGGACCAAGGGAAACCCCCTCTCTTTGGTTCGGGTCCCTTACTGAACTAGAGCCTGCTCCTGGGCTGGCCTTAATTCATCTGGCCCAACCATGTGGTTACCTGGTATCCCGTGCAGTCATTCGTAAAATGGGCCAAGGCCAGTTGGGAATCCAAGACCTGATGAAGCAGCAACTTGACCAGAGACTTCCTGTAGGTAGCATGAAAACACTTTGTGTTGGGACCAGGGAACCGCATTCCTCATGGGTCCCTCCCTACTACTTCCTGGCAGTGAGATTGGTCCTGAATGGACCAATCCTGTGCTGGGGGAGGGAGCATGCCCCCCCCACCCACCCACCCCCCACACACATTACTTCCTTGCATGGGATTGGTCTTGAATTGGACCAATCCTATGCTAAGGAGTGGCCACTCTCCCCACCCCTCCTACTTCCAGGCACAGGATTGGTCTCCTGTGCCTAGGAGGGAACTTTGAATCAGAGGAAATTCAGAGTAGCAGGGAAGTTAGTTAATTTCAGCCTAGGTGAACAACAGTGGGTTTTTTCTTTAAATAAAGTTTTTTTGAAAGATCAAAGGCAGGTCGTTTTCTTTCACCACTTCATTCTTTATCTCTTTCTTTCTCTTTACTAGTAAATAACTACAAATTTAGCATAAAGTCTCTATGATTAAGTTTTATGTATTACAGAATGATAGCCCGCATTAGGGAATAAAGTATTTCATTAAAAAAAAAAATCATCATAGCACATTGCCAGACAGAATAAAGTGAGCATTTCATCATCCAAAGGAAACATAAAAAGAGGATAGTACGTGAAACCATGAAACTTTGTGAAGTACAGCTTAATTTTCATTTTTTTTTTAAACCCTTGTACTTCGGTGTATTGTCTCATAGGTGGAAGATTGGTAAGAGTGGGCAATGGGGGTCAAGTGACTTGCCCAAGGTCACACAGCTGGGAAGTGGCTGAGGCCGGATTTGAACCTAGGACCTCCCGTCTCTAGGCCCGGCTCTCAATCCACTGAGCTACCCAGCTGCCCCCTTAATTTTCATTTTAAGGCTCTCGTGATGTCATCATGTAACTTTCAAAGCTACCCCATTTGTTTGAGTTTTCATCTGGCTTTTTTTCTTTTCTCTTTTGTGAATTTTGTAAGAATGCTTCAGAGATCCAAATTTCTTTTCCTTAATTTCCTTTTTATTTTTCTAGAAATCTCTCTCACTTCCGGTCCCCTCTACCACTAACTCCTTCACCCCAATTAAAAAAGGAAAAAATGAAATACTGAAAACAAATATGCATGAAAATTTCCAGGTTGGCCTTATCTGAAAATGTATATCTTATTCTGTAACTTGAGTCCATCAAATGTAAGCTCATTCTAAGTAAGGATTATTTTACTTGGAACATTTATATTCTCAGCTCCTAGGATAGTGCTGTGGAGATTAAAATTAATATGCAAAATACCAAATATTATATTTATGAATATTTTATTAATAATAAACTAACAAAGAGACTAACTAAAAGGTACTAACCAGCCTGCTCCCAGGAACCAAAGAGAAAGAACAAGGCAAAGCCTCAGAACTTATACAAACGTAACCATGGGAACATAAACAAAAGGAAAAGCATTCTAGGTAATACAAAAAGGAACTCTGGGCAATGCAGTCTTTAGGGGTTCAAGATTTTCCTACTATACAGTGCCTAGAACATGCTTTAAAATATTTGTTGATCAGTGATCGGATATTATAAATTATGAAGTACCTAGATGGTACAGTTAAAAAAAAACCCTGGCGGTGGAATCAGGAAGACTCATCTCCCTGAGTTCAAATCTGGCCTCAAATAAATTACCAGCTGTGGGACCCTGAGCAAGTCATTTATCCCTGTTTACCTCTATTCCTCCTCTTTAAAATGAGCCAGAGAGGGATCCAGCAAACCTCTGGAGTATTTTTGCCCAGAAATCCCCAAAATGGGGTCACAAAGATTTGGACATGATCTAAATGACTAAAAAACAATAAGAAGAAAATAATAGCAATGAGGCCTAGCCACATCAGTGAAGGCTTCTTGTAGATGGTAAAACTTCAGATAGATATGAATTACTAAATTTATTATTTATATTCGTCTTACTAAAACTATAGGGCTTCATATTTATAAGGTTGGTATTTTTTCCCAGATCATTGGTGGAGGGAAGGGAGAATGTTAAATTATTTTGTAAAATTAGGCTTCTTTTTATTTTGATCTGTATTATAAGATTTAGAGCATTTGAAAGGGGCACATTCTTCTGCTATATTGTCTTTATTTGTAACTATCATAAAATCTTATAAATGAAAAATATTCCAATGGGGACTTAAGACAATTTGTCTTTGGAAATGATATCTACCAAATGTGATAAGCTCTAACAGCATTATCCTAGGATCTAGTGGACTGAGTTCTTATTGCAACTGTGCTTTAAGGGGATAGAGGAGTAAAATACATATATGTGCATTTATTCACTGAGGAAGAAAAGCTGAAATTTGGCCAAATAACATAAGATCTTACTTTTTAAGGTTTGTGACACTATAATGACAGAGGATAACACCTACTTATAGTAGGAATCCCATAACATACCTTATAGCTAATTCAGCCAGAGAAGCTGCACTTAAATTGATCTCTCATCTGAAATTATTTAGTCCTTTTGAAAAAGTTTGATGAAGCTATTACACTGGTGTAATCCTTTTTCTTATTCCATTTTATGAATAGGATGATCTCCCCAATTTCTGCTACCATGTGGGAGAGATCCTTGGCTAACCCAGCAAGTTTACACAGAGCCTTTTACATATAGCACTTTTTAAAAAAAAATTGGCTGAATCTCTCCCAAAGAGTCACTATTGTACCAAGAGTCATGCCATAACTGCCCATGATGTGTAGAGTGAAATTTTTAGTTCCCTGATCTACTTATTTACATTTTAGATATTGAAAGTATCGATTTTTAAAAAATTATTTCTGATAAATGCCAAATCATGTCCAGTTACTTCCCCATGTTTTGCCTACATCTGTAATAAGAAGCCAAAAGATGCCAAGATCAACATGCCATAGAATATTTATAGCTAGAAAATACCTAAATATCATTTGTTCCAAATCCATCATTTTATAGGTAAAGAATCTGTGAATTTTTCACTAGATAGGGGGAGTGATCTGGCCAATGCCATATAGATTGTTGACATCAGAATTAAATTACAATCTCAAATTCTCTATTTCAGATGCTCTATTCTTTTCAGAACACCACTTAGTCATTCAAAAACTAAATCAAGTGGGTGGGGAAAGAATGAGTTAAACTATTGTTACAAATTATTTAGTCAAAAAATGGATACTTTATCTTCTTTCTCCTTTTCAGTAATGTCCAGTTGGCCTTTCATGTAAACAGGCCTTGAATTGAAAAGACAATTCAATTGAAGGAATACATAATCTCAGAGTTGAAAGGAACCCCAGTGGATAACTAGGGCAATCCATTCTTGAAAAAAAATTCACTGGGTTTGTTGTTGTTGAAGACCACAGATAAAGAATCCTCACACCTTCCTGAGGCTGCACATTCTCCTTTTAAAAAGCTCTAAATTTTAAGAACATTTCCAATATATTAAATCTAACTCTGTCCCTCTGCAACTTTTGCTCATTATTCTTAGTATTTTCCTCTTGAACCAATGTGAGAAGTCCAATTCCTCTATCATAGGACAGTGCATCAACTCTTGGAAAATATCCATCACCTCCCTGCATGTGCGCCCTGCTGCAAAGGGCATTTTCCAAACTAAATCTTCCTTGTTGTTCCAACTAATCCTCACCTGACATGATTGCAAGTCACTACACAATCTTGTTCATTTTCCTTTCCAATCTCCCAATAATAACAATACCTCTGTAGTTGCACCTAGAACTGAGAACAATACTCCAAATGTAGCCAGACCACTAGTGATTTCTGTGGGCACTTGAGCCCTCAACATAATGCCTCCCTCACCATAACCTGAAATTACAATGTCTTTCTTAGTTAACATATGCCTCTTGTAGTCACACACTGAACCATTAGTACATTGAAATCTTCATATATTTTAATGTTGAACTCTAGATACTGCTTCATTTTTTATTTTCCAAAGTTCATTTTGATAACACCAGTGCAAGATTTTATATTTATCTTATGAAACTTTATTGTATTAGTTTTGGCTCAGAGTTCTACCTTTTCCAGAACCTTTTCTATCCTGTTACTTTGACATGGTACCATGGTACTTATGGCTTCTAGCTTTGTGACAGTTGTATATTTGAAAAGCATACCATCTTTGCTTTCATCTAAATCATAAGGAGAAAAAAGCCAAGCAACTCAAGGATAAGTGGATATCCTTGGGGTCTTCATTTTGACAAATTCATCCAATTTCTAAGTTTAAACTGAATCATTGACTATACTTTGTGTCTGACCATTCATTCAGATATGAATCTCCTTAACTGTAATATTGTCTAGTCTACCGCAGTCTCCATATCTGCCAGAAGAATAACAGAAGATAATTTTTCAAGGTCTTCACTAAAATTTAGTGAATTTGGATTACATCTAAAAAATTCCCCTGAACTATCTATCTGGTAACTGTCAAAAAAAGGAAAGTAGTTTAGTTTGGTAAGACTAAGCTAAACATGAATGGACTACTCTTTTGTTGGGATTATTGCTTTCTTTTATAACTATTAACTAATAGTCCCTTCAATAGTAAACCCTAGAGTTTCCTCTGGAATTAAAGTTAAGTTCACTGGCCTTTCTTACCTTTGGGCAAGAGACAGTGGGAAGTAGTGACATTTACCTTTCCCATTTCTGTTATTTCTCCACATTATTTCAAATATCATTGGCAGTGATTCAGTAATAGTATTTCCAATTTTTCTTTTAGTATTGGTCTGAACTTCACATAGCCTGTGATTTTAAAACAGTAGAGGTATGTATAGATGGTCCCATAATATGTCTTAATTTAATTTGTACATTAATTCCATAACTGACATTATCATGTAATAGTCAGACAGCTGACTTTGAAGCTAAGGAGATATAGAATCAAATTCTGTGTCCAACACATACTGACTGTCTGATCCTTAAACAGGTAAATAATGTAGTCAGTTCAGAAGAGCTAATGGGAATCAACTGCTAAATTTTCAGCATATGTATTTGCAATTCAGAAATTGGCAAATGATAAAATCAGTGCTCAATTTATTGTTTTATTGATTTCCTAGGCTTAATAGAGTGTTGGAGACAATGTTAATAATTGCAGGTTGAATTTTAAAGTCTGTCTTACGCTCATCTTTCTTAGGGGAAGGAATCTACTTGTTCAACATTTACCAGCATATTTCTCCTTTAACTAATCAATTCAAATCTCCAAGGCAACTCTCTAACACCATAAATTTTATAGAAGAAAATGTCCTGACTTGGTAAATTAAAATTTTCTTATCTTGGAGCTATAGGTTGAGTCTTTATCCTTTCTCTATCAAATCAACATCAGATTTTCTTTTCTGTCAATTTTAATCCAAAGAGCAACAAAGAGGGGAAGTCGGGGGCGGGGGGGTGGAGGGAAAAGTAAGAGCATGAATCATGTAACCATGTTAACTTTTCTAAAAAATAAAAATTATTAAATGGAAAAAAAATAAAAAACAAAGAGCAACATAGAGAAGCAGGTAGTATTGAAAGATCAGTGGCCTTAGAGTCAGGAATCTTTAAATTTGAACCCTGCCTATAATTCTTACTAATTATTTAAACATATTGAAATCATAGATTTTTAGAGTTGGAAAGGATCTTAGAAACTATTAATTCAACATCCTCTATTTAAAATTGAAGAAAATGTGGCCCAGAGAAGTTCATTTGGTTAAAAATGCCTGACCTGGCATCTTACAAAGACTTCAACTTCAGAGACAAGGCTCTTTCCATTATACAATTGCACTTCTCTTAGGCTTACCTTCCACATATGTAAAATATTATTAGAATCCACATCACATGATTGGGTTTATGGATCAAGCAATGCACTATTGCTAGATAACATGCTTACTAAGTGCCAAGTACTGTGCAATGCACTGGAGAATTATTATCTCATTTGATCCTAACAACCCTGGCAGGTAGGTAAGTACTTTTATTATCTATATTTTATAGATGAAGAAACTGAGGCAAAGAGAGGTGACATGACTTGCCGAAGGCTATACAGCTAGTAAGTATCTGAGAAAAGATTTGAACTCAGTTCTCCCTGACTTGAAGCCTGATATTCTATACATTGTGTCACCTACCTACTGATGCTGATGATGCTGATAATAACTTCTTTTTATTAAAAAAAACTTTGAGATTAGAACCACTTAAGATATATATTTTTCATTTAATACTCATAACCCTGTGAGGGAGGTGCAATTATTTCCCCCATTTTTCAATGAGAAAAGTGAGGGTACTTTACTTATCAACTATATGACCTTAGGCAAGTCACTTCACCTTTCTCCCTCTAACCCTAAATTCATATATTCCTTAGCCCAAGTCCAGTACTTTTCCCACTGTGCTGTCACTAATATGTATAGATATAGATAGATAAATATACATATAGAAATAGAGATGTAAATATAGATATACTCTACATGTATATGTATGTGAATACATACACACATATATTCACACATATATTTAACAACCTGAAGGCATTATGACGATTTGAGCTATTATTTTTATTAATATTAAACCTGTCAAAGTAAATAAAAAAAACAAAAACCTCATTTAGAATGGGCCAATTTTGTCTTTTTTTCTTGGTTACACCTACCCATTGCTCCATCTGCCCCAAGTAGCTGTCCTATTGCTCCTTCAATCCGCTTTTACCATTGTAGTTTTTTGTTTAAACCCTTACCTTCTGTCTAAGGACTAATACTGGTTCTAAGGCAAAAGAGTAGTAAGGGCTAGTCAATGGAGGTTAAGTGACTTGCCCAGGATCACACATCTAGGTAGTGTCTGAGGCCAGATTTGAACCTAGGACCTCTGGTCTCTAGATTATGGCTCTCAATTCACTGAGCTACCCAGCTGCCCCAGCTAATACCAACAACTACTTTTTTTGTTGTTCTGAGTTTACTTAAATAGCTTCATACTATTCTCAACCCATGAAACTATTCTTAAGAGGCCAGATCATGCTTGAGTAATAGACTTTATATACTAGCCTGCTTTTCCATAGAAGTTAATGCTTACAAATGGATTGATGGCTTATAATGTTCTTGACCTATAATATCTTATTTGACCTTCATATCAAGCTAATAAAGAAGGTATATCATAATTAACCCATTTTACAGAAGAAAAAACTGAACCTGAGACTGAATAAGTTACTTGCCATGGAACACAGAGCTAGTTAGTATCTGAGACAAGATTTTAAATCTTCCTGATTTAAAGTTCAGAACAATACATTCTGCTACAGAGAAGGTCATCAATAGATATTCCATGACTTGTACAATTAAACATTTTCAATTAGTAGCTATGCATGGTACTAGCTCAGCCTTATAAAAAAACAGGAGTCCTGAAATCTCATAGCCCTTTAACGTACCTTCATGCCCTCACTGAGTGATTTACCTCAATTTAAAAAGAATGGAAAAAAAATCCTATAAAGAGACTTATAAGATCAAATAATGATAGAATCTTAGAATCTCAGAGTGGAAGAGCTCTTAGGGCATACTCAGGCCAATTTCTCTCAGAACTGGGATTCTTGGCATGCCATTACCAACCAATAGTCATCTAGCTTTTCCTTGACCACATCTATCAATAGGAAGATGTGCCTGAGGCAGCAACCTATATTAATGTTGGACAGCTCCATGTCAGTATGTCAGATCAAGTAAAAATTGGTCCTTTTTTCTACTTTTCCCCATTGCTCCTATTTTTGTCTTATGGTACAAAGCAGGGGGGAAAATCTACTTTGAACACTTTAATTTAGTGCTGTAGTTGAACACCTCTCATGTCTTTTTTTTTTATTTGGCAGGCAGTTCTACATCCATCCCCTGGATCATTTCCATCATTGCGAGTCTCTCTGGGAAAATGTGCTGAAGACGTGATTTGTTTACATTTTAAACACTTTTTTCCTCATGATGTATACATAAAGAAATGAAGGCTTACAAGTTAGATGTCCCAGAGCAGTCGTTCCCTGGAGTAGATGCAGTAAGGTAGAAGAGTGACTGCGGTGTATGGTACACACAGTGAAATATGATGCCAATGTCATCGACCAAGTTATGACTGCTCAGGGTGTGATAACGTGGAGCACCTTGGCTGGCAGGCTTTTATATTATCACCTGCTACATTGCATTAATGTGATTTGGAGACTATCGATTTCAATAAATATCCCCACTTAGATTTTCTCCCCGGCATCTTTGGAGTGGACACAGAAGGAGTCCCTGTCTGCCACTATATCTAACAAACTTTGCTTAAATCAAAAAGCTCTTTGTAAAGGAGTAGTGCTTATCTCTCAGGATAAGAATTTTGGCTGGAATTTTAATAAAAGGTTGCTAACTGAAAGATATTAGAGTGAAGCCAATACAGAAGTGGCCTTAGAGTCTAGAAGTTCTAGCTTAAATTCACACCTTTCACACCTACTAAATGTATGACCCTAGAAAATCCCTTAATTCTTTATATGACTAAGATTGTATTTTTTTTATTTTTTAATAGAAAAATTTTCAATGGTTATTTGATTCATGTTCTTTCTCTCCCCTCCACCCTACCTCCCCCATAGCCGATACATATTTCCACCGGGTTTTACATGTGTCATTGATCAAGACCTATTTCCATATTATTGACACAAGGGTGATTGTTTAGTATCTACATCCCCAATAATATCCCCATCAACCCATGTGTTCAAGCAGTTGTTTTTCTTCTGTGTTTCTACTCCCATAGCTGTTCCTCTGAATGTGAATAGCGTTCTTTCTCATAAGTCCCTCAGAATTGTCCTGGATCATTGATTTGCTGCTAGTAGAAAAGTCTATCACATTTGATTTTACCACAGTGTATCCATCTCTGTGTACAATGTTCTTCTGGATCTGCTCCTTTCACTATGCATCACTTCCTGGAGGTCATTCCAGTTCACATGGAATTCCTCCAGTTCATTATTCCTTTGAGCACAATAGTGTTCCATCACCACCAGATATCAACCATTTCCCAATTGAAAGGCATATCCTCATTTTCCAGTTTAAATGCATTGCTGGTGGAGTTGTGAATTGATCCAACCATTCTGGGTGGCAATTTGGAACTATGCCCAAAGGGCTTTAAAAGACTGCCTGCCCTTTGATCCAGCCATATTAGTGCTGGGTTTATGCCCCAAAGAGATCATAAGGAAAAAGACATGTAAAAAGATATTCGTAGACTAAAATTGTAAATTCCAGAAAAGGTACCAATCTTCATTCTTGAAAAGGAATTTGCCTATTTGGGAGATACTGATAACAATGAAATTATTGGTCCAGTCCTCTAATTTCTTCTTCTTCTGGTAATTTTCTGGCCATAAAGAAATATGTTTCAATTACAGATCATTAGCATCATCATCACTACATCCAAATGGTGAATTAAACTTCTTGTCTATGAGAAATGGAATATCCTATTATAGAGTGCTGGTTTGGAAATTGAGAAGATCAAGATTTAAACTTGACCTTGAATATTTATTATCTGTGTGACCCATGGAAAAATCATTTAACCTCTCTGAACTTCAATTCACTTAATATTGCTGAGATCCACTTTTTGCCATCTCTGAAATATGCATTGGAATATCTGTGTCACTTACCTTCTAGTGATGTTGTAAAGACTGAATGATGTAATATTTGTAAAATGATTCCCAGATTTTTAACTTTTATATGAAATTAGGTCGAAATTATTCATCAGGCTTCCTATATAAAAATGTTATTTTCTTGAAATATCTAATAGCAATTTAGCATAGTGGATAGAGTGATAACCTCAAAGCCAGAAAGACCTGGGTTCAATTTCTGCCTTCAATTTATACTATTTGTGTGATGCTGGGCAAATCATTTATCACCTGAGTGCCTGAGGTAAATGTAAGACTGAGTTGCAGAGCATGTATTTAAATACTTTGGTAAAAGGAAGAAATGAAAGTCTTCTTCCCAGGGAATTTCCTACTCTCAAAAATTAATGTCTAGATCATCTTGAAAGTATATTTTAATTGGAAATATTATTTTCAATATTCAGTTTTTTAGTTCTTTCATGTTGAATCCATTTGAAATCTAAAGAAAACAGGCTATTTCAAAGAAAGTCTAACCAATTATATTATTTTTATTAACATTACTTGAATTTTTGATATGGAAAATAAATAGGAAAAACCCCCATTAATTCTGACCTTTGATTAACCTAATATGGTGTAAAGAAATGCAATCCTGCTTTGGTTGTGAAAAGATGAGAAGTCAATTAAGTAAGACATTCTCTTTGTTGCACGATACATACTTTTTTAGAACCTCTGGAAGTCAGGGAAAGAACTCATTACTGGGTTTTGTCTAGAAAAATGATTTCCTTCTTTTCAATGAACAAATCAGAGTGACTCAATATTATTTTTGGAAAATGGAGCCATATTCCCCACATTTACTTGGAAAAGAGCTTTTTATTGAAGATATCATACAGATTTCTGGAAGGATGCTCTTCAGTATACCCAAAGCTGAGCCTTCACAGGTAGGAAAGTGCTTAATAAGGCCATTTGAGAAATTTTCTCATTGTCCTTGGCTCAGGGCCTGCTTATAGCTGTTTAATAAGTAAAAAGCTAAGTAATAATATATAATAATATAATAAATAAATAATTTCATTTTCTACATGTTCCATGATTAATAAATATTTTATCTTATAATATGCTTCTCAATGCATTATCCATGGAGCCTTCTTTGATCTTCACTATTAAAAAATTATTGTAATACAGTGACCTTTCACCTATTTGGGGGGGTTATGTTCCAGAGACCCCCACAAGAGGTGAAAATCTACAACATAACAGTGTTGTATTTACTTTATTATATATATATGCATATATATACATATACATTATATTTACATATATTTTTAGGTTTTATAAACCCTTCCCACTCTCCTAAAAACTTTTTCCACAACATAACAGTGTTGTATTTACTTTATTATATATCTTATATTTATATATATATTAAGGTTTTATAAACCCTTCCCAGTCTCCTAAAAACCTTTTACACACACTTATTAACCTGCAGTCACTGAGCTAATCAGTTCCCAGGGTACAGAACACAGTGCTGTGTTTGGTTGCCTTTCATTCCATCAGCCAATAATAGTGTGCCTAAATAAGTGTAACTCCACAAAACAGAATTAGATTTTTAAAAAAACCATCATATAGTGAAGCCAGGATAAGTGAATGGTGATATAGTCAGGGATGACTGTATTTGTGTCTCTCTGTTACATTATAAATTCATTGAGGTCAAGAATCAACCCATCCTAAAAAATATTTGTTTATTATTTAATCTGTAGCTCTTCAGGAGCCAGAGAATTCTGTACATAACTGACACCCAGTCAATGGTGGTTGACTGGAATATTTGAATTAAACTTAATCAATTAATCAAAGTGGTCCTATTCTCACTACTAACCCTTTTTTCAAAGAGGGATTACTGCAATAGCTTCCTAACCAGAAAAACAGAAGAGTATGAAGTATAGAGTAGAAGACTTGTAATCATGCAGACTGGGGTTCAAAATCTGTCCCTATCACTAACTGTATGACAGTAGACATGTAACTTAACCTCTCAGCCTCAGTTTCCTAATTTGCAAATTGGGGATAAAAACATTACTTCCAAAAATTCAATTGACAATGTAGGTAAAGTATTTTTAAAACTTTGAAGCACTTCATAAATGTCAGTTATCATCATTATTATTAGGGCTTTTTTTTTTTTTTGCCTGCAGTCTATTGAATGTGCTGCCACCAGTTTAATTTTCCTAATACTCCAATGTTCATAAAAATGCCATACTCAATCATTTTCAATTGGTCATTATGGTCTAAAGAACAAAGGCCAAATTAGTCAGCAGGACATTCAGGAATTTTTATAGGCTGATCCCAACCCACATAACCAGTCATATTTTCTATCTTGTTATTACTAACATCAAAGCAGACACTTCCCTGATAGCAAATGTAACATGTGTAAGAATTAAAAAGCGTGTGGTCACCATTTATAAATGTAAAGCTTAAGTCACAAGGATGTTAGTAGCTTTAGTAGCTTTATCACAGAAAAAAGTAGAGATAGTAAAGAGGGAAATATAGGAAGGAGATAGAAAATATTGCCTAGCTAAATACCCTCTAATTGCCAATCGGGGGAATCTAGCTCAACTCCAACAAAGGCTCCCTCAGGTCCCGATCTCCAACTAGGAGTTGTGATAGTATCTTCAGCAAGAGCCATAGATTCAGAATCCAACACAGAATCTGAATGTCCACCAGAATTCAAAGTCCAAATTAGGAAGTCGAAATCAGAAGCCAAAATGGGAATCCGAAATCAGAGTCTGAAATGGGAACATCTAACTTTCTGTTGGGTCTCACCTTATAAGCACTTTTCTCTACCCATCAGTTCTCCCATGTCACATCTCAGGAACCAATAATAGTTCCTTAATTTGTCTAGCTTGTGGGATACCCTACTGATTTTCAAGGACGTGAACTTCCTTTTCTAGTAAGAGGTTCTTTAAGTGCCTGACTAAGTGTGAAAGGAGCAACACTACAAGTTCTTGATTGATTAACTTAAAATAAACAAAGGGAGTTAAAAATTCCCTTTCACACATTCTTCTTTCAATTCTACCCTTTCTTCATTATTCTCCCACCAGTTTTTTTTTTCCTTCCTCTCCTCTCACCTACACAAATATTATCTAACTCTAGTCCCTGATTTTGGTGATATGACTACAAATACTGTCAATGCCCTCTACATTCTGACTTCTTGGGACAATAGCATAATCCCTCTATTCTAGTTTAAGTTCTGATCAATATCACCATCTAGATGCAGATGTTTCATCTTCAGTGCTCAGTGAAAACTGCATAATTGAGTAGCATGAAGATGAAAACAGAGTCTTTTTAAACTAATATTTTCTTCCTCATTAAGAATCCAAGCCAAAGATGCATTAATCCATTGCCAATAAACTATGCACTGGTGGTGTTCACATATGTTAACCCTCCAAAATAACATATGCTTGAATAAAAACCACATAATAGCACCAATCTTAGAAAAAACTTTCTAGTTATGATAATTATAGGTGTATATTAGTGGCCTTATAAGACACCAAAGCAATCATTTAAAGGGCAAAAACTTAGTTGCTTGCTTAACATGGCAACCAGCAAGTGGTTTGCCTGCATATTTAGAATTTCATTTTATGTCTGAGTTGAATGGTTACAAATTTAGCTATGTCTCTTTGTAAATAATTCCAGTAAATTGGATTGGGTACTAAGTGATTCCTTCAAAATGGATCCCTGGCCATCTGTATGAATAAAGACACAGAGTTCCCTGCAAAGTCACATCCTGCTGCCTTGCTCTTTCTACGTGAAACTGAGATAAGTGACATAAAAACCATACTCACCAGACAGTTGCTAAAGTTGATTTCTCCTGCTCTTATTTTAGTCCTATAGTTTCCCTCCTTGGTTTAGAATAACTATTTTGGGTATTTCTCCCATAGGTCTATGGACTTTTTGCCCTACATAATGACTTATGATCTTATACAGACTTTAAGGTTCAGAATCAAGCACTATCCCAGTGTGATCTCTATTTCCATCCTGAGTATTTCTAGATAGCCATCATATTTGTTGCTCCAGTCAACCACATTATCCAGAAGTATCTTTAAGAGGCAACTTTGTCTAGCTGTGATTCATGCACCACTTGATTTAGTCTCCAACTGCTATTTCACAGTCTTTCCCCTTCAGGGACCTTCTTGAAGGACTCTAGCAATACTTCTGCCTCTGAGTAATCCCTCTGTCTGGGTTTCCACCAGTTATTTTCTATCACTATAGAAAAGGAAGCCTAAGATTTTGGGAACCTGTTAAAAGCTTAATGTTTTGTCATAGTCTAATAATTTACCATTTTGTGATCTCCTGCTCAAATATTATATTGAGATAGTCTTTAATTACTTAATAGCAGCTAATAATTTTGCTTAAATATACAGTAAAAACAGGAATGAAGGTTATTACTGGGACTATTGGGAAATACCATATATCATAAACCTTTAGGCTCCCTACTCAGTGCCTGTGAGTTTTCTTTGACTGAGTAAAATAATTTCATTGAGATAGATGTTTTCTTTGTTTCTGTTTGGCCAATACAGTTCATAACTCTATTTCTCCTCTGCTTGTGTTATTCCTACTGAAATGTCAGGGAAATAAACATAAGGGGAGGGTAAACAGAGGAAGCATGGAGGCAGCAATTGACCTATAGTTAATGGGATCTGGGTGAGGAGAAATAAAATGAATAACATGTGAACCCAGACTCACCATGAATCAATAGTCAGCTGTCCAGACTTTCTTTAGATGTTTGTTTCTCATTCCCTCACTGCAAAACTGTAGACAAGTAGTTGCTCCCAATGCATAGAAAGGCAAGGCAATTTGGGTAGCACATTAATTCTTTCAAGGCCCTGCTCATTCTGTAAACTTAGAAACTAGATTCCTGGAGAATGAAGAAATTGAGGTCAGGGAAACTTATCAGTTGACCCTCATCCCACATAGAAGATAACTGGTAAGAAGCAAAAAAGAGGACAGGAAGACATTGCTAGTTCTAACCAGCATAATATCCCTATGTTAGTTGTCCAGAGTATTTTAATTTTTAAAGTTTTAATTCAGGAAATGATCTTTCCTGCTTTTGAATCTCTAGAATGGAAGGAATATCTGAGATCATCTAGTTCAATCTATAATCCCAAAGGAGTCCCTTTCCTTCATCATTTCTGATCTGTGATCATTCAAAATATGTTTAAAAAAACTCAAAGTGAAACAACTTACCTTCTAAAGGTAAGAGCCTATTTCACTTTGGGACAACTCTAAATATTAGGAAGGGTTTTCTTCTTTCTCATATTGAGTCAAAATCTGCCTCTATATTATCTAATTATTGGGTCCTCTTTCACCAGGGACAAGACAAAATTATCATCCTCTTAAAAAAGTCCTTCAGATACTTAAAAATTCTTTAGAATGTAAACTCATTCTGAGTGGAGGTTATTTCTTTTATATTTTTGTCTGGAACACCTAGAACAGTATCTGACATATAATAGGTACTTTTAAAAAGTTTTAGAATCAATAACCATCAACCCACCAATCACTCCACCCACACCTTCTATTCTTTATGATAAATGTCCCCATTTCTTTCAGTCAATCCTAATATAGCATGATCTCTTGGTTCCCTAACATCATGACTATCTTCTTAACACATTTCAATTTGTTAATGCTCTTCTGAAAATTTGTGACTTCTACCATTAATCATTATATTTTGAATGTGATCTGAAAAATACAGGGCATAGAGAAACTATAACTTCTTACTCTGGATACTGTGTATTTATGAAAGCATGTTTATACATATACATAACATACTCACTGAATCTTAATTTTATGAAGAATAGCCTGTCTTCTCTGTATCACACAATCATTTAGTTACCCAAAGTCCCTCATTTTATAAGATCGAAACTCTTGAGCAAGATGGGAGCTCAAAGGTCAAGCTCCCTTCTCAGAGGTCAGAACTCAGGATCAAGCCTCTCATTTTATAGATGAGGAAAACAAGCTCAAAGAATTTTAAGTGATTTGCCTGTGGCCCCATAGGTAATACCAAAGGCAAGATTTTAACTAAGCTTCTCTGACTCCAGGATAAGTGCACTTTTTTCTTTGTATTATAGTCCTTGACCTCTTTCATCCTCTAATTTCAGGTTAATATTTTTAACTTAAGTAAATAGGACTTTATATATATATATACATATATGCATATATATATATATATATNTCTTAATTTTATGAAGAATAGCCTGTCTTCTCTGTATCACACAATCATTTAGTTACCCAAAGTCCCTCATTTTATAAGATCGAAACTCTTGAGCAAGATGGGAGCTCAAAGGTCAAGCTCCCTTCTCAGAGGTCAGAACTCAGGATCAAGCCTCTCATTTTATAGATGAGGAAAACAAGCTCAAAGAATTTTAAGTGATTTGCCTGTGGCCCCATAGGTAATACCAAAGGCAAGATTTTAACTAAGCTTCTCTGACTCCAGGATAAGTGCACTTTTTTCTTTGTATTATAGTCCTTGACCTCTTTCATCCTCTAATTTCAGGTTAATATTTTTAACTTAAGTAAATAGGACTTTATATATATATATATACACACATACATATATATATATATATATATATATATCCCTAATAAATTTTAGCTTAAGTCAGTTCATCATTTGATTGATTAGGTAGTTATCGGTAAATACCTAAAGAGTACAAGTTGATCTGATTTTACATTTTTAATTCCTTTTGAATTAAATTAATTCACAGATTAAATAATTGACAGATTTGTGGACAAAAATGGAATCTATTTAGCAAATTAAGAAAATATTTCTAGGTGTCTTGAAAATCTACGAAAAAGAGCTTTTAGAAGTTTTAACTATGTTTTTTGTTTTTACATTATAAAAATATTTACATTGTCTCCACTCCATAAGTCTCATGCAATAAAGTAAAATTATGAAGAAAAACTAGTAAAAGCTACCTCATCTGAAAGTGCTTTCAGTATTTCATATTTTTAGGACCTCCTAACTCAATCTTTAAAATTTAATGATCAAGAATGCATTTTCTCTTTTTCCTACATTTAACCTGATTGGAAAAAAAAGGAGGAAGAAAGTGAGTTTTAAGTTAAAAAGATAAGATGGAAGAAAATAATTTATTCATAATATCTGAATTAAAATTATAGGAAGTAGTTTCAGAGAATACCATCTGAGATAGTCAGAAATTAATAAGACAAAATTTATAAAAATAATCAAGTATCAAAATCCATGGCTTATGCTGTCTATAGACAAATGAACAATATTTAATCAACAAATGAAAAGATCTAGAGGTCTTAATGCTAGAAAGAAAATCTGACTTTATAGCTATCACTGAGATTTAGTGGGATGATACTGGTCTGGATTATTGCTCTGGACTTTACTCAATTAAAACAGACCTGTTAAAGTGGGGTGGGGAAGGAACATTGTATAATGTTTCCAGAAACTACAGGGAAGAAGGACCATAGAGAATATTTAAGAAAAAGATCAAAGTAGAGAGAACAGAAGTGATTTTATCTTTGGAGTATACTATAGACCACTTGGATAGAGAAAGGAAATGAATGAATCATTTGATAAATTGATAGTGAATGTGGCACAAAGGAATGATAGATTCTCTCTCTCTCTCAAAAATATATATATTTATTTTGTAATATATATATATATATATGTAGATATATATATATTTAAAAAATATATATCTGTTGAAACACTCTGCCCAAGGATGAACAGATAACAACTTAACAACTACATGATTTGCTTTAGTGACAATTAAATGCATCAAAAGGTGTAGGGAATAATATAGGAAATTTCCATTCTGGATCTTCCAGTAAGGTGTTAAAGTATAGAGAGAGTTAGCCTTGGAATCAGGAAAGTCTGAGTTCAAACCCTGTCCCAGAATATTACCAGGTTTTCATTTTAGGCAAGTTACTTCAATCTGCCTTAATTTTCCCATCTGGAAAATGGGAATAATAATAGCATCTATCTCCCAGGATAAAAATGTTTTGAGGATAAAATAAAATAACATATATAAAGCACTTTTCAAACATTAAAACACCATATAAATTCTTCTTATTAATAATTATTATAATTACTATTACCATTATTAATAATAACATGGAGTAGGAACTTGTTACAAGAATGAGTTAAAACGTTGGATGCCTAAAGGTTGGGTGGATGTTGAAGAGTGAATACTCTATCCTAAATTATGTAATAATGAAGAGATTTTCTGGTGAATAGACCCTATGTTTGGGGGAAATGGATTAGAATTTGGAGTACAAAAGTAGGATAGTATGAACAAAAATCAGAAAATAAGGTCAAAATGGATAAGATGTACTCCAGAATAAAATTATAAAAACATAAAGGAAAACAATTCCAATTAAGAAAGAAAATAGATTATATCTGAAGAACTCAATTAAATGAACTCTGAACTCTCCAAAAAATTTAGATGTAAAAAGAAATCTTCAGAAAATGGAAGAAAATCCAGCAATTAAATATGAATGAGTATGACACAGTTCTGTAAAAATGGGACTGGGAATCCTAAATCTTTAAATTAGCTGAGGCTCATAAGAGAAATAAAAAGCAAGACAATGTATTGATTTTGTTGATTTTTCAGCTATATCTAGAGGGGGAAAGGAGGATCAGAGAAAAGATAGGATGTTTGGTTAAGGTGCTTTAAATGATGAAAATTAAGAACAAAGAGGAGAAAACCTACTCAATCCTTTTGGCTCTTTTTTCTCTGCAAAGGTAAATGGCCTTCATGCTGAGAATGACAGAACAAAAATAAGCAACTTAAGGAAATAAGTAATAACTAGCTGTAGTTGCTGAATTCAAGTAATCTCATCTAAAGAAAATACATCATTGGACCTTGAAACAACTGGTAGATGTGATTAATAAACAACTGTCAGTGATTTCTAAAAGATCATAGAAAATGAGAGAGTTAACAGAAGATTGGAGAAATCCAACTGCTGTTCATGATTAAAAAAAGAAAAGTAAAAAAAAAAGTCTTAAAATAATAGGCCAATGAGCTTGACTTAGTTTCCTGAGAAATTTTTTAGGATGAACCATTAAAAGGATGACTGACAATGTTCTATAGAAGGTAGTGGTGATTACAAAGGCCTAGCACAGTTTCTTGAAGAAATAATCATTCCATGCAAAGTTCTTTTCCCTTTTTGTCAGGATTAATAAACTTTTAGGTTAAGGAAATGCTGTAGATTTAGTTTAACTAGATGTTAGCAAATATTTGGATGAAATGTCTCACTTTGATGAAAAAGATGTAGAGATATAGATTAGATGGTAATAAAGTCAGATAAAGTCAAAACTGTTTGGATGACTAGACTTAAAAAAGGTTTATAAAAGTCTAATATTAAAAAAAATGAGAAGCCTCCAGTGGAATATCTCAGAATTCTGTGCTACTAAATTTTCATTTTTTGATCAATGACTCAGATAGAAAAAACATAGATGGTAAGCACATTAGATTTGTCAATGTTACAGAGCTATGTGAGATAGCTAACACAGTGAGTGACAAAATCTGGATCCAAAAGAAAATCTTGACAGCATTGAGCTTGATATATGGATGAAATTCCATAGGGATAAACATAGTTTTGCTTTTAATTACAGAAACATATGGTTAGCAAGGCATAAGTTGTAAAACTATGTAGTGGAGCCTCTTTCATAGCCCTCTTATCAGACCTAAGATAGCAATATAGCTTGAGATGGATAAGTATAAGTAAGGAATGTCCAGAGGGATGCTGGATGCTGAATGGTCTAGACCAGTATTGGTGAACCTATGGCCTGGGTGCCAAAGATGGCATACAGAGCACTCTCTGTGGGCATGCAGCTGCCCCTTCCAGCCAGAGTTCATTATTAGAAAGGCAGAGGGACCTGGGCACGGTTGCTCCCCTCCACCTTGCCACTGTGCCCAGTGACTTTTTTTTCACACTTCCCACCCCTCTACCCAGCAGCCCAATGGGAGTACACAGGGAGTAAGGTAGGCGACCCACAGATGGCATAGCTGGAGGGGAGTGGAGTTCTTGGGTCATCCTTCTCCCCTCTCTCTACACTTGCTGAGGGCATTCTTCACTTCACCCACCCCTCTGCCCAGTAGCCCAATGGGAGTGCTTCCTTCCTCTTGAGTGTGGGATAAGGAGTGAGGCAGAGCATACCATCTAGGGGTGGGGTGACTGGCAAGACACTGGGTCTGGGGGATGGGGCAGGGGTGGGGCTTGGCACTCTCTCTAAAAGTTCTCCATCACTGGTCTAGACCCTCTTGTGTATGAAGGAACTAGAAATATTTAGCGTGAATAAGAGAAAACTAGGAATGCACATTAAGCTTCTTTAAGGGCCATCATGTAGAAGAGAGATTAGATTTTTTTCCTGCCTTTCTTTTATCTTCAGTGCTTAGCAGAATGCTTGGCAAGTAGCAAGTGTTTAATGAATGCTTGTTAACTTAAAGACTAGCAAGTACCAGAGGACAGACCTGGGAGAAAAGGTTGGAAGTTACAAGGAGAAAAAATTTAGACTGGATATGAAGGGAAAAAAATGTTAACAATTAAAGATATCCAAAAGGAAATTGGCTATTTTCAGAAGTGCTTGGTTCCCCCAATTTGGGAGTTGTCAAACAGAGGCATTACAATTCTTTTTCAGATATTACACTAGAGATTCCTAAGGTGGTTTAGATGGGTTAGACCAGTGATTCCAAAAGTGGGCACCACCGCCCCCTGGTGGGTGCTGCAGAGATCCAGGGAAGCAGTGATGACCACAGGTGCATTTAGGGGCGGTGAATAACTGTAAGGGGGCGGTGATCATATAAAAGAAAGAAGAGAAGATTTAGAAAAATTGATTTATGTATTCTGCTCATAACACTTAATTTTTCTTTGAACAATCTACTGGATGTTGGCTTGGTTCCGCATACTCCCTTCCTTGCATTGAGGTATATGCAATTGCACTCTGCTACTGTTCATGTGGTGCCACTGAATTGCTGTTCCAAAACACATGAGCACTACGAGTATTGCTGCAGGTTAACAGCCACTCAATTGGTCAATTGGAAGGCCAAAGTCTAGAACAGGAGCAGGAGTACTGGCTACTGGCAGTACTACCAGCAGATTTTGGAGCACGCTATGAATCAGGAGATTTCCCATAATTATTACACGTAATATAACTCAAACAAAGGTTAGATTATTGTGATATTGTGACAAGTTAAAGTTAATTAACAAATAGTGCGTCTATAATTGGTGAGTGTTATTTACTTATTTTGTAATGATTATATGTACTATATAATGAATAATATGTTTGTTTATTTCATCGGTATTTATTTTAGTTTGTTTTTTACAAAAATATTTCAAAAAATTACTAGAAAATATTATTTAAGATACCTCCATAATGAAGTAATGAATCTTTTCCCAGCATTATTGATTTGTTTGGTGTTCTCAGAGCAAAAGGTGTGTTTGGGTATGTTGGGGTAGAAGTTGGTGGGAGAACCTATACATCTTCTATGCCTTCAAATCAAGAAAAAAACAAACAAAAAAATTAGAACAGTATAGGTCAAGAAACTATTATAGTATCATAGTATGGATCTCATTACAAGTTAATTTTAACTTATTGATTGCCTAAATTTTGTATATGGATTATGAAATTAATTCTTAATCTACCAAAATTTTAACAAAATACAATTTATGTCTTTTTGTGTGGGCTGTGGACCTCACCACTGAAAGAAATTCACACACACAAAGCTCAGAAGCCAAAATAGAAGACAACAATTTATTCTTTTCACGAAAGGGACTTTGCTGAGCTTTGGGTGCCTAAGGAATGTCAGAGTATTGAGTCCAAAAACTCAATTTAACCCTCCCCCCTTTCCCATCCACCTTTTTCCTCCCATCTTTTGTTGGGTCTGAGGCTGTCATTTTTGGCATCTTTAAGTGAATTACTGAGTTGTAGATTATAAAATAATGGAATTGATGGTTGTGGTGGAAACTCTTCATCCTCAGAGAATTAATTAATTACCCAGAGTGTATATAAGATACCAAGTTCTTCAGTTCATTGGAAAAATCTCCTTAGAAGGGGTATTTTTCTGGAGAGACTGTTCCCAGAGTCCCAGAGCTTGTCTCTGTGTGGTATCTCACCCATGACTAAGTAGTGGCCTAAGATAGAGCATTGTCTTCCTTATCCTTATTAATGATTTGTTCTTTCTAACTACTTTGATGCTTCTGTGTTTTTCAAAGTTGACACATCCATTAATAATATGTACTAGAAATTCATCAGACATCTAAGTCAACCTCATTGACTCATTGTTTGAAAGCTCTGGCCCACAAACTCTTGTCTTTTGCAATTGGATATTTTTAAATAAGAAGTTCCATTTTCTCATTTCCCTCATTTTTTTAGACTATTTACAATGAATCAGCACAGCAGCCTTATCTTCCATTTGCTTCAGTATTATGGAATGTAAGTCATGCAGTTCTGATGCCATGGATTCACATGCTCAATTCATATTTTTTAAACTATATAGTTTTTAAAAATTCATATTTATACTTTTACTTTCACCCATACAAACTGCATTGCTTAAATAAAAAAAAAAAGAAATGTACAAATTGGACAGGTTTGTCTTCTCTCTCTCTTTTTTTTTTGTTAAAATTATTTCATTCCCTTCAAGTAGGAATCTAAATGATCCTTTAATCTTTTTCCTATCCCCAGTAAAGCTTAAAATGCTTATTTTCCTTTCTTTAGCATGCATCCTCAGCCACATCTCATTTTGAACCTTACCTCTCTTGACACTGCCCTTACAAGATTATACCTCTTGCTCATATTCCTTCAATATTTACTGGTCATCATTAGATTTATTTCATCCTCCAAGAATCCATTATATTCATATAGGTTTTTAAAAATCTCATTTTAAGATTTTTCCTAAACATTCATTTCCCCAAATCTGTCTTTTTATTCTAAAACCTCTGATCTTCAGAGAATAATAGAATCTTGGAGTTGGTAAGGATAGGAGGAACTATCTTTTCTAATCTATGTATAAACAAACCTTCTACATGAGTAGCTTTCAGCCTTGAGTAGCTATGATTACTAGAAACACTTTTTTTGGTATCAAAAGTTTAATAGCAACATTGATGAATTTACCTCCTCAGTCTTCATCTTCCCACCCCAAACTTCAAAATCCTTAGCATTTCTAAGTTTCTTCTGGTGGTGTCATTTATTCTCACTTTGATATGGAACTCTGGGTATACCTCATACCCCCAAATTATAGAAGCACTTCCATTTCAAACCATAAGCAGGAAAATTCCTTTGCTTCTTTGCATTTTTGTTAAGGCTAAAGAGAGGATAACCCTGGAACTTGTAGATTTTAAAATTAACATTCAATATCTCCAAAGTATAATATTTATAGAGATTTATTAATATTTAACTAGAGAGCTAGAGAATACAGGGAATGTTCCCCACACTCAATTCATGTGGAAGAGAGAGCTAGAGGGGCCTTAACCAAAACTTATATACAATCATTCAAAAGAAGCACATAAAAAGAAAGGAAAAGAAATTGTGGATAACACAGAAAGGAAGTTTGGATAATGTAGTTTTAGGGATTCAAGATTTTCCAACTATACAAACTTCAAAGTCTAATGATAAGAAAGACCCTTGAGAGAATTATCTCCCTTGGATTCTCCCCTAGGTTTCCAGATGGACATAGATATGCATATACTGGTTATGTCCCAAATTATCATTGGGTTGAAATCCGGGACATCTACCTAAGGTATACCCTATGTCTCCAGCATTTAAGACACACTCTGACCCCAGTCAGGTGACCAATCCCCATCCTCCCCACTTTTGCCTGAGTTTATACCCTCCTCAAGTCACATATTACCTCCTTTAAAGAGTATAAAAACCTCAGAATTGATCCTTTCAAAGAGGCAGCTTTCCATATATGCTGTCTTTCCAGCCAAATTCAACATGACTTAATATCAATAAATTATTGATTATTTACCAATAAATTATTATTTAATTAATAAATCAATAAATAACAATTGATAAATTAATAATTAATAGATTCATCTTTTTATTTTTGAGCTAAATTTTTCTTGCAAAGGGTACCCATCCGGAAACTAGGGGGTCCACCTCAAGTCCCCCACAACAACTTGAATTCCTTGGAATGGACAGTAGTTTTCATGTTTGACAGGTCTCTGAAAGGGCTCCAAATGATCTCCCAGATATCTTCCCCAAGGTTACTGGGGACCTCTCCAAAATAGTGTCAAATTCATTGAAAAATATTTCATTTTGCTCATTTGTCTTCAAGCTCAGAATGGATGGCATACTGATATAGGTTAAGTGTCCCAAATGCTTGTCCTTTATTTGTGAGGAAAATTAATGTTGGATTGCATTATTTATTACAAACATTTCTATGAAAAATTCATTCCCTCAGACTCCAGCATTTGAAGGCAGTTTTTCAAGGTTGTAACTGAGTAAGATAGGCCCCCAGGGCATTTACTCTCTATTCTTTGTTTATCCAAAAACAAAATGCCATTTCCTAAGGGTCTGGGAGAGAAGGCTCAGCTTCTTTAGAGTGAAATGTAGATGTGCTAATGGAGGAGTAGTTGAACTCTTAGCCCACCTCCTCCTCATTAAAATATCTATCAAACAAGACTGCCAGAGGACATCCAAATGATATTCTTGTGAGGTCAATGAGAAAGAAGCCAGTCTCCAAGTAAAACTAAATCAGACTCTCCAGGAGTTGATTATGAATTTGATAGTTTAGAGTGTTGTTCCAGTGAATCACAAAACAGATATTTGACCCATATCATTAGGATAATTTAAGGAAAACAGTGGGATTGAGTTGATAGCCTTGCTCAAATCCAGGAAGACCTAAATTCAGTATAGCTTCTGAAACATACTATTGGCTTTGTGACCTTGACCAAGTTGCTTAAACTCTTAGTGCTCCTGGAAATTCTCTAGATCTCTTAAATTGCAGAGAAGGTACCATGGTTAGAGAGGACTCCCTTTGACCAAACTTCCCTATGAAGTTGGGGTCTTATACATGTTTTAGGGTGTATAGGAAAGGGAGGACAGCTTATTGGCTTACCTGGAGGCTAGGGGGAAAATATTTTAGCTTGGGAATGGTCTAGATACAAAGAGAAACTAAGAAGACAAAAAGGGTACTGAACCTTTGCTTATATCTGCTAATCCCATCTAGAATGATCAATGGGTAACTGAAGGTTTATTGTTCAGTCTAGGACAGAAAAGTCAGTCTGGGAGTATTTTGAAGGCAAGTTCCCATGGGACAAAGATAAATGAGGGTTTCATAAAACAAGATTGTCAACATAGACAAAGTCATAGACTTTTTCAAGTCATCATCTGGCCAACAAGAATTAATGCCTTTCCTAAGAGAGTTCATTCAATTCACTAGTTATTGGGCATTTGGGATCTGGTCATGTACATCACTGTCTCATCTATTCACAGGAATATGGATCAGTAAAGGTAACATAACTTTCTCACTCCTCCACAAATGATGGATCATCTCTTTTTTTACTCTTTTAATCCTCTCTCTTCCTTAAAATTCATTCTCTTCTTTCATCAACCTCTTTCTTCCACCCACCTAGTTAAAGTACCAACTCAGGTTGTTAAGAAGAGATTTTTTTTTTTTTTAAATGAAAGTGAAAGTCTCTATATACTGATGTGGACATGTACTTTGCTGACTAGGAACTTCTCTCACCTAGTGAATTTTAATTACTTTGGACCTGAGAAAATGAAAACAAAAGAAAACAAAAAAACAAAAAACCCAATTCCTTCTGGATTTAATGGCATTTATATCATATGCATATGCAGTTTGACTTTGCATCCTGTACCTTGTCAGCAAAACTTGAGACTAACTTTGAGATGAGCATTGGTTTCACTCTCCTGGGTTTCCTGCCCACTCAGAAAAAACCTCCACTGCTTAAGCTTCCATTCCTGAGCCTGCATAAAAGAAGCCTTATAATTCTGGAGAACATGTGGATGGAGACCTACTATTGCTACAACCGGTTTTCAACCTGTTCTAAATTATACAAATAAATATTTCTATTTCTATATTTAGTAGACATGAATTCCTTTTTTAAGGGAAGGACATTATCATTTTTCCTTGAGAGTCAATGGAAATCAATTTTCCCTCCTTCCTTACCCTGCTTGCCAGAAAAAAAATAAAAAATCTTGTTATTTGCCTAATTTCCTTATGAGCACTTAGATCCTACATTTCCTTCCATCCTCCTGAACATCTTCACTGTTTTCAAAACTGTTGAGTATTATATTTTCCTAGAGCCTTTCCTTTCTGGAGTTTTGCACTACACTCACTGATTTCTCTTCCCATTTTTCTGCCTGCTCCTCAATCTCCTTTGCAGATTCATCATCTATATCACACTCACATCCTTAACTGTTTGTGGGTATGGCAGAGGTCTGTCCTGTACTCTCTTCAGATTTTTTCTCCTGTTCAGCTCACCAGCCACAATGGATTTTATTGTTATCTCTAACCATATTACTGATAGATCTTTATATCTACCACCACTCTGTAACCTAGTTCTGTACAACTAAATGCCTATTGGTCATTCAGAAGTGAAAGGTCAAACAGCACCTAAAATTCACCATATCCAAAAGAGAACTCATCAACTATTTCTTCAAACTCTCTTCTCTGTTGCATATACTTGTTTCTTTTGAACCCATCATTTTTTTAGTCTCACAGGTTTACAAATGCAGAAGTATCCCTGATTCTTCACTCTAATCCCATGTTTCTAATCGGTTGCTAAATCTTGACATTTATAGATTCACAATGCCATTTACACTATACCCATTCTCCATCACATAGTTGCTCTTTTGTTTCGGGCCATCCTCACTTCTTTCCTGGACCACTGAAAAAATTTCATAATTAGTCTTCTCATGTCAAGTTTTTTCCCAAATCCAATCTAACCTCGATATGCCTGCCAAAGTGATTTTCCTTATGCTACTAGCTAATCATGAAATTGTCCAAACCAAAAAAAAATTATTTTTTCTAGTGGCTCCCTGATTAAAATGGTGGCTCTATCCCACCTGACAACATTGTTTAATGAAAACCTTAGATACTCCTAAATTGCCCTAGGTAGGTTCAGTGGGTTTGTCCCAGACTAAACAATAAATCTTCAAGTACATAATGATGTCATCTTAGATAGGATTAGCAGATATCATCTAACCCTTCCCTGGCTGGGATCTTTCTTTCCCTATATTCCCTAGAGGATATACAAGACCCTAAATTTTTCAGTTCCACGGAAATTGCCATGATGAAGCTTTCCCACTGGATAGTGCAATTTCCTGGAGACATTTTTTCCCAGAGTGTCAGAAATTAGTCTAGAGTGGTGTTGTGTATGCACATGACTCTGAGTTGGACATAAGTGCATTATCTCCCTTATATTGATTAAAGATGTTTTCTTTTATAACTGTTCTGGTGGTTCTGTGTTTTTCTAGGTTGACATACTTTGGGATCATATGATTCATTTCTCCTATTCCTATATTCTATGGTTCAATTAAATCGGACTCTCATTTCCTCATCATAACAGTATATTTCCACAAATTTGTGCATTGAATAGGTGTTGTCTTTTCTTTTGTATTTTTTTGTATTCCTAGCAATTACACAGTTGGTGCTTAACATATGTTTATTGACTTGACTGACTAAGGGCAGTTGCACTGCCCATTCCCTATGCATAGAATATATTGCCTTTTCACCTTCACCTCACAGAATTCCTTTTTTCTTTAGGATTTAGATCAAATACAGTCTTCTTTATTAATGTCATCCTCCCCCAAAGGGCAAAATTCTACTCCCCTAACTTTTTTTTTTCATTTTAGGCATGCATTTATTCTTTATGCAAGTAATTATATTTTATTTTCCTGATAAAATGAGATCAGATGTTATTTCATATTGTCTTCATATTCCTAGTGCCAAGCACTGTGAGGAGTGCATAGTTAGTGTAAGAGATTAAGTTCCCTAAAATGATGGACTCCTCTCAATGAATCACTAAAATGTAGGCAGGGAGCCTTATGATAAAAAAAAAAAAAAAAAAGTAAGTTTCATGTTCCCAACCTAAGCCCCATTTCAGATAGTTTGGGTTGAAACTGGCCTTGTTTTGATTGGCTAAAACCCTCTTGAATAATTCGAATAAATGGTTTTGTAAATTGTGCATTCTGATTAGCTAGCTTTGGGATAAGATTGTAATTTAACTCTCAAGTAACAAAGGGACTAGAATAAAAGGAGCCCATCTGTCCTTATTCTTTGTACCTGTTGGCTGACTAACACTTGTAGCACTGGCTCCTGAGTATCCATTCTCTCCAGGATGAAATAAAAGAATTTTGGCACACTGAAGCAAAGTTTTGAGTAGGTGGTCATTTCTTTCAGTTAGTCCTTACTAAAAGTTTATTGATTGAATATTCATGAACTAAAATGGTCAGTGACATTGGATATGAAGGTCAAATCAGTACAAATTTGGATGAGCAAGGGATCTTTGATTTTATTGACTTTGAGCTAATAAATCTATAGATGAGGAAACTGGGAACCAATGATGCTAAACTATTTCCCCATTAACCCTCCATCATAGGATCATCAGCCAGAGGATCCAATGGGGAATAAAGGCAAGGGTTTCACCCTCGAGGCTTTCTCTAAGGCAGGGAGATCTCTCCAGAAATTAATCTCTCCAGAAGTCAGGAAGAAAGTCAGCTTTTTCACTCACCCAAGAAGTGGCTCCAAAGGAGAATCCAAGAGCAGTCTTACCAGAAGCAGTCCAAGAGTCAGAATCCTAATCCAAGCTGAGGTCCCAAGCCAGAGCTCCTCCAAGGCCAAGTCCAAAGGAAAAAGGACCATTTGGAGAGAAAGTTCAGGGATTTTATAGTGCTTTTTAAATGTCACTTCCTGTCCCTTCCTTCACTTTCTGGGAACCAATTTCAGTCTTTAAATTTGCTTAGCACTGCCCAGGGGTCAATTGGTTGCTTCAGGAGGTGTAATCCATTTTAGTAAGTGGTTTGTGGACTTCCTCTACTTAAACATTAAGTAGGTGTGTCTTCTCATTTTGTTGATTAAATTTAAAAGTAGGCTGGGGAAAGTTAATCCTATCTTCACATATGTCTTACATTATAATTGGATGAGGAGTGGTGTGGAGGTATGAAGATCTGAAATTCAAAATGTTAAAAATTTAATATTAAAATTAAATACAATTTTAAAAATCATTGCTCAACCTCTTAAAAGATGCATAATAAATTTTAATCATATTTCAGATAATAAAAGAAAAGTTAAGATGGGTCAAGATATTGACTTAAGTTCCCATATCTAGTGAATGGCATACTTAAACCCAAATTTGCTGATTTCAAATTAAGCACATAATCTATTAGGCAACATTGCCTTCATTATTGCTAACCAGTCCCTAGCATCTTCATTATTTGACCCACCAATCTTGAGCTCCAGAAGGCCTTGTAGAATCAGAAATTGGTCTAGTTCTTCAAACATCAGAAGAAAACTTCTTTGTTTAATAAGCTCTTAATGTATTTTGGAAATCAATTCATCCTCAGATACATCCCAAAGTTATTGATTCTTATCTTCAATTTCAACTCATATCTACTTCATTTTAACTTCATAGGGCACTATTTGCCATCGGGTTTTCCCTTCAACAAGTTACATTTTTTTCTGCATTTGGCTGATCACTGGTTTCTTATCTTTTCATCTTCTATCATTCTTTTTCTGGTTCCTAAAGCTACAAATCACAGGTTGCTACAGTTTCTGTATCTGTCGTCATGTCAGGTTGAAAAACCCAAATCCACAGTTCTCTCATATATAATACAAAAAATATTTAATCTCCGATAGTCCCCAAATGACTTTTTGAGTAATGATTTTATCTTCATTTTTTTGCTTCTAATCTTTCAAAACAATAATATACAAATAATGTAATGGACAACAAATTCACTTCACAAACTATACCTTCCATCAATACTCTTGACTCAGTTCTTTTAAAAATTTTCATCTTATGGATTGTTTGAGGGACTATTTTCTCTAAATTGTCCAACTACTTTTCTCATACATCTGACTTTTCATGCCACTTTTAGGGGAGAAAATGACTACATATGAAAAGTATAGTATCATACATACATACAATCATTATCATCATCATTAAGTTAGACAGCTCAGTGAGAGATACAGTACAAAAAGGATTAGGATTAAAGTCAGGAAGACTTTAATCTAAATCAAGTCTCAGACATTTAAGAGTTGTGAATCTGATTAAGTCATTTAATCTCTGCTGGCCTTAGTGTCCCCATTTGTAAAATGGATAACATAGTAGCACCTAATTCCCAGTATTATTTTGAGTTTCAAATGAGATATTTGTAAAGCACTGAGCACAGTGTCTGGCACATAGTAAGTGCTATATAAATATTTCATCATCATAATCACCTGGCATCAATGCTTCTTGGAGAAAGAAATGGCATTTTACTCTGGAAACTTTGCCAAGAAAATTCCATGTACAGTATGTTCTACCAGGTCACAAAGAATCAGCCATGATTAAACAACTGGAGAAGAATAACAACACTCCATGCCTCTCCTGATGAGTCAGTGAGACTGACCACATGATAGTCATATAGTCACTATTCATACAGATATATATATATGTATATATATATACAGAAATATGTGTATATTTGCAGGTATACATACTATTATTCATTCATGTTTATTAAACCAGTAAATATCATGGACATCGAGAAGGCTAGATTGTCTAGAGAAAGTTGCTCAATAATTTTTTTTTAAACTTAAACTTCTTTCTGAACTAATGGTCAATTTTCAAAATTTCAACTTAATTCTGATGTTATATAACTACAACTGTTAGAACACAATACTCTGAGGAATTGAAGTTAATGAAGGTATTTCTAGAAATAATCATTAAAATAGTTTATGCCACAAGAAAATATTTCCTCTATAGCTGAGTATTAGTAATTCAGTATCAAAGATAAAAGTGGAAGAACATATATTCATGTTTTTATTAAAATAGTGAATAAAAATATTTAGCATTTCCAGGTCTGCTCTGAAATTCTAATCAATCATTAACAATGTTATCTCCCCAAATTAGGCATTAAACTCCCTAACAGTATGGCTCCTGCAGCTTGGTCTCTTCACTATATTTGACATTTTTAATAATATCTTTGAGCATTGTTCATGACTGACATATGACTCATCTGAAGGCCAGCCCCAAGGATCAGGAACAAGAAGTGATGTGATGAAGATGATTATTAGCAACAACATTTCAAAAAGGTTGTTTGGAGGCATATTAGAGTTTTAGTCTTCAAAAGTGCAAGGTCTACTTTAAATAAATAAAATCATGGATCCTTAATGAGCAAGTAACTTTCTGAGGTCTTCCTGTAATTTGTCTCTCATATTAGCCATCAGTTATTTAGTATATTTTCCTTAGTAAAATAATAAAAGTTTTCTTGAAAAACAAAACAAAAACAAAAACATGTTAAATTTAAATTCTTACTTCTCTCCAAAGATTATTTGCTTTTGGATTTTGAACACTGTTTATTCTGATTATTCAATTCAATTCATTTCGATGTGGTCTTTTGAAGTGTCTGCTACATTTCTTGCCTAGTGCTAGCTATTGAGAATGCAGCGATAAAAACAAGAAATAATTTCTCACTTCAGGGAGCTTTCATTCAGTTGATGTTTGAACTTTTAATCCTCTCTCCTCTGTCTTTTACAGTAGATTGTCCCAAAGACTTCCCATCCTGCTCTCTTTCTCTGATTTTTAAGCCCTCCCTATTCAATGATTCCTTTCTTGCTATCTAACAGACATGAAAAAATGCCCCTCATCCTAAAAAAAAAAAGCAAATAAAATTCTTCACTAGACTCTACTATTATCCTATGACTCCTTTTACTTATATATAAACAATCTCCTAGAAAAAAAGTTGTCTTCACTAAATAATTCAATCTCCTTTCCTATTTTTCACTTCTAGGTTCTTTGCAATTTGGCTTCTGATTTCAACATTTAACTATTACTGCTCTCTCTGAAATGACCAATGATCTTGTAATTGCCAAATTCTGAGTCCTTCCTAATCTCAATGAATCATTGGATGTTTTTTGTCAACATTTCCTGTGTAATCATTCCTTTCTTCATTTTTGTAATATTATTCTTTATTGGTCCTCCTCCTACCTGATGACTTGCTCTCTTTTGCCTTTACTGACTCATCTTCCACTTCATGTGCTTTAACTGTGGATACACGGAACTCTGTCAAAAATCCTATTTTCTTTGCAAACTCCCTCACTTAGTGATCTCATCAGCTTTCATGGATTTAAATATTAATCTGTGTAGATGACTCCTAAGGCTATGTCACCAGGCTTTGAATTCACTCTCCTGATTCATTCTAACATTCGGTGGGTTCATTTCCCGGCAAAAAGTTAACTTTTCCCTCTCAGTGAGATAGGAGAGGCCCCTGAAGGACCTTAAGGTCCTTTTTTATGCTACTGACTCATGTTCTCATTATCAGTCAGTTATTCTTCAGTGTCATCTAACCAGTGTCAGTTAATATAGTTACCTGGGATTAATACCGCACTGTCAATTTAACCAATTAATTTCTCTTCAACATCATCTAATCAACTACCATTAACCTGCTTTGACAAAGGGATATGTATTGAAAGGATATGGTGGGGACAGGTGATTAGCTCAATGGATTGAGAGCCAGGTCCAGAGATGGGAGGTCCTGGGTTCAAATATGACCTCAGACACTTCCTAAGTGTGTGATCCTGGGAAAGTCACTTAACTCCCATTGTCTAGCCTTTATCACTCCTCTGCCTTGAAACCAAAACATAATATTGATTCTGACACAGAAAACAAGAGTTTTTTTTTGTTTTTTTTTTTGTTTTTTTTTAAAGAAAGGATATGGCAAGAGCAGAAGTGCAAACATTCCTCTCTCTCAACTGACAGTGCACTCTCCCTTTTTCATCCTCTATATTCCTTTCTGAGGAGAGTAGGCTCAAATTTAGAGCAATTTTTACAAAGCATTTGCTCCACCAAGATTACTTTCAAATGTAGTCACAGACTTTTTTTTTTGTCTTTGGGCCCTAGTCAGGACCGTAGGATAATTGCAGCATGGATTGACTGGCTTGGAGCTGGCTAAGGGAGTTTTGGATCAACCAAGATCCTGCTGTGAAGCTGGTGCAGCCAGTCAGTTCAGGAAGGAGGCTGCTAAGATTGGCCTCATGTGGCTGGGGCTTTCTTTTTCTCTCTCCTACTTCTAAAAATTGAATAACTAATTATGAATTAAGATACAGTCTCCAGAAAATTTTAATGTTAAGTCTATTGAAATTGAACAATTTATGTGCATCTCAAACTCAATTAGTTCAAAACTGAATGTATTATATCACCCAACGCACTACCAAATATCCCTATGTTCATTTCAAAGATATCTTTCTAATCACTGAGACTTACAACCTTCATTTTATCCTTTATTTTATTTTATTTTTTTACTCTCTCTCACTACAATTCCACTCACAGTCATCTTTTTTTTTTTTTTCTACAGCCAAAATATTTCTTACATTTGTCCCTTTTTTTTCTCCTTATACAGACACCATACTTTTCAGGTACTGAAAGTCTCTTTCTCCCCCAACTGCAATACCATCCTAAATGGTCTCTCTGTCTTAAATCTCTTCATTCTTCAACTCACCCTCTCTAGAAATGATGAAGTATTTTTATGAATTGTAAGCTTACCATGTCACTCCCCTATCTAATACATTAATATGATGCTCTATGATGTCTATATTAAAATATTAAAATATTATATTAAATATATTAAAATATTATACCTTTACTACATATACTCAAACTATTTTTCCACCCCTATTATGCATTATGTTGTTAACTATAGTGTGTGCTTCAGTTAAATTGAATTCTCTTTATTTCTCACAAATGACACTCCTTCAATCTTTGGGCTTTTGCTTTCACTGACTCCATACCTGGAATGCCCTCATTCCTCACTTCAAGATTTGGGCCAAGGATCCCTTTTCTCCAATGAGACATTTCCAATTACTCTAGATGTTAATATTCACCCATCAAAGTTCCTTTTTTATCCATTTTAATGTATTTTGTATAAACATACGTTTGGATATATTTATGTGTATAGATATATGCTATCTCCCCAATTAGAAACTTGAGGGCCAATTCTGTTAGATCTGTGTATATCTCCAGTGTCTAGCATACGGTTTCGCATGCATTTGGAGTTAATTAAATATTTGTTGATTTATTAATGACCAGTTAATTAATGAGTGGGATTTATCATGAATCTACTATATGCCATGTATATATTTAAGTGTGGGGGAAATGTAATGTAGAGGAGACATTTATACAGATAAATGAATTTTTAAAATACAAGCAAAGTAGTTTTGATAATATGAATAGAGCGCTAGCAATGGATGAGGAAAGGCCTCAGGACCAGAGATTTAGAGCTAGAAGTGACCTGAGAGCAATATTTTTTTAAAACTCCCTTATTTTACAGATAAAGAAACTAAGGCGCCCACAGAAGGGAAACTATTTATAGACAGTCACACAGTATGTAAATTCAGGTTGTATACCCTAAAGTCAATGCTCTAGGAGGGTGGTCTTAGTTTGAGTTTTCAAGGGACCTATGGATTGTTTCAAGTGAAGTTTTAATGGAGAGAGCATTCCAAGAATGTGGGAATTGAAGTTGTAGAAAAGGCACAGAAATAGTAGATAAAATGAACTGCCCAGGGAACAAGTTGATTAATTTGAAATATGTTGGTATACTCCTGTTGATACCCAGTACAAAATCTGAGAGAGGTAACACTGACACTGATCTGGTAATAATCCTATTATATACTTGTGGTTGAGGGACTCAGTTTTCCTGCTGCTTAACCCTGATGAAAATTAAAATTAATATCCTTCCTTCTACTTTCTCTTCTCTGGGTTGTGATATGAATCATTCTTTCTTTTCTGAGACAATGTCTGTTGTCTCCCATTATTAATCATCTCTAACTTCTCCATATTGTGTTCATCTCTTGAGTCTTATGAAATAGCAATAGGGCTTTTTTAGTTTCTTATATAATTCTATCTTGTACCATGAAATCATCCCAGCATTTCAACGGACTCAAATCAGTAAACCAATAACATTCTGAGAAAACTGGACATTTTTGGAAGGAAGGTATGCTTTTCGCAAGCAAGAAATGATTGCTTTTAATGAATCAGTGTAGACAATAATTAATAATCCCTGTAGTATTTAATTTGGGGCAGTTTATGTTAAAATAATGAAATTATGAAGTTCATTAACAAATTGCAATACACTAGGGTTATGTGTCCTAGAAAATTATGTCTCTGATCCTTTGTCACTTCCAAATGTGGGTACTGATGCAAATCATATATCCATCTGACAATTACTTTACATTTGTATCTTGTTTTATGGAATTACCAGTCCAGAGTTTTTAAAGGTCCCATTTTAAATTAATGATTTCCAGGCATTAAAAGCAAGATAAACTTCTCTGATGAAATTAGCAATAGTCTGGCAAAAAACACAACTCACTGCTTTGAACATTTTCAATTTTTACTTATTACCAGGTGGTGTTGATTATTAGGTGAAACTCACAAAGCCATCTCTGTCTCAATTGGAATAGTCTGTAATGTACATAAGGATCAATTAGATTTTGGTCTTAATTTCTCTTTATTTTTTTTTTAATCAAAAAATATACAGCTCATTTAAACATTATTTTTTGAAGGAAAAAGAACCACACACATATATGTTTATATACACACATACACACTTTGGATTTTTTAAAAAATTCATAGTGATAGACCCAATTCATAAATAAAAAGTATTTCGGGATATATCTATTGCAAACCACATCTGAACACAGGTTCCCCTCTATAAAATACCCCCAAAAAGAGTCATCCAGTTTTACTGATGACTTCTAATAAAGGGGAACCCATCATTCCATCAGTCATTAACTTTATTCCTCATGATTCCTGCACCCTCTAACAAAGGAGAAGTCCCAGGATTCAGTGGAAAACTAGATTTGGAATCACAAACCTTTGGTCTAAAATTGTCCTGCGCCAACCCATGTATGATTTGACTTCTATGGTCCTTTCTTATCCTTAATGTATGATCCTTTGATCCTACTAGGGAACCTCATCATGCTGTGCTTTTGCAAGTGAATATGGCTTTTTAAAAAAGCATTACCAGAGATTACAGGGGTTAAGATGGCAGCAGAGTAAGAAGCAGCTCTTAACCTCTCCTGACTGAAACACACAAAACTCCTCAAGGGGACATAAAAACAAGTCCAGACGAATGGAGGAACCCCACAAAAGGGCATGGCATGGAAGGTATGTGGAATCGAAGCATTTCCATGCTATAAAGGGGTTAAACAGCTCTCACTAAATCGCGGGCTGAGCAACCACCCCACCCCCAACCCCTCCACATATAACACCTATAGCGCCGAAGCCAGCTAAAAAGAAATAGAGCAAGTTTGGGGCACCCATCGAGTCATTGGCAGCTCCAGGGCCTGTTCCTGAGAGCAACAAGATTTAGGACCCCAAAAAGCTAAAGAAAACACACAAACGCTGAGCGCGAGAGTAGAGAGTGGACGCAGGATGCAGAGCGCAGGTGTGGGGGGAGGCATGGGTGGAGGCAGACACAGCCACGAGATAAAGCTCTGAAACCCTGAGTGGGGAACCAGTACAGACAAGTATACGACTGTGGGAGCAGTGCCCTGAGACTTGTAAAGAAACCTCCAGCAGAGGATCAAGCAAGGGGGTCCACCAGGGGACTTGACCTTGGAAAAAACCAGAACTCAGACCTCAGGAGCCAAAAGACCGAGAACAGACCCTGAATGTGAGGATAAATCTGAGAAGCTGCTGGGTTAACGATGGCTACCCAGTCTCAGGAAGTTCAGAAGAGAAAGATCAACAACAAGAAAAAGAAGTCTTTAACACTCGACAACTTTTTTTATTTATTTTATTTTATTTTATTTTTTTTATTTTTAAACCCTTGTACTTCGGTGTATTGTCTCATAGGTGGAAGATTGGTAAGGGTGAGACTCTCGACAACTTTTACACAGAGAAAATCCAGACAACCGAGCAAACAGAGGAGGAGAACAAACAAGCATCCAGTCCCTCCTCAAATAAGGAAAACTCCTCACAAGCTATGGAAGAGTTCAAAACTGAGATTCTGAGGAAAATGGAAGAGATCTGGTAAGAAAATAACAGTTTAAAAGGTAGAATCTTGCAATTGGAAAGTGAGGCTGAGAAAGCAAATGAACTGATAAAGAAATTGAACACCAGAAATGACCAGATTGAAAAGGAATACCAGAAAATTATAGCCGAAAACCAGAAGATTATAGCCAAAAAACAGAAGATTATAGACGAAAACCAGAAGATTACAGCCGAAAACCAAAAGATCATAGCCGAAAACCGAAAGATTATAGCCGAAAACCAATCCCTAAAGGCTAGAATTGAGCAATTAGAAGCTAATGATCTCTCAAGACAACAAGAACAAATAAAACAAAGTCAAAAGACGGAAAAAAAGAAGGAAATATGAAATATCTCAATGAGAGAGTGACAGACCACAAAAACCGGTCTAGAAGAGACAATTTGAGAATAATTGGTCTTCCAGAAAAAACAGATATTAATAGAAACCTGGAGTCCAAATTAACAGAAATTATTCAGCAAAATTGCCCTGAAATCCTACAACAAGAGGGCAATATAGACATTGAAAGGATCCATAGAACACCTGCGACATTTGATCCAGATAAGAAAACGCTGAGAAATATAATTGCCAAATTCAAGAGTTTCCAAGCAAAAGAAAAAATCTTACAAGAAGCCAGAAAGAGACAATTCAAATATCAAGGAGCACCAATCAGGATCACACAGAATCTGGCAGCCTCCACGCTAAAAGATCGCAAGGCTTTGAATACGATATTCAGAAAGACAAGAGAGCTGGGCCTGCAACCACGGATCAACTACCCATCAAAATTGACTATATATTTCCAGGGGAAAGTATGAGCATTCAACAAAATTGAAGAATTCCAGGTATTTGCACAGAAAAGACCAGGGCTAAATGGAAACTTTGATATCCAACCACAAAAATCGAGAGAAACTTGAAAAGGTAAATAAGATACAGAGGGGAAAGAAAGAAAACTTATAATTTTTAAATTTGCCTTTTTAAGGGCCTCAGTGAGATCTAATTATCTGTATTCCTATGTAGTGAAATGTTATGTATAATTCTCTGTAGTGAACTCTATTCACTATTATAGTATTCACTATTATAGTAATCAGAAGAATAATTCACAGGGTGAGGGTAGAACACTAAATAATCTAAGATGGCATGGGGGATGGGAAAGAGGGGGTGAATAGCAGGGGACACCAAGAGAAACTTGAGTGAATAAGAAAATAGAATATTCTATTACACACAAAGAGGGCATGGGAGGGAGAGGGGACAAATACTATTATAAGAAGGAGAGGAAGAGAGCATTAAGAGGTAATAATCAAACCTTACTCTCAGTGTAATCGACCCGGAGAGGGAAGAGTAGCTATACTATCCATTGGGACATAAAACTCTTATCTAACCCTTCTGAGAAAGTTAGAAGGGATAAACCAAGGGGAGCAGGGGAGTGGGGAGGTCAAAAAAAAGGGAGGGGAGAAGAAAGGGAAGGGAATTCATAAGGCCTTTAAAAACAAAAAGAGGAGGAAAAATAAGGGAGGGGGTAGAAAGGGAAGTTAATCAAGGGAGGGGATAAGGGATAGAGGCTCAATAGCAAACCACTGGTTTAAAAGGAAATAATATAAGAAAAAGGGGGTAGGAATAGGGGAGGATAAAAAAAATGTCAGCAAATGCACAACTGATGATTATAACTCTGAATATGAATGGGATGAACTCTCTCATAAAACGGAAGCAAATAGAGTGGATTAGAAACCAAATTCCTACCATATGTTGTCTACAAGAAACACATATGAGGCGGGTGGACATACACAAGTTTAAGGTTCAGGGCTTGAGCAAAATCTTTTGAGCGTCAAATGAGAAAAAGAGGGCAGGAGTGGTTATTATGATTTCTGAAAAAGCCAAAGTAAAAATATATATGATTAAAAAAGACAGGGAAGGTCATTACATCCTGATTAAAGGCAGTATAAGCAATGGGGAAATAACACTGCTCAATATGTATGCACCAAGTGGCATAGCACCCAGATTCATAAAGGAGAAACTGGCAGAACTCAAGAAGGAAATAGATAGTAAAACCATACTAGTGGGAGATCTAAATATTCCTCTTTCAGATCTAGATAAATCAAACCAAAAAATAAATAAGAAAGAGATAAGAGGTGAATGAAGTCCTAGAAAAGTTAGATTTAATTGACATGTGGAGAAAAATAAATAGGGACAAAAAGGAATACACCTTCTTTTCAGCTGTACATGGCACATTCACAAAGATTGACCATGTTATAGGGCATAGAATCATTGCAAACAAATGCAAAAGAGCAGAAATAATAAATGTAACCTTCTCAGATCATAATGGAATAAAAATAATAATTAGTAAGGGCACCTGGACAGGAAAATCAAAAACTAATTGGAAATTAAATGATATGATTCTCCAAAACCAATTTTTCAAGGAAGGAATCATAGAAACAATCAATAATTTCATTGAAGAAAATGACAATGATGAGACATCCT
>NC_058130.1:49205719-49220257 GCF_016433145.1 Gracilinanus agilis
TCAATAAGCACATGAGAAAGTGTTCCAAATCTCTAATAATTAGAGAAATGCAAATCAAAACAACTCTGAGGTATCACCTCACACCTAGCAGATTGGCTAAAATGAAAGAAGGGGAGAGTAATGAATGTTGGAGGGGATGTGGCAAAATTGGGACATTAATGCATTGCTGGTGGAGTTGTGAGCTGATCCAACCATTCTGGCTGGCAATTTGGAATCATGCTCAAAGGGCTATAAAAGAATGCCTGCCCTTTGATCCTGCCATACCATTGCTGGGTTTGTACCCCAAAGAGATCATAGATAAACAGACTTGTACGAAAATATTCATAGCTGCGCTTTTTGTGGTGGCAACAAATTGGAAAAGGAGGGTATGTCCTTAAATTGGGGAATGGCTGAACAAACTGTGGTATATGCGGGTGATGAAATACTATTGTGCTAAAAGGAATAATAAACTGTAGGAGTTCCAGGGGAACTGGAGAGACCTCCGGGAACAGATGCAGAGCAAAAGGAGCAGAGCCAGTAGAACATTGTACACAGAGACTGATATACAATGGTAAAATTGAATGTAATGGACCTCTGTACCAGCAGCAATGCAATGACCCAGGACAATTCTGAGGGATTTATGGTAAAGATGCTACCTACATTCAGAGGAAGAACTGCAGGAGAGGAAACATATAGGAAGAACAACTGCTTGAAGGCATGGATCAGGGTGGACATGATTGAGGATGTGGACTCAAAACTACCACACCAATGGAACTACCAACAATTTGGAAATTGGTCTTGATCAAGGACACATGACAAAACTAGTAGAAATGTACATCAGCCATGGGTGGGGGGAGTGCAGGGGGCGATGGGGAAAGTAGGAGCATGAATCATGTAACCATGTTAAAAATGAATATTAATAAATGTTTAAAAAGAATTTTAAAAAAAAGCATTACCAGAAATGTCTGACTCTAGAAAGCCTTACAAGGCTGGAAAATCTTTGAATCTATACCTGACAATGGATTATGCAGGGTGACCAAAAAGTCTTAGTGCTGCTTTAAGCTACTGAATCTTTTCTGACCTTTTAATTCCACTGAAACTTCTTTCTCCAAAGTTATAACTGATCTCTTAAAATTCAAAAGCCTTTGTTTAATTCTTATTCTCTGTAGCCTTTGACATAGTTGATCATCTTCTTCTCCTTCATACGTTCTAGGTTTTCAAGGAACTGCTCTCCTCATTCTCCTCCCTTAATGGATTCTAATCCAGATCATGCCTTTTAACTGTATGTGTCCTTGGGAGTTTTGCCCTGCTCTCTCTTTTCTTCTCTCTTTATCCTGCTTTACTTCCCATGAATTCCCATGGACTTAATTATCATCTTTATGCTGATTTTTTTGCCGAAATTTTATTTTCCCCAATTACATGTAAAGACAATTTTGAATATTAGTTTTCTAAAATTTTTACATCTAAATTTTCTCCCTTCCTACCTCCTCCTTGAGATGCTCAGAAATTTGATATAAGTTATATATGTGATATTATGCAAAACCATATCGGTCATGCTGTGGAAAAAGAAACATATACAAAAAATAATCCACTTAGAAAATATAATGAAAAATGGAATGATTCCATCTGCATTCAGACTCAATGAGTTCTTTCTCTGGAGTTGGATAGCATTTGTCATCATAAGTCCTTCATAATTGTTTTGGATCAGTGCATTGAAAAGAATAGCTGTCTTTCACAGTTGATCATGATATAATATTGTTGTTAGTGAATACAATATTCTCCTGGTTCTGTTTACATTTCTTCGCATCATTTAATGCTGGTCTCCAGATTTTTTTTTTCTGAAATCACCTTGCTCATTATTTTTTATATATGCTGATTATTATTTACTATTTCTTTCCAGATTACATCTATAAAATGTTTTATAATTGTTTCCTGATATTTTTCAATTCAGAATCTCTTCAGCTCTTCCCCATGATGGAAATTTATTAACAGAGACACAAAAAAAGTAAAACAAAGCCTCCAAGCCAAAAAGAAATAGGTTTATTGAGAGAGGACCAATCTCACAATAAAGCCAAGACTCCAGTTAGTAACCAAAGAACCCAAGTCTTATGAGCAACCTCCTCATATAGATCAAGAACTTGTTGCTAAAAATACACTTTTTCAAATTGGTCCCAAACATCAAGCTCTCAAGCATCATATTATTCCTAAACATCAAGTACAGTCAACAAAAATCAACCAAAAAGGAGAAGTAAAGCACAAATCAAATACCACATATATGTATTTGAACAACCATTTCAAATAATACAGCATAGAGTGGAGAATAGTCAGAAAACTTCATACCAACTGTATGATTTGCTTTTAAAAATGATTATTTTTAGAAAAGTTTAAGACCTATGATCACAAAATAACTGAATTTATCAAATACCTGCTATTACTGATGTAATCATGGGTTGGCAGGGGGTTTCACATTCACACTCCTGCCCAAAATGACAGGTAATATGATATAGGTGGCACAGGTGTTATGATATAACACACATTTCCATATTCCTCATGTTGTGAAAGATGACACATATCACTTATGGTAGATAAAATTCATAGATGAAATGAAATGGAAAAATGTTATGCATCAATCTACATTCAGATTCCATCAATTCCTTCTTTGGTGATTGATAGCTTTTTTCATCATGAGTCCCTTGGAGTTATTCTAGATCCTTACATTGTGGATAACAGTTGTCATTCACAGCTGATCATCATATATTATTGCTGTTACTGTTTATACTTTCTCCTGGTTCTCCTCACTTCACTTTGTATCACTTCAAACAAATCTTTCCATTTTTTTATCTGATAGTCCTATTTCTCATTTCTTATAGTACAATAATATTTCATTACAATCACATTACACAACTTGTTCAGCCATTCCCCAATTGATGGACATCCCTTCAGTTTCAATTCTTTACTACCACAAAAAGAGCTGCAATAAATATTTTTGTCCAAGTAGGTCCTTTCCCTCATCTTTGATCTCGTTTCATACCTAGTACTGATATTTCTGTGCCAAAAGGTAACCTGTTTTATGACACTTTGAACATGGTTCCAAATTGCTCTCCAGAATGATTAGATTACCTCACAGCTTCACCAATAGTGTATTAGTATCTAAATTTTTCCTTATCCCCTCTGACACTTATAATTTTCCTTTTTTGTTATATTAGCCAGTCATATTAGGCCTCAGGGTGGTTTTAATTTGTATTTCTCTAATCAATAGTAATTTGGAGTATTTTTCATGTGACTAAAGATAGTTTTAATTTCTTTATCTGAGAATTGCCAACTCCTATCCTTTGACCTTTTTTCATTTGAAGTAGGAATTTCCCAATTGAAATTTTGCCTCAAATTTCTCTACCATCTGATCTATCTTCCATTTAGCCACCAATGTTATTTTCATAAGGTTAAGGTCTGACCATATCATCCCTCTATTCAATAAACTCCCATGATTACATATTATCTCCAGGATCAAATGCAAAATGTTCTATTTAGCATGCAGAGACTTTCATAACCTTTCTCCCTTCTACCTTTCCAGTCTTCTTATACATTACTCCCTACTAGATACTCTTTCCTCCAGTGACACTGGTCTCCTGGATATTTTATGAACAAGACTCTTTATCTTTTGGCCCTTAATATTTTCTCTGGCAATTTTCCAAATCTAGAATTCTTTTCCTCCTCAACTCTACCTACTAACTTCTCTGGCTTCTTTTAATTTCAAACTAAAATCTTATTTTTCTCTTTTCCCACCCCTTTTAGTTCTAGTGCTTTACCCCTCTTGATTACTTCCTACTTATAATATAAATCATAATCATATAAATTTATTATATGAAGGCCTATTTGTACAAATTCATTTGTTTTATGTCTTTTCCTTTAGACTATGAATTCTGTGAGGGTAGGAACTCTTTTTTGGCCTCATTTTACATCCTTGGGGCTTAGCGCATAACCTGGTGTATAAGAAGTAATTAATAGATGCTTTTTGATTATTTGATTTAGTGGAAGCATGACTCCCCTAGCCTATACTTGTGAAACTGGCTCTTTTGAAACAAAGTGTAAGAATTTACATTTATCTCTATTTAATTTATTTTTATTTGATTTGGTTTAAGGTTTTATCCTTTAAATATCTTAGGTCTTGAACTCTATGTTAAACATGCTGTTTGACATAACATCTGTATTTTAAAATCTCTCCCAAATTTGGTCATCTGAAAATGAGCATGCTATCTATACTTTTACTATTGTTAACCCTTCTAAATCATGCAGAGTCAAAGATCTCAGGGATACCCCCATGGAGATCTACCAAATTGTCACAAATTATCTATTAGTGACTTCCCTCTTTAGGTCTGGTCATTTAACCCATTCTGAATTCAATTAGCTTCATTAATATCTAATTTATTATTCTCTATATTATCTATAGGAATATAACAAAATATTTTTCAAATTCTTTGCTAGAATCTAGTTAAGAAATATCTATAGAATTCTGCTGATCTAACAATTTAAGAAACTTGTCAATAAAGAAAATAAGTTTAATTTAGTATGTCTTGTTTTTGATGAAAGCTCATTACGGTCACCATTTTTCTCTCTAGATGTTCTTTTTAATAACACATTCCTAGGATATTGCTAAGAATATAAGTCAAGCTTACTGACTTATGGTTTATAAATTCTACTTTCTTCTACTTTTTGAAAATAAGGTCATTTGCCTTTCCCAATCTCCTGTAGTTTCTCCCTTTCTATTCATTCCTCATTTTCCACTATTTTTTAAAGTTCTCTTGTAGAGATTCAGCAACATATCCAACAGTTTTTTTCATGGCTCATAAACCTTCACACAACTGTTCTTGAGCAAGGGCTTTGTAAATCTCAATTGATATAGAATTGTGATTCATGATTTTTATTCTTCCTTCCATCTCAGTTTAATTTTACTAGACTTCAGTAATCTCTCTTTTTTTCTCATTCTCATGACATATCATAATCCTTACTCTAAGCTTCTTGGTTCCTTTAAATAGAATATTATTGGTCCCAAATCTAATCAATTCACCAAGTACAACAGAATTAGGAACAATAAGCAGACATTTCAATTAAGCAAATTTGTATTCTATATCTGGAAAAATATAACAATTAGAAAGGTCCACAACTAGAAAAAGGCTACCTACAGAAGTGATGAGTTTCCTCTCCTTGGATGTCTTAAAGAAGAGGATAGATAACCATACATATATTAATGGAAATTTCTTTGTTGTAAGAATCAGATCAGATGGCCCCACAAATCACTTTTCATTCTCTTTAATTTTATAAGAGTGATTGAGTGCCTACTACATGCAAGACTCCATTATCACACTGAATTCACGTACTGACCTCTGTTACTATAGGTGGAGAAAAGGTAGTCATAGAATATGTTATGAATAAACGTGAATGAAGAGGTCTAAAACAATAAAGACTCACCAAAAGCCAACCTTGAAAAGGCTGACATGGTGGTAATTATCTGGGTGACAATGGCCAGGATTGGCTAGGAATATCACGATTAAAAGCAGACTCACTGTGTTTGGAGCACTGGCTTCAGACCAGCTCCAAGACTAAGGTACAAATGGCCACAGTGAAAGCCTGAGCATAGAGATAGTTACAATAGTTAAGAAGACTCACTTTACTAGGGTCCAGTGTGGAAAGGTTGAGGGATTCTTTATAAGTTTTGGATGAAACCCACCCATAAAAGTAACTGTCTGAAAAATAAGAATAGCACTTTTTATGTTGTTAAACAAGATGTGTGTTTTCAAGGAAACAAGCTGAGAGGATGGTAAAATGGAATCTGAGTACACAGCAGGAGCTTTACTGAAGCTATGAAGAATCTATATAAAAACAAACAAAAGAAGGAGCAAAGCTAGGAAGAGAGATGAGACTTTCTGTGGATATGCTGTCAAAAGAAATACACATATTTTCCTAGAGATGCTTTCTGTCAGGGAGTCATATCCATTAATAAAAATATTACAATATGTGTATGGTAGTGACTGATTGACCAGGTGACTTTGCTTTGTCTATACCTGTGATATCATTAGAGTAGGTCAGCCACTAAGGAAAAACCATATGAAGCATCCTAGAAGTCTTCATCTTATTTTAAGCTTCTAGATTTTAGCTTTCAGTTTAAAACTATGCAAAGAGATTGGGGATATATTGCCTAGGGTCTCCTTGGTGATTTCTGGGGACATCACATGTAATGCCATAATTTAGAGCCTATTAAGCAACTGTCAGTCAATAAACTTTTACTAAATAGCTATTTATTAATACATTTATTAAATATTTACTCTCTTACAGGCACTGTGCTAAGTGCTGAAGATACAAATAAAGAAAAAAAGATAGCCTCTGGCCTCAAGGACCCCAAAATATAATGGTGAAGACAAGAAACAAACAAGTATTTACAACTATGCTACATACACAGGATAAAGAACTAAGTAAGGCAAATCAGCTATCTGAAGGGAGGGAGAGGGCAAATGAGAAGTTAATATATTTTGTCCAGGTTATTCAACCTGTATGTGTTAGAGGCAATACTTGAATCTGGATCTTCACCATTTAAAGGTTATAATACAGATATTCTTATCCCTATTTTATAGAAAAGAAAACTGAGGGTCAAAGAGATTGAGAATCTTACCTAATATCACACATCTAGAAGTGAGAGAACTGAATTTGAATCCTGCTTTTTTGACATGGCTACTCTCATTAATCCATAGCTTTTAAATTCCTTCTTAGCATGCAACCCTGTGTTAGGCACTATGACCAGAGCAACTAGTAAAATGCAACATAGTACTTGTGCTTGAGGAGTTTATTTGGAAAGATAAGCTCAGTAAAAAAGACACAAATTGAAAAGAGTTATTTAAAAATTAATTTGAAGAATGGAAATGATTGTAGAATGATAAGCCAATGATTTACTATAATTTCAAGTAGAATTAATTCTAAATCATATGCAATATATATATATATAGTATATAGCACATCTATATCTATTTATATCTATATATTGCACATGATCTAGAATTAGTAAAGATATTGGTATCTATATCTATATAATTATATTGTTCATCTTTCATGTACCTAAAGATTTTTTGGTATCAAATAGTTGCTTTCAAGTATCTGAAAGGTTCCCATATAGAAAAGGTATATGATATGCTTTACTTAGCTTCAGATAGCACAACTGAGATCAATGGGTAGAAGTTACAAAGAGGTTCTTTTAGGCTTGTTATTAGGACAAGAGTCCTGTTATTCCTAATCATTAGAGCTCCCTGAAGTGCAATGAGCTGCTTTAGAACAGGATGTTTCTCCTTACCAGAAGTCATTGAGGAATGCTGAGATGACCACTTGACAGTTGTATTCCAGAGTGGATTCTCATTCAACAAAAAACTGAAATAATTCTCAGAAATCCATTTCAACATTAAGATCTTTGAATCAAGCAACATAATTGATGACTCTAATGAGTTAAAAAATTCTCACTCTTGCCAACATACTTTAAATTAAAGGCAAAAGAGTAAGTAGAGGAGGCTCTGGATTCTGAGAACACTGGGAATGAACCTACTTCTGTTTCTTATTCCCAGCATTACTTTGAACACTTTGTACCTTATATTGCTTACCTTTAGAATAAGCAGGTTGGACTACATGACTTCTAAGAACCCTTCCATTTGTAAATGGATGCTTTTAAGAATACTATTAATCTACTAGCTCTATTCTCCCCAGCACTTTAAGTCCTTCCTGAGATATTATATCTTCTCATGATACTATGTGTTGTCTGGATCAGATTAGAATTACTTTGGTGATGCTGAAAAGAAATTTATGGTTCAACCCAAAGATCCTGTCTAATATATATGATGGAATAGTTTTCCCACCTCTGTCCCACCCTCCTCTCCTTTTGCATTCCTCCCAAAATCTCCATTTTGAGGAAGGGACTGAAATAGTCATTTTTTTATTTCTATATTAGTTATGCTTCTGAGTCTCCAAGCCTTCTCAATACTACTTTCACTCCCACTTTTCAACTCCATTTTATATATCATCATTCCCCAATAGAATGATGCAAGCTCCTTGAGGCCAACTATTATCTTTCTTTTTCCTTACATTTGTATTCCAAGGACTTAGAACAGAGCCGGCACATAGTAAGTGTTTAATAAATTTTAGTTATTTTTATTTTTTAGCAGAAGTAAAATACAATTTAACTCCCCAATACAGGTTATAATTCCAGATATATTCAGTTATTATTTAATATATTCATGCTTTTAAGACACAATATAATTTGGACATTTAAAGTGCTATTACATTAATGAATTCCTCAGGAACCAAAAATAATAAACAAGTATTTGGTACCTGACCTCAAGACTTCAAAGTACCATGAGTTCATCACTATGTATATTTCTTCCATCGATGTCAATTTCAATTCCTGTATCTTTTAGTACATGTTTCTTCATAAATATCTGTTTTTAAAATATTGTCACCTATTGGACAGTTTTTTCCAATTTTTTTCTTCTTATTTATATCTGGTTTATTCTTGGATTTAATTGATTAACTTAATGCAGAGTCCAGGTAAGCTTCACTCATACATAAATGAGGAAAATGAGTCCAGGAAAAAGAAGGCTTTCTTTTTACCCTCAACGGACACATAGTGGCACTCAAGCCTAGAGTTTAGGTCTTTTGGCTTTCATTCAGTAATATGCATAGTATGCTATTAGGTTAGGCCACCTATCAAAAATCTTTCTTGGGCCAGGAAAGGATGGATAGTTAAGATGTTGATGTTGATGTTGATGTTGATGATCATGATGTTGATCAAGATGCTATTGATGTTGTTGATGTTGATGATGATGTTGTTGATGTTGATGATGTTGATATTGATCAAATTTTCTGTTTGTCAGGTCTTTAGGAATTCTTAGAAGTCTTCTACTTCATTAAATGACCATACTTTACCCTGAAAGAATATTGTATCCATAAAATTCTTAGAGAAATTCCTTATTTAAGATAATATCAATCACTATTCATTTTAGAAATGCCTTATCATTACATGAGTTCAGCAACACCTTGCAATTCTACTCATTTTACTTCCCAAATTATAAGTGATTTCCTTTTTTCCTGGGACTGTGAGATGATTTTTATTTCCGTAGAAGGTTGCTTGGATTTATCCTTGCTTTGAAAATGGGATAATACTCAGAGCACAGAGACAAAAAGAATACCCTTTCTATAATTCATAGCACTTTTGATTTACCTCTGGCTAGAATTGAAAATGCTCTGCAATTATTAACTTTGAATGTACTATTGCAATTTTTCATTAAGAAGTCACATTCAAAAAACCATAAGAAATAAAGAAAAAAATTCTCATAGAGATTGATAGATATTTTTGGCCAAACTATACAGGTACTACCTACAAAACAATTTTATTCACAAACTAATCATCTGATTAAAATATGAACTAAAATTATTTTTAAAAACTTTGTGTACTTTAATCTTATTGAAAGTACATTGATATAATAATTATTTTTAACTTTTCTAGTCCATGGGTAGATCTAATACTAGCATCCAGGAAGATATACTAACTTTGTCAGAGTAAATCCATGACACAAATATTACAGTCAATTCCCACTTCCTGGCCCAATACTAAAAAATTATACATCTAATAGTTGATTGAAAGGGGTAGGATGGTATACTGGAAACAATGCCTGGAAGATCTGTTCAAACTGGTCTCTAGCATCATCTTTGGTATGCTGGAGAAGACCTTTTGATTTGAGGTTCTTCAAACAAATTGTTTTATACCATTTAGGTTAATAGTACATTGTGAGTACTTATCTGCTTAAAAGTATAGCTCTTAAGCCCCCACCAATGTATTCCTTTTACTAATTGGCCACAATACACAATTTAATTCAAATTAAAAGCACTTACTATAATAGCATAGTAAGGAAAGCTCTTATAGGACATATTCCTCATAAGTTTGGGTGACAGTGTCCCACTAGTACTTACATAATCAGCATTGAAAGGAAGAGTCAAATTAAGGATTATGTGTATGGGAGCTCACATGTCAGGAACATATGTCACCAAGGCTTATACACAGAAAGACAGTGACAGCTCTTGTTCATACTACAGTGTTACTAATACCTTCTGATAATTACCCTCTTCCTAATGGTCCTTTCCCCATTTATTTAACATCATGTTGGCATGTTGTATAATCTCTGCTTCTTACTGTTTCTCATAGATACTGTGCTATGCTGATTTCATGGTTAAAGGTTATGTAGGTCTCATGACTGCTTACTTTTTCTCTTTTAATAGAACATCTGCTTCCTTTCTTAAATTCTCCTAGTCTTCCATAGGCTAGTTTAAAGTGCCATAGGCATAATATGATATAACATGATCTAATATAATATGGTATATCAGAGATACATTTCTACACACATACACATATACAAATGTATGTATATTTATATATAGGTGTGTATTTGTCATTATGTATATATGTATACATATATATGCATGTGTTTATATATTCTAAGAATATACAGATTTGATATATAATATGAATTATATAAATATGGGCATATAAGTATTGTATATGTAATATATAATTTATTATATATAATATTATAAATACATTTTATCAAACAAACTTATCTCCGATTATTCTGCACTCTACAGAATAATGTATAAAGTACCAGACTTGGAATAAGGAAGATGAGTTCAAGTGCTATCTTTGACACTTATTAGCTCTGTGACCATGGGCAAGTTACTACCTATCTAAAACTCAGTTTCTTCATCTTCAAAATTATATACCTATCTTACTGAGCTGATGTGAAAGGATTAAATGAGGTATATATATATATGTGTACACACACATATATATATATATATGCCCACACATATTTGTATATATGTACATGAATAAAACACATTCATGCATATGCTATACACACACACACATATATATATATATATACAGATATTTATGTGTGTATGCTTGAGTGTGTAGTATTTTAGAACCTTAAAGTACTATGTAAATGTCAATTATTATAATTTTTGATAATAACAACTCTATAGTGATAGCAATGACATTTGTGAAGCTCTGAGACTCCACAACCAGCGAAGGACAAAGTTAGTTCCTCCACTCTAAGATTAAATCTATTTTTTAAAGTTCTTTTTCTTCCTTAAGTTCAGCACCCTCTCACTAGGGACAGAGTCTTTGTTCCTAGATTTTATAGGATTCCAGGTCAGAAAGTCATAGTGTCTTTCATTTAATATATTTACCAAACTGAATCCCCTTTGTGGGGATTATCTGTTGAAAAGCATAACAAAGACTACCTTTTCTGGAGTGAGAGACTTTTTAGCTTCTTTGTTTTCTCAAATCAGAAATCACTTTTGGTCTGTCATGCAAAAGAAAAAGATAGGAAGGGAAAGAACAAATACCTCTATATTCAAGGCAGGTAGCTTAAGGAAGCATTGCCTTCTACTGTGGTGTGCTGGGCCCTAGAGTCAGAAAAATTTAAGTTCAAATCCTTTTGAACCGATATTATAAAGTCATTTAATCTCCATCTGCCTCAATTTTTTTCAACTGTAAAATGGGAGCATTAATAAAACCTACCTCTCGAGATTATTGTGTGCTTCCAATGAGATACTATGTGTGTAGTTTTAAAAACAGTACCTGACACCTAGTAGGTGTTTAATAAATACTTGCTTCCTTTCTTTCTTGTTCCAAATTCCTGTCTTCTTTTTAAAATATTTTCTTTCTATTTAGGATCAATATTGCATATTGGTTCTAAGGCAGAAGAGTGGTAAGGGCTGGGCAGTTGGGGTTATGTGACTTGCTCAGGTTCACACAACTAGAAAGTATCTGAGACCACATTTGGAGGTAGGATTTCTCAAGACCAGGATCTCTGGGCCTGGCTCTCAGTCCACTGAGCCTTAATTGTTCCCTCCTTTTCTAACCGTATGTGCTTAATAATTAACCTCTCAGTGCTTAGAGTTGAAATATAGCAACTTAGAGCTGGAAAGGATCAGGAGTGGTTATTTAGTTCATCATCTTCATTTTTTAAATAAGAAAATGGAAGTCTAAGAAAGGTAAGTGACTTTGCCTTCTTTTTCTAAAATCTTTATGTCTTAAAAACAACTTTAATGCAGAAGTATAAGGGCTAGACAAATGGGGTTAAGTATCTTGATCACTTAGCTATGAGGTATCTGAGGCCAGATGTGCACTCTGGTGTTCTCAATAGCACATATGGAACTTTATCCACTGTCCCACCTCACTGTCCCTCAGCTTATTTACCTTCAGATGCTATGCTATATTTAGTTTATGAAACAGATTCAGCCTTAGAGCTATTATAATTTCCTGAGGCCACTCATGCCACTGCTTCCTTGGAAGTACACCCGATACCTCATCACTTTATGTCTGGACTATAATAACAGATCTGTTTCTTCTATTAAATCTCTACTACAGTCCATCCTTTCCTTAGCTGCCAATGGGATCTTTCTCATGATTAACTGTGACAGACTTAGTTATTCTTAGTAATACAATTATCCAGAACTATTCTGAAGGACTTATGACAAAGAATGTGATCTACCTCCAGAGAAAGAACTGTAAGATTCAGAATTCAGATGAAAGCATATGATTTTTCACTTATTTATTTAAGTATATGTTTGGGTTGTTGGTTTTTTTTTTTTGGTTTTATAAGACTATTCACTTACAAAAATGAAAAAAAAGGAAATTAAAATTTAAATAATTCAAAACCCCACCCCTCCAAAAAAAAACAAAACAACCCTAAAGTGATCTTCCTAGAGTGCAGTTATGACTGTATCCCTTCCTCTGCTGTTCAAAAAGACTCCAGTGGCTTACTGCTAAAACCAAATATCAAGTCGTCTTTGGGGTTCTGAAAAACTTTCATTATCTTTCCTTTCCCATCTTCTTACACATCAATCCACTCCACATCCACACTATCCTTTGACAAAGGAGTTTCATCCCTTGTTGGTCCTCAAACAATACCAAAGAGTTTATATCCCAAATGGGGAGGTTAAAAGTAAAACAAACAAACAAACAAACAAATGTGTACACATGATAGATACACAAGTGTAGGGGGAAAGGTAATTTCAGAGCTCAGGTCAAGATCTTGTCCAGTTCTGTGCCAAAGGAATATATTTAAGTTATAATCTACCCACTGCCAAAGGAACAGGTTGCATTGCTCTAAAAGAAGTCCTGGTTAGTGTAGAGAAAACTCTCATAACTTTCTGTCCAAGGCTGTAGCTTGAATTTCACTATATAGTAAGGTGTGCATATGTACAGGTACATACATGTGTATTGCAGGTGCAAGTTTGTGCATGAGCTATTTGGGTGTATGTGTGTCTTTGTGGATAACATTTATGCATGTATGTGTAGTACTGCCATGTGCTTGTATATGTGTATACATGATTCTGACTCATGTGTATGTGTGTGTATTTACATAGGGATAGGCTCCTAGTGAGTATATAAGAGTAGCTATGAAAGGAAGTACAACATAACAGAAAGAGGACCAAGTTTAGAGTGATTAGAATTGGGTCACATTGTACCTGTGTTGCCAAAGCCAAATCCTTGGCTTCTCTTGGCCTTGAAAAATTGAAGCATTATGCTAGAAGTCTTCCAATGTACTTTCCAGGTCTAAATCTATGATCCTATGACATGGATCCATGAACAAGTGCTAAACTCTGGAATTCAGTTCTCCCCCATTTAAAAAAATAGCGGGGTAGGCTAATTGTTCTCTATCGTCCCTTTCAATTCTCTGTCTATATAGGACTGCCTAGAAACTCTTCTCTTCTCTATATCTCCATGAATCTTTTAATAAAGCATATTAGAACAAGTCTATATTACGTAAATAACATTGTGTCAACTCTGGAATCTCTGTACTCCAACCCCAAGACATCCATGCTACCATTTCCCTATTTGTTTCAAATCTGTGAATGCCATGGCAGAATGTGGGAGAGCATGACTGGGGAAATGACTTTCCCTATATTGTATTCCTTTCTTGTTAATGAGATCTCATTTCCAGGCTGAACTAATTTGGGCTTTCAACACTGAAATTTTTTATATGGTACTGGAGAAGAAAGACTTTTTTAAAAATTTTAATGGTAAAAAGAAATATATTTTTGTGGTTCAGTTGGAGGAGCTATTACAACTAGTTTGATAGATTGCTTTAAGGAATAGTCATAAAGACCATGACATACTGAGAAATTGCTGGAAAACCCAGAAGTGGCTTATATAAATAAGAATATTTTTGTTTTTTTTTCACTTTCCTATCTTATAAAATAAAATGGCACTGCTAAGATGACAATAAGACTTGATGTCATAGAGATACTTGTTTTTATTTTCCAGAAGAAATGTAGGCACTGAAAATAAATGAAATATAAACCTTTTAATTTCTACATTAGCACTTATTTTCTTAAAGATGTTGATATATTTATTTCATGTAGCATTGCTATACAGATTTCTTTGTTAGAGGAATGTCTCTTCCACCTCTCTCTCTCTCTCTCTCTCTCTCTCTCTCTCTCTCTCTCTCTCTCTCTCTCTCT
>NC_058130.1:49220437-49255149 GCF_016433145.1 Gracilinanus agilis
TGTGTGTGTGTGTGTGTGTGTGTGTGTGTGTGTGTGTGTGTGTGTGTGTCCTCTCATTCTCTCAGTGTCTTTGGAAGAATCATTGTGAATTAGTATTGCAAGCTTCATGTTTTGAAATACGTTCTTAAGCTGTTTTTAGGTGGACAAAAGATCAATGACAATATTCCTCTGATAAAGTCTAAATAAGCTTCTCATTACTTATTGCTTCCAAAGTCCAAAAATATTACATATACATACTGAACTAAATTCAGCATTAACGTAGCTTTATTATGATTTCTGGAATTATTTAATCTGTCAGCTCTAGTATAAATGGGCTGTTTCCTGTGTTTTTATATTCAAGAGAATTTTGATTCTTTATTTCTATTCACTACTTGATCGCAGCCATAAAGATAGAAGGATTTTGGACCTTAGTCTCATTAGAGTCGTCTCTACTCTTCCTCTTCATATAAATATTGTGTAAAATGGGGGAAAAAGGCACCCTTTAGATGGGATTCAATCCCTATTAAGCAATGTTAGATTTAGGAATTGAGGACACAAGAGAAATTAGATATCATCTCATTCAACTCCTTCATCTTATAGATAAGGAAACTAAGATTCAGAGGAATTAGGTGACATTTTAAAAGTCATAAAATTAGAACCTGGCAAAGTTAATAATTCATACTTAAGTTTTATGATTTTTTTTCAAACCCATTACTTCCACTCCCCCAGTCATGGCATATCATATTTCCTATGGTTACCAGTCATCCTTTTCCATTTGAATTTATCAGACAAGTTTTTGTTCATTTCAAAGAGGACCAGTGACATCACAGAGTGATATCTTGACTTGAGTGTGAATTGGATTTCAATGAGGCAGAGTTGCATAAATTCCTCGACCTTACTTCCTCTTTCAAAGACCAGTGGGTGAGACAAAAGTCGGGACAACTGAATGACCTTGGAGTCTTTAATGGATGACTGCTTTATCTGTCTTCATAACCTTTGGAACAAATCTTTCTTCTCCCACCATTCTGCCTGAGGAAGTCTTTACATGGTTGGGATGGATTTCTCCTTAAGTCACTGATGTGTTTGTGGCATGTTGATTCCCCTCAACCTAGTTTAGACCATCTGCCAAGATGGTTTTAGTGAGCCATAGCCATTGGGCATGCTTCACTTTCTTGTAACTATGTGAGAGTTGGGATAAAGGTGGATGGGCAGCCCGGAAGAAGGGCTGAACAAAAACTCACACCAGAGGAACTTACCTTTCCTTCATAATAGCATGGTGTATAGGGGAGTAAACATGTGGTGGTCTTGTTTGGAGCCAGGAAATTTGAGTTTAAGCCTTTAATCTTACACTTATTTGAGCAGACATTGGGCAAATCATTTGAATTCTCTGTGTTTAAAAATCTTTATTTGTAAGATTACTAAAAATACATGCATTGTTTTCCTTTGCAAGTCTGCTGGAAGGAAAATGCCAAAGATGACTAAGTTATGATCCCAGCTCTGACACTTACTTGCTTTGTGGACTTGAGCAAGTCATTTAAATTCCCTGAGGCTCAGTTTCTTCTTCTAAAAAATAGTTACAATAATGCTTGTATTTCTTCCTCATAGGTCAGTTGAGAGGAAAGCACTATAGAAATGTAAATTACTGGCTTGTCTCTAATAGTAGCTACTTGGTTTTTACATGCCATATAAACTTCCTAGCCTCATTGTTCTCATCTATAAAATTTCAATAATACTTTTATTATTTACTTCACAAAGCTCTTTGAAGAAAATTCCTGTTAAATTTGAAATTGCAATAGAAATGTGATCTATTGTTATGGTCTGATTCTTCTTAGCATAGTAAGCCTAGAGAAGTTATTCCACATATCTGTAAAATGAAGGAATCAGTGTAAGTCAGAGTTTCTTAGTACTTGACCCCTTTGGCAATGTCTATTTATCTGTCTCTAAACTGATGCAGGTATGGAAAATAATAATTGGAAGGCACTTACAACAGTGACTGGTACATAGTAAATGGTATATAAATGCTAGTTGCTCTTTATTACTATTATTATATCTAGTTAGCTATGGATATATCTGCATTATATTGACTGCATATATATTCAACATATATTATAGATATATTATATATCTGCATATATATATATTGATAAATCTAAAGATTAATCTATATATCTATAGATTTGTAGATATAATGAAACATCAGTCAATCAATAAACATTTATTAAGGGCCTCCTATATGCTAGGAACTGTGCTAAGTGCTGGGCATTATAAAATGAGTAAAGAAATTATCCCCCACCTGAAAGCACTTAGAGTCTAAGGGAGAGACAAATTGCAAACAAATATGTATGAAGCAAGCTATATATAAGATAATTAGGAAATAATTAAAGGAAGGAAATCACTGGAATTATAGGTGTCTGTAGCATATAGATATAGTTAGCTGATAGCAATATAAATAGAGGATACATATAGATACATGCATTTACATGAACATGCTTCAGTTTGGTTGCATATAACATATTTCAAATTATTGAATGTATATGGAATGTATATTCTATGCATATTTTAGGACAGTTGCTTCTCTATAGTAATATAATATTTTATACATTTAAATATTATCAATAACCTATCTCCACATTAATATATATTTATATAGATACCTAGATAGATAGGTGATAAATAGAGAGTGAATAGTTCTCAAGTTAAGAAGCCCTGGTACATTATCTCTAACATCTTTTCCAGTGCTAATATCAGATGGTTCCTTGATGATCCTATTCTGACTATGCTTTCTCCCTTTGGATATAGCTTGGTGTTTCTTAAAAAGGAGCCAACAAGTTTGATTCATAACCATTTCTTCTATCTTTCCCTAGTGGAGAATGAGCTCAGATCAGTGTGCTCACTTGAAAATGCTACAGGAGCACACGGGGCTCATATATGTGATGGATCATCTTTTCTCTGAGTACTTCTGAAGTGCTGCTTTGTTCTACTTTTGAGGTGATATGAATATTGTCTAAGTCTTTTCTTTCTGTTGGAAAGATGGGAGAGAATATTTAGTGATTTGCTAGGAAAAAAAAGATAGAATATTAAAACCTAAAACCTCCCCACACCTCATGAAATCAGGATTGTATCATTGACTGAAATCTTGACCGGGATTGCTGGAGTGGAGAAAGAGAACTATTGGCCCCAAATGGACAATGTTAGAATTTGGTTAAGAGAATTCTAAGAAAAGAATCATTCTTTGGGGGAAACCAGGGAAAGTAAGATTTTTTGGCCCAGAGAGAATCAGGTCCAAACTACGCCTAAGGAAATCTACTGAGATAAAAAGGACTAAAAATTAAGCAAAAATCAGAAGTTATAATGGCCTTTATGTCATGTATAACTTTTTGTATATGTGTGCTTTTGTATATTTTATTTTACTCTGTACTTTTTTGAGGGAATATTGAACCTTGATTTTATTGGCAAAGAGAACTTCCAGGTAGAACACTCCATTTACCAATGTATATTGTACCTACTGTAAAATGCACATCATATTTGCCTGACACAACAAGAGATAAAATGTCTTACTTAAGTTGCATATTGTATAGTTGGAAAATCTTGAACCCCTGGAACTGCATTGCCCAAAATTCCTTTCTGCATTACCCACAATTTCTTTTGCCTTTTGTATACGTACATCATTACGTGGTCTGTATATAGTTTGGGTTTGCTCTGCCACGCCATCTCTCTTCCATGTGAATTAAGTGGTGAACATTCCCTGTGTTCTCTAGCTCTCTAGTTAAATATTAATAAATCTTTATAAATATCATACTTTGGAGATATTGAATATTAAGTTTAAAATCTACAACATGTAGTGTGTGCCAGGAACTGAAGTTGAACCCAAGACTTTTGTTAGTAAGCCTTAAAAATGCTTATTTTAGTTTGGAAGAGATAGCAAAGAGGAGTAAGAAGGCAAATAGAATGAATGCTAGATAGGTATCTAGTGACAGTGGCAGTGGAAAAAAAATAGAGAAAGGGAAAAAGAAAATTAAGATCTATTGTGGCAGAACTCTGAATTCTGGGACAGAGGATGGGAAGATAGGTGGAATCAGTGTCTTGTGTTGGAATTCAGTGTTTTGTGAAGGTACTGATTCCCAGGTCCGAACCTCTGCTGTTCGCATTGTAATAGATTTCTTTGTAGATGTGTAGCTGGACTGTACTCACTACTTGTTCAGAATTTTGTGGCCATGAACTGATATCTTTTTAAAAATATTTTTTTAAATTAAAATGTAAAAATTCTTTTTTAATTAAAATTTTCAAAATTACATATAAATACAATTTTTAACAATCCTTTTCTGACATTTTTGTGATCCATGTTCTATTCCCCCTCTTGTTCCTTTCCCCTTCCCCAGGATGGTAGGTAATATAATATAGGTTATAAATGTTTAGTTGTACAATACATGTTTTCATATTCACCATGTCGTGAAAGAAGATACTAGAGAAAAATTCATGGAGGAAATAAAATGAAGAATGGTATGCTTCAGTCCCAGACACCTTTACCAATTTTCCTCAGCTAATCACAACACCACCTGGGCAGAGAAAGTCTAGCTGATCAAGATATTTTCACACTCACTGTAAATCCTATTACTGATTCATTATATGTTACTATATGATATATATGTGTATATTGTACACATATATAATCTATGTATAATTATATGTAATAATGTATGCTCTGCTATATGCATATGTAAACTATATATACATATATGCATTATATTAATATATATATAGATATGGGGTAAATACACACATATATATGTGTATATATGTGTATATATATATATGTATATGGAGAGAGACAGAGACAGAGAAAGAGACAGAAAGACAGAGGAGAGAGAGAGAGAGAGAGACAGACAGACAGACAGACAGACAGAGAGAGAGACAGAGACAGAGACAGAGAGAGAGAGAGAGAGATTCTCACCTGTTTAAAGGAACAGTGTATCAGATAATTTTAGTTACTGAGGTACTTAGGGGAGAAAAGATAATTTAACTTATTTATATAATGAAGCCCCAATCTCACCCATACAGGTAAAATGTATAATGATCACTAGCAAATGCTATCATGTCCCAAAGACTCTGGAAACCTTCTAAAGCTATTTCAGCTGAGTTGTCTATTAATATCATCAATGGAGTGAGGCAGTCTCCATATCTGTTGTTCCACATACATATTAAATCATGGGACCTACAGATGGGTGGTAATGTTTAAAACCTCCTACCCCCAAAATACTACTGAATTAAACCTCCTACTTCCCCCAAGTATTACTAACTGGGTGTTGTTAATCATTTGTTTCTACTGACTGAAAGTATATAGGTGCTTTCGATGTCCTTTAAATTTCATTGCTTTATTGATAATGCTTTGACAACTTCACCCTAGTTACCCTCATAAGAGTTTTGGTTCTACTAAGAAGCTAATGCCTAAGAACTCTAAGCAATGAAAGTAAAGTTTTTGGCTCAATGCTGGATTCAACACAAAGGAAAGAAAAAGGTACATGCAAGGCTACAGAGTGTGCCGGTGTGTATCCCCAATAGATCTTCAGATACACCACCATACTAAAATATGTACATCAAGTAGCCTCTTGGTGTAAAGTCTATGTAATAGGTATGTCTCTTCTCAGGAAGATGACTGATATGGCTGGTTTTAAGTCAGTGCTATTCTTCTGCTCCAGTGGAATGCTTCCTGACCTAATCTTTCTAATTTCATCCTGTTGAATTTCAGGGGATTATTACCAAGAAACTGCAAGTTATTAAGTTTGAAATTTTGATTGCCATCTTGTTCAAAAACAGTTACACTTTTCGCAATTGGGAAGCTTACTTAAAAAAAAAGTCTTTGTACATTTTAATTTTTCTTCAGCATGACCTCCATGGGAAAGTCTAGGAAATGCATAATTGTGCTATAATAGAGTATAGCAATCCTATAGTCATTTTAATTAACTCTTCAGTCCCGTAGGAGCCATCTGCCTCCTCCAAGTCATCAGAAAATCCTATAATATGTTATTTCAGTTCCATTGTAACATTGAGATTGGGTTGCTTCTCCCATGGGATTTTCTGCACTGTACATGAGGGATACAGAGAACCATTTACAATTAATCATTTTGACATGTAAAATGTTCTATGAAATAGCACTATTGTGCCTAAGATTTATTAACTGGTAGCAGCATAACCATTATGATTATAGCTGCATCGTGTTTCTGTATTTGGCACTAAATATCCCTGATTCTTTTCAAAATTATTAGTAGAGCATTGCTCAGCAAATAGTATATTTAATAATGACAGACAGCATATTTGCTAAGAATGATGGCTTCATCATTCCTCATAGCTCACATACTGTACAGATGAATAGACTTGCAGTGTAATCAAGGAAACAATGTTATTGTATAATCTTCATATTTATTTATCATTCATTAGACTTTGACAATGCCTTTCCTTAAGTGATTTGGTTAACTTCATTTTGCTGGAAATATAATATGGTCTGTAGTCAACTAAGTGGAATTATTAGATCAGTCAATTCTGAGAAGTCACTACTGTGACTGATATTTTCTCCCACCAAATTGACCAGATGCATTATTGAATTAATAGAATCGGGATGTTTAATATCTACGTAGATGTAGATTTGGCCACCCAAGCAGACTGATGGGTTCTTAACAGGAATTAACTTGTTTTCTGGCTGAATTAATTGGCTGCTTCATTTTTGAGATGATGAAACAAATGTGGGAGGAAGTATGTTATAATGGAAAGTACTCATTTGTGAGTCCAGAGAATCCAAATCTGGATTTATCCATTTACAAACTATGTGATGTTAGGGAAAAGGTCTGCTCTCCTCTGTGCCTAATTTCTCTTATCAAATGAGATAATCTATGGAAAATACATTGCAAACTCTGATGTACTATAATTTTTAATAATTTTATTATTACTCAATATTTGTAAAATAAAAGAATTTAACTCAATCAAAAAGCACTATTAAGACTTACTAAGTGATAGGCAAAATAATAAAGATTAGGTATAAAAAATAAAAAAAACAACAACAAATCACAACATTCCCTGGCCTCAGTGAGCAAACATTTGATTGGGGGGAGAAAGCAAACACGTAAGTATATTGAAGATACCCAGAAAGGAGATACAAATTAACCTTAGAGGGGAAAGTGCTAGCAACTAAAATGATTATGAAAGGTTTTTAGCGGAAGGTAACACTTAAGCTGTGTGTTAAAGAACTCAAGGATTCTAAAGAGATAAATGAAAAGAGGATATTCAGGACATGGTGGAGAGTCATTAGAAAGGTACAGAAATAGGAGTTGGGAGCACCATTTCTTTTTTTTTTAACCCTTACCTTTTGTTTTAGAATCAATACTATGTATTGGTTCTAAAGCAGAAAGGTAGTAAAGGCTAGGCTATGTGGCTTGCCCAGGGTCTAACTCCAAGCCTGTCTACCTGCCCCTGGAAGCATCATTTCATAGGATCATCAGATTGTTTGGTATGACTATATTGTAGAATGAATGGACAGAAATAAGGTAATTAAGAACCTGCAAAGACAAATTTCTAAAGAACTTTAAATCCCAAATACAAAAGTTTCTAAGTTTTTATTTGGTTCTTGAGATAATAGGGAGCCACTGATTTTTTTTTTAACGAGGTTGAGTACTGGGATGGAATGGCAGACTTATGACTTATTAAAATTACTTTAGCAGCTTTGTGGAAGATGAATTGGAGAGAAGAGAGATTTAAAGTGACCAAAACTGCATGACCCAAAGCAAATCACTAAACCTGTTTGTGCCTCAGGCAACATAGAATTTAGCAATTAAGTCATAAATGGATTTTGGTCTGTACATTGCATTGTTTGATAGCCTTCTGATGTTGAGAGATCATCAGACTTGAGAAATCACACATAGGTTCTCATTTTTATAATAGGACAATGATGTATAGTAATGGTTAGAATTCTGGACTTGGAGTTGGTGTAAAAAAGCTCAAGGATCAAATCTTTTCTCAGATACTTTCTAGGCATATGATTCAAGGTTCAGTCCCTTAACCTCTAAGTATCTCAATTACTTCATCTAAAAAAATGAAGAGTGGACTTCGTGGCTTCTAAGTCCTCTTTCAGATTTAAATCTGTGATCCTGAGTGGGATGGGGTCATGAACAGTGGGCCCCACTACTGCAATAAGATCACAAACACAGAGTTGAGAAACCAAAGTATAAGATGGTAGTTTATTTTTTCCAAAAAGGGGCAGTCACCATTTTGGATGCTTTAGGAATGTCAAAATAATGAGTTCAAAGACCCAATTTATAGGGTCTTCTAATCCTAGAAAGTCCCCCCCTCCCCATCTCCCTTACTCTGTTCTGGCCAGACTCCAGTCATAACAGGAATCTTCTTTGACATCTTTAAAAGATGTAAGTGAATTACTTCACCCCTCAAGGCCTTTAAAATGGACAGGCAAAGGGTTTTGTTTTTAGAGAAGGAGGGGTATTCTAAAAGGAAGGGAAAATACTAACTTCTATTTAGGCTCTTGAAAATATTGGGGTGAAACTTCTTATGAGAAAGACAGATTATATCCCACTCAATCCTACATTTAAGTTAAAGTGTATTCTTTTACCATGTTTTTTTTTTCCTCTCCCAGATTTAATCTTGAATGGATTGAGAGCATGCTTTTTGCAGGAAGAAGGGAAATATATATATATATTAATATGTCAAATTTTGAATAGAAATGCAGCAGTGAGATAGAAAAGTCTCTAGTTTTCTTTTCTCTTTTGTGGGGAAGGGATGAGAAAGAAACTAAAGTTGGCACTATTTGAAGAGTTGGAATATTCATTCAACTTTGGCATAATCCCATGGAAGGATTTTCTCTTCTGTATGTAATAACTGGAGAATTGGGATATTAAATTTAGTTTGTTTTGAGGCATATTTTAAATCCAAATAAAAATTATGCCATAGACTTTGGGAGTTGAAATTTTCCAGAAAAAAGATCTTTTTGTTTGGAGAGATCTAGTTAGAGACAAATCTTGGAACTAACTGAGTTCTAGTGGACTTTTGGAGAAACTTGAAATAAAATCATTCCTTCACTTCCTCAAAAACTAAAGAAGCAATGGAGCAAGCACTGAGTAAGCACTGTCCAGGTATAAAACACTGTGCTTAAGTGATGATGATAATAAAGACAAAAAGGAAATAATCCCTTACCTTGAGTATATTAACTGTATTTACTGTTCATATTTATATAGTAGATAGGGATAGAGACTGGACCCGAGATTTATTGGTAGAGAACTCCAGGTAAAAAAAAAATTAAGGAAAAAAACCCTCCCTTAATCAAAGCAGATTGCCACATTCTCTACAACTTAAAGTCTTAGATAATACCCTAACTTAGAAATTAAAATATTAGAAATAAATAGGGCCATACCATAGTAGGACTCTCAGGCAGAATTTGAACCTAGGGCTTCCAGTCTTCAAACTGGCTATCAGTTAATTATAACACTATGACTTTATTTTCACAAATAGTATTAATTCATGAGTAATATGAAGTTTTTACATTTATACTAGATTCTTAGATTCACAAAAATATTAATTTTCCAAGGATCTATCAAAATCACAAAATTTAGAAATAATTCCAGGAAATGTAGATTCCTTAATCTATATTTAAAATAACCATATAATTAAAACAGATTTACTGATAACTTTTGATTTAATATCATTTAGATTTCCTCCTGAATCTCTTTCTCTCTTTTCATGGAGCAATTTTTAATATATACATATATATGCTACATATATACTCATGCAAAAACACATACATAATATTTCCCTCAAAAACTCTTCACTCTCAGTTTCTCATATTCCATTTCCATGACCTAATTCTTCACTCCTATTGGAATAGTCACCCTAGATCTTGCCATCAGTCATAATTATTTCCCTTCTATGATTAAGATCTAAGAATTCTCTTTATGTGTTTAAAACTTCCTTTCATTCCATTCATCTTCATGTCTTGGACACCTAGAACCTACTACTTGTCTCTGGGACCTCCATTGCTCAGTGCTATCAAGTTTTCACCTTGGCTCATGTGAAAACATCGATTAATTGATTCAATTTAACTTTCCCCTTTAACCGATTGCCAATCTTATCTACCATGTTCCAAATTCCTATATTCATACTCCTGAACAACATACAAGGATCCTGTATCTTTGACTAAAAGGCCTTCTTTCACAATGGCAAATGCATTTGGTTTCTTCTCTTGTCTCCTGCCGTTGAATGGAGAATATTTTCTTTATTGAATAATATATTTTTGCTGGTTGTGTTTCAGAATTCATCCTTGCTTTCTTGGTTGATCACTCTCTTTCTCTACTTTTCTCTTTCCTATGATATGCTTTACTCTTCTATCCTAAGGTGTCATCAAATGCTGTTGATTGACTATGTATTCTAATCAAGGCTGACAGGTTATAAAAACCAAATTGCAATCTGCTATCATTGAAAGCAGATTCCTTAGCAAGTAATAAATCTCTTTACTTTCAGGTAAGCCTCCGACCCTTTGCTCACAGATTTCTGCTCATGGCCATACGTCTCCCAAGAGGTAGAGAGAATCACCTGCTCATGAACGGATTTTAAGGCCCTATCTTTTTTCCTCTTCTCTCTTTAGAGGTTTACTCAGATTTATTTATTTTTATTTTTCATTTTTAGAAACATTTTCCATGGTTACATAATTCATGTTTTCACTTTAACCTTCATCCCCTCAAACCCTTTTCCTCCTCCACCCCCGTAGCTAACTTGCATTTCCACTGGTTTTAACATGTGTGGTCAGTCAAGACTTATTTACATATTATTGTTAGTTACATTGGTGTGGTCTTTTCAGGTCTACATCTCCAGTCATGTCCTCATCAACCCAAGTGTTCAAGCAGTTGTTTTTCTTCTGTGTTTCCACTCCTGTACTTCTTCCTCTGAATGTGGGTAGTGTTCTTTTCCATAAATCCCTCAGAATTGTCTTGGGTCATTGCATTGCTGCTAGTACAGATGTCCATTATGTTCGATTGTACCACAGTGTATCAGTATCTGTGTACAATGTTCTTCTGGCTCTGCTCCTTTCACTCTGCATCAATTCCTGGAGGTCTTTCCAGCTTACATTGAACTCCTCCAGTTTATTATTCCTTTGAGCACAATAGTATTCCATCACCAGCATATACCACAATTTGTTCAGTCATTCCCCAATAGAAGGGCATACCCTTGCTTTCCAGTTTTTTTCCACCACAAGGAGCACAGCTATAACTATTTTTGTACAAGTCTGTTTGTCTATGATCTCTTTGGGGTACAGACCCAACAATGGTATGGCTGGATCAAAGGGCAGGCAATCTTTTAGAGTCCTTTGAGCATAGTTCCAAATTGCCATCCAGAATGGTTGAATCAGCTCACAACTCCACCAGAAATGCAGTAATGTCGCAATTTGGCCACATCCCCTCCAACATTCATTACTCTCCCCTGCTATCATTTTAGCTAATCTGCTAGGTGTGAGGTGGTACCTCAGAGTTGTTTTGATTTGCATTTCTCTAATTATTAGAGATTTAGAACACTTTCTCATGTGCTTATTGATACTTTTGATTTCTTTACCTGAAAATTACCTATTCATGTCCCTTGCTCATTTATCAATTGGGGAATGGCTTGATTTTTTATACAATTGATTTAACTCCTTGTATATTTAAGTAATTAGACCCCTGTCAGAATTTTTTGTTATAAAGATTTTTTCCAAATTTGTTGTTTCACTTCTGATTTTGGTTGCATTGTTTTGGTTTGTACAAAAGCTTTTTAGTTTGATATAATCAAAATCTTTTATTTTACATTTTGTAATTTTCTCTAACTCTTGCTTGGTTTTAAAATCTTTTCTTTCCCAGAGATCTGACAAGTAAACTATTCTATGTTCACTTAACTTATTTATAGTTTTCCTCCTTATATTCAAGTCTTTCACCCATTCTGAATTTATCTTGGTGTAGGGTGTGAGATGTTGATCTAGACCTAATCTCTCCCATATTGTTTTCCAAATTTCCAAGCAGATTTTGTCAAATAGTGGATTTTTGTCCCAAAAGTTGGGCTCTTTGAGTTTATCATACACTGTCTTGCTGACATCATTAACCCCAAGTCTATTCCACTAATCCTCCCTTCTATCTCTTAGCCAGTACCATAACAGTATATATCTTTTTTTTAGATATTTAATAATTTTTATTTTTTAGAAAAGTTATCATAGTTACATGATTCATGTTTTTACTTTCCCCTTCACCCCCTGACCTCTTCCCCCCACCCCACCATAGTTTTAACATGTGTCATATATCAAGACTTATTTCCAAATTGTTGATAGTTGCTTCATTGGTGTGGTAGTTTCGGGTCTACATCCCCAATCATGTCTGCCTCAACCCATGTGTTCAAGCAATTGCTTTTCTTCTGTGTTTTCTCCCCTGCAGTTCTTCCTCTGAATGTGGGTAGCATTCTTTTCCATAAGTCCCTCAGAATTGTTATGGATAATTGCATTGCTCTTAGTACAGAAGTCCATTACATTTGATTTTACCACAGTGTATTACTCTCTATGTACACTGTTCTTTTGGCTCTGCTCCTTTCACTCTGCATCAATTCTTGGAGGTCTTTCTAGTTCACATGGAATTCCTCCAGTTTATTATTCCTTTCAGCTCAATAATATTTCATCACCAGCATACACCACAATTTGTTCAACCATTCCCCAATAGAAGGGCATACCCTCGTTTTCCAGTTTTTTGCCAACATAAAAATCACGGTTATAAATATTTTGGTACAAGTCTATTTGTCTATGATCTCTTTGGGGTACAGACCCAACAATAGTATGGCTGGATCAAAGGGCAGGCAATCTTTTAGAGTCTTTTGAGCATAGTTCCAAATTGCCATCCAGAATGGTTGGATCAGCTCACAACTCCACCAGAAATGCAGTAATGTCGCAATTTGGCCACATCCCCTCCAACATTCATTACTCTCCCCTACTATCATTCTAGCCAATCTGCTAGGTGTGAGGTGATACCTCAGTGTTGTTCTGGTTTACATTTCTCTAATTATTAGAGCTGTAGAGCACTTTCTCATGTGCTTGTTGATAGTTTTGATTTCTTTATGTGAAAATTATCTATTCATGTCCCTTGCCCATTTATCAATTGGGGAATGGCTTGATTTTTTATATAATTGATTTAACTCCTTGTATATTTGAGTGATTTGACCCGTCACAGTTTTTTGTTATAGAGATTTTTCCCTTCTGATTTTGGTTGCATTGTTTTTGTTTATACAAAAGCTTTTTAATTTAGTATAACCAATCATCCCATTCACATTCAAAGTTATAATTATCAGTTGTGTATTCCCCAACATTTTGGTATCCTTTCTTAGTTCTACCCCTTCTTCTTAGGCTATTTCCTTTTAAACCAGTGATTTGTTTTAAACCAGTAACTCTTGTCCCCTCCCTTGATTTGCTACCCTTTCTACCCCCTCCCTTGTTATTCCCCTCTTTTTATTTTTAAGGCCTAATGAATTCCCTCTCCCTTCTCCTCCCCTCCCTTTTTTGACCTCCCCACTCCTCTCCTCCCTTTGGTTTATCTCTTCTGACTTTCTCAGTAGGGTTAGATAGAGCTCTATATCTCAATGGATATAGCTACTCTTCCCTCTCAGGGTTAATTCCACTGAGAGTAAGGTTTAAATATTACCTCTTAATGCTCTCTTCATCTCCTTCTTATAATAGTATTCATCCCCTCCCCTTCACATACCCTCTTTGTGTGTAACAGAATATCCTATTTTTCTTATTCATTCAAGTTTCTCTTGGTGTCCTCTACTATTCACCCCTCTTTTTCCTACCAACTCCTTATCATCTTAGACCATTTAGTACTCCAACCTCTCCCTGTGAATAATTCTTCTAATTACTATAATAGTGGATAGAGTTCACTACAGAGAATTACACGTAACATTTCTCCATATAGGAATACAAATAATTAGACCTTATTGAAGCCCTTAAAGAGGCGTATTTAAAAATAAGAGTTTTCTTTCTTTCCTCTCTGTTTCTTATTTACCTTTTCATGTTTCTTTTGATTTTTGTGGTTGGATATCGAAATTTCCATTTAGTCCTGGTCTTTTCTGTGCAAATACTTGGAAATCTTCTATCTTGATAGTTGAATGCCCATACTTTCCCCTGGAAGTATATAGTCAGTTTTGATGGGTAGGTGATCCTTGGCTGTAGATCCAGTTCTCTTGCTTTTCTGAATATCATATGCCAAACCTTGTGGTCTCGTAGTGTGGAGGCTGCCAGATCCTGTGTGATCCCTATTGGTGCTCCTTGGTATCTGAATTGTCTCTTTCTGGCTTCTTGTAAGATTTTTTCTTTAACTTGGAAGCTCTTGAATTTGGCTATTATATTCCTGGGTGTTGTCTTTTCTGGGTCTAGTGTAGAACTTCAGGGCAGGAATTATACAAACATAACTACAAAACACTTTCCAAAAAATTAAAACTAGATCTAAACAATTGGAAAAACATCGAGTGCTTATGGGTAGGATGAGCTAACATAATTAAAATGACCATTCTACCCAAATTAATTTACTTATTTAGTGCCATACCTATCAACCTACCAAAAACTTTTTTATTACATTAGAAAAAAATATAACAAAGTTTATTTGGAAGAACAAAAGATCAAGAATATCAAGGGAAATAATGAAAAAAAATGTGAAGGAAAGTGGCTTAGCAGTACCAGATATTAAGCTATATTACTCAGATTTATTTTTAATTATATTTATTTACTTATCAGTTCAGTCAAATTTATTTAATTATCAGTTCAGTGAAAATTGATCCTAGTTTGACATTGATATCTATGCTTATTTTTCTCTGCCTATCTATCTATCTATCTATCTATCTATCTATCTATCTATCTATCTATCAACAGCTAGGTAGCACAATAGATAGTACACTGGGTCTGGAGTCAGGAAGACTCATCTTCTTGAATTAAAATCTGATCTGACATTACATTAGCTGTGTGATCCTTGACAAGTCAGAATCTTGTTTGCCTCAGTTTCCTCATCTGTAAATTGAATTGGCAAAGGAAATGGCAAACCAATGAAGAATGTTTGCCAAGAAAACCCCAAATGGGTTCATGGCATGTCATATATAACTGAAAATAACTGAACAATCTATTAATCTTTCTGACTGTCTGTCTGTCTAGTTTGTATTATCTCTTGCCAAGCTCCTGTTTCTTATCACTAAATGCTAACTAGACAATGCAAACTGAAATCTCAATAAGCTGCACAAATTTAACATATCTAAAGCAGAATTCATCATCTTTGATCTCAAGTTAACCTTTCTAAACATCTTTCTCACCATTCTTTCATTTATGCAGGTATATAGTCTTGATTTTGTCCTCTACTCATCACTCTTCATCATTCCCATATCCAATTAGTGTCAAATCAAATTAATTTTATCTCCACATTATTTTTTGTATCTTTTCCATTTGATTGATTATCAAAGTAATCAGACTATCATCACCTCTTTCCTAATCTATTGCCAGATCCTCCTAATTATCTCAGTGAATCTCTACTATCTCCTATGCATTCTCCATGTAGTCACCAAAGTATAAAGTCTAATCATACCTATCTCATACTCAATAAACAAATATAAAATCTTTTGTTTGATATTTTAATAGCTCTTTGCTATTAAACTTACTTTTCTCGCTATTACACTAGTTTTTTCCCCAGGTCTTAGCACACTGCCTTTTCTAAGATAGTGGTGAAAGATAAATGTTTATTGATTATCTCCTGTAGTAGTCTTCACAGCATGAAAGAAAATGACAGCAATCATTAGAAGTAAAGTCATTATTTGAAGGTTGATTCCATCTATATGATCTGGAATATTTGGAATTTTAGATTTCCATTAATAGCATATAATAGAAATCTAGAGAGTTAACTTTCCTCCTTTATTTTAGCTGAGCTATAGTCTTACTTTGTGTCGTTGGACAAATCTCTTCATGGGAACTTAAATTCTTTATCTAAAAAATGAGTATTTCAGAGTATGGAACTCTGAGGTCCCTTCCAACTGTAAATCTAGAATTCTAGATGCTATGTGAATTAGCTGTTGATAGTGAGTTGATATGGTATTTGCATAAAATGAAACTGTCAAAGATTCTTCCATTTTTCATTTATTTTAGGGAAAAGCTTAAATATAGTCATGAAACATACTCAGCTATATGAATGAACTTTAACTGTCCAAGGGTCTATAATGGAGAAAGCTAGGGAGGGCAACACACACATCAGAGAAAACTGCTCCTTCTAAATAATCCTTTTTTTCATTCATTCTATTACTCATGCCCAAATCCCATCATTTTAAATTACTTTCTTTGGGTTAACAAGGACTTGACAGTCATTTAACAAGCATTTATAAGCCTGTCTGGTATGTCAATCACTTACTACTCAATGGAAATATATATACAAACAAAATAAAAGCAATGTCTCTTCTCAAGAAGCTTACATTCTAATAGAGGAAGACAATATATAAAAGGAATCTGAAAAGTAGAAAGAGGAAAGTACCCAGTTCAGAAACATGATGTATAAGTCCAAAAGAGTAGAGTCCAGTAGAAAGTGAACAAAGACTTTACTTGAGAGGGATAAGACATTTGAACTTCTGAGGCAATAATTAATGATCTAAATGTATAATTTATAGTTAAGTTTCATAAAAGAACTATAACAGGCATACCTTTACTGGCTTCACTCTGGCCTTCCTCTACCCTGCCTCAGAAACCTCTTCATTCTGGAAGCTCTATCTTGCTATGGAATGCACACATTGAAAAGATCCTCTGACCTTACTATCATCTCCTATAATTGCATGTCTCCTTATAGAATCTCTCTGTAAACAGGGCTCCTAGTCCAATCACTTCTTCATGCCTCTCCAGTCTACCCTGGAGACATTCTCTACCATACTCTGAGATACTATTCTCCTTCCTTCTTTTCAGCTTCTTTTTATGTTTACTCCTTCCATTACAATATAAGCTCCTTAAGGACAAGGATTGCCTTTCTTTCTCCTTATATTTGCATTTCCAGGGCTTGCACAGTGATATGTATATAGTAAGCAATGCTTAATAATGGATTAAGCAAACTATCAGATCTTTTGCAATGTGGGAGCTATAGAATGTTTTTCCCTCCAGCAATGAGGCATATAACTTGGATTGGGAAACAGAGAGGTCCAGAATTGGCTACCTAGTAGTCTAGGGAATGGTCATGGGTATAATGCCATCTTGGAAATTTGAGGGAAGATTGAGGCATTTAACATGAAGAACTATGGGGCTCTAAAGGCACCAAGAAGAGAAGAAGAATAGTTTGGGGTCAGGAGAAAGGATGTCAGAGATAAGTTTTACTTACTTATTTTTGCCTGGGGCTGGCTTCAGGAGAGAGGATAGAAGGAAAAGAAGATTTTAGAACATAAAAAATAGGCTATATTTCTAGTTGCTTTATTTACCAACTTCCCCTTGTTTCATACCTTTCCTTAACAGTGAAACTGAAACTGTCTAGTGTATTGTCAGTGAAGAGACCCAGAAAATGCCTCCCCCAATATCTGTCTGACTCCGAATCGATTATCACTCCCAAGGACCAGGTCACTAATGAACCTGAGATGCACCATTTCCTGTGCAATGCCATGTAAAAGCACTTCTACCAAAAAAAAAGAGCCTTTGTTATATTCAATTGCTAGATCCAAAACATCAACCTCATTGCTGTGGAAAGTTCAAAGAGAGATTCATATATTTTTTTTCCAAATATGGGAAGCCTTTGGCATTGTTGAAAAGTTATTGTTTCTGTGGCAACATAACATTGAATGTGAAACTCAGGCACAGTTTCTGCACTGAAGTGACATTGATTTTTTTAAAAGAGAAAATGTGACTTAACCAGTAAAGTGAACACATGTTCACTTGGAAATAATGGAAAATTTAGCAATGACATATGGAAAGATGAGTGGAAATAAACACAGACCTACATTCTCACAGCCTAAAGCAACCAGGGCAAGGAAAAGGACTCCTTTGGGAAGGTAAATTATAAGACACAAAAATAGAAGATTCAAGTGGTCTGAAACACTTTTAATGTCACCAACCTTAAAATTGATAGATATGATGTCTATAATTTGAAAGTGTCAAACTCACAGCCCACTGTGGCTGCAAAATTCCAGAATTGAGATCAAATCTGATTAAGACATAATTGGAAAATATTTACAAAAAATAATACAATAGAGATAATGCTAATTTGTGGGATTTTAAGTCAATATATGGCACACATGAATCCATTTCTTTTTGACAACAATGCTACACAATATACAGGCATTGATTTATTCCTTTAGTGTTGCAGTTAATATGTACTTTTCATATTTAACCACAAGGTGCCAGTATGAGCCACCAACCTGATTCTATTCAACAGGAAAAATCATAGCAGGGCTAGTCTCATTATCACTGTAGGTGTCACCATGTTGTTTGGATGAGTTAAAGGTATGGCAAGCTTTCTGTGTTTCTCAAAGGATAGACAAACTTTTTCCTTAAATGTCTCTGGGTAGGTATCAATCTGATTCACTATTTGAGGGTATAGATTTTACCTAATAAGAATAATGTCTTGTACTTCCACCTTTGTCACTCAACCTCTTTCCAGAAATGATAGTATTTTATGGAATCCTAGCCATTTGACTTTTCTAGCTCCACATAGAAACAAATACAAATTCTTGGATACTGTATACAGTGTTTAATTTCAGCAATACTTTAATAAGAGCAATATAACAACATATATGGAAATAATATCATATATAATTAAACGTCAAATGGACAGCTATGTGCCCTTACCACCTTCCTGATCCATACATCTTCTTAACAGTACAGAGGCCTTTTCAAACCAAGATGTTCTAGGAAATGCAAAGACCAGTGTAAATAAGGAACATAAATTATGCCACTCAGTTTTCAACTCTGAATGATATATATGCAGCAGGAATGGTCATTAAATGAAGATACAGGGACTCTTTTATAAAACTGTGGACTTAGGATCCAGATAAAATTGGTGATTATTAGTGATTTTGAAAATTCAATATTTTACCAATGGGAAGTATTTCTCATCGTTTTTCCCAACAACTAGCTCATTCTCATAGAACAGGAGTTTAAGGCAATATCAGACTAAACACCCTCCTATTCTGACCAATGTTATCCATTTTCATATCTGACCCAAAGCCCTTCAAGCTGAGGTAGCTGAAAGGCATAAAACATACCCCCTTAGTCAGTTGGTCCAGTCACCTTGATCATGAAACCTCCCCTTTGTTACCATGACTTTTAAATTTCACTTGACATCTTCTTTCACTCCCACATAGAACAGCTGATTTAACATTTTAAAACAATGCACAGAGGAGAACTGAAGAAAGTCCTAAGAAAAAACATAAACCATAAGGACAGCTCTGGAACTAAATCATTGAATTTGGTTTGCACTTTAAGGAATACATAAAAGTTGGCTATAATAGGTACAGACTTTCATACTTTTTTCTCTTTTTTTATACACAGAAATATTAATGTTTGCTAACATCTTTTTCAATCTCAGAGGACAAAAAGGACTTAGTATTAAAATCCTGAAAAAATCTTTAAAAATAAAGAAATTATAGGGGAAAGTCATTACATTTGTGGTAGTATTTTATTATTGCTCTTTAGTTTGTGATAAAGTCATTGCATAACCTGTGGTGCCATGAAAAACTTGCACAATGTAACTGGAAAGACTAGATTGGAAATCAAGAGTTCCTAGATATTTTGGAGAGTCATGTATTTCTTTAGCAGTCAGCTGAAATCTATGGATCTCTTCTCAGAATAATATTTTTAAACTAACAGAATAAATTACACAGGATTATATAGGAAATAAAGCAAAATCCAGGTGTCAAAAATCATCACAAAATCATTTCATGGGTCCTAACTTTTGATCTAGATAATCACTTGCCAGTTAGATTGTAGAGAGAATTCTTGATCAGATCTCTCCTAAGTATCCTCCTCCTCCAATAGGCTTGATCCTTCAAGGGGTGCTCATAAATCATCAACTAACTCTAAGTCTTTCCCATCTTGATTGACTTCCTCCAAAGACCCTCCAGCTTATGTGTCTCAAATATGATTGATAGAACTAACCAAAATATTCCAGTTCTATTTTGACCAGTGTAGAAAATGTCAAGATCAACATTGCTATAATTCAGCACATGATAAGTGTCAGAAAGTTTCTTAACTTTTTTTGGCAGCCATATCAAATATTTTGAGATGGTAGTAAAATGAAGGCAAGAAGTATGTATTAAGCACCTACTATCAAAAAGAGTGCTTACTCTTAAGGAAATCACAGAACAAAGGGGGAAATAACATAGAAATAACTGTGTGTGAATGAGACATTCAAGATTAATGAGAGAAATATTAGGGAAGAAAACAGGAATGTAAAGGGGACCATAAAATGTCCTCAAATGGGTGGCAGTCGTTGAGAACATGCAGATTTAGGAGATGGAATATTGTTTAAAGGAGCAATGAGGCCAATGACACTAGATCACAAAATACATAAAGGGAGCTAAGCTATAAGTAGACTAGAAAGCTAGAGGGAGACAGCTTATGAGTAATTTTAAAAAACATAAATAATATTTTATATTTGATCCTGTGAGCAGATTTTTAAAATCTTTACATCTTTTTTTTTCAGGTGAACTGATATCTAGTTATTCCTCCCCATTATGTAAACACAAAATATAATATTTACCATCTTTAATTTCTGCCCTATAAGTTTATACCAATTATTCTAAATGATAAATATGTGTTTGGATAGTGACTACCATTCAAGCTGTTACTCAAGTTTTCTGACTGTGTCATATACAAATCCAAGAAGTTTCTAATCTATGCTACCTTCCAAATTATTGTTAATGATGTTAAACAACACATGGCTAAACATAGAGTCAATGGCACTCCCATGAAGAAATACAAGTTGACATTGAATAATAAATGGATATTTCTTTGAGTCCAGCAATTCAGCCACTTCCAAATTTACCTAACTACTATCAAATAAGGAATACCTAACAAATTCTCTTGAGGTTTAGTTTCTTTATCTGAAAAATGGAGAAAACAACATTTCCACTACCTAACTTGAAGAATTGTTGTGAGGAATGCAATAATAATGACATGACACTAATAACTCATATTTGTAGAAGACTTCACGGAATTCAGAAGACTTTACATACTTTATATCATTACAAATGTGAGAGCTAAATATTACAGGCATTGTTTGCCACATTTTATATTTGAGGAAACTAAAGGGTAGAGGTTAATCCGTTAAGTCTATGGTCACACAACTTGTAAGCATCAGAGACAAAATTCAACCCTTTTTCCTCCTGTTTTAAGGCCAGAGTTCTATCTATTATACTATGTTTTATCTCTTAAAAATCTTCTTTGTGCATAACAATTATATTAGTTCATTAAAATCCAGTTTATAATTCATCAAATAGAGTAATACATGATTCCTCTAAAGTGAATTCATTGAATCAAACTTAATGACATGACAGTCTATCATATAAGGGATTGTTTTCTCTCCTAACAATTATGCTATAATGGACTGGGTTGGAATATGCTACATAACAACATATGACCATTGTAACTCCACTCAGGGGATGATTGCTATATGCTACCGTCTAACTACCTTAACCAGGAAGGCCAGATTGAACACATTTTACTCCTCCTCCAGGTTTCACCATTATGCTTAATGGGAAATAGGAGTGCCTAGGCTCTCTGGAAATAGTTCCAACCCCTCCTGATGGCTCACTATTATGATTCCCCCCCCCCAAAAGTGCTTTTCCAAAGTCTAATCATGGTCTGTTGCACAAAAGTAGTTCTGAGTTTCCTTTTTGGGAAGCAATAAAGGATGTGGTTTCATCTAATAAATAATATTATTTCTGGAGGAGTGATTGATCACCCCATATTTAAGCATTTACATAATAAATACTAACATGAAAATAATGAAAGCATAGGGAGGGGCCAAAAAATTTTATGAACTTGAGAATATTCTTCAAATTGAATCAGTGCAGACCTTGATAACAAGTGACTGCTGCAAAGGTGAGCACAAGATAATGAACAATGGTTGAGGATTAAGAAATGGAAAAAAGACAGATGAAAGGCTTCCATTACTCAGAATTCTCATGAACCTCTGTAATGGAAACCTTTAGGAAGGGAATCACATTGAGCTACGTAACATTCCAGAAAGCATAATATATGAACAAATGGGGGAAAAAATTGAGTAGTAAGATAGGAGCCATTTCTTGGTTATCTGCTTGCATATAATTAGGTCATCAACTTATTAGAAGACAGGTCAAAATTAATAGCTAAGAAGAGGAAAGGAAAAGACATGAATATACTATGAAGACTTTATAATAACTTAACTCAGCCTTCAACATTCAAAGGCATTCTCAATTCTGAGAAGTGGAAGTGTTCTAAACATAAATTCATTGACGTTCACCATTTGTTATAGAAGCAGAATTGATGTAAAATAGTTGCTACCATATCAAGATCAAGAAAACTCAAAAACTTCATTCAGGACCTACTTTATAACTTTAAATCTACTGAGCAGCTGAAAAGTCACCACTCTCCTAGATTTTGCAATTCCCTCAGATATAGGATAAATTTAAAGGAGTTCTAGGAAATGTACAATTTGGGATAATTTAGTTCCTCGTTTTTGACATATGCAAGTGGGCGAAGAAATGTAAAAATCTATTTTTCCTTAGGATCAACTTGAACTTTTTTCAACTCAAATATTTATTAGTTCCAGTTATCAAAGACAATGCCAAAATCTTAAATACCATCTGGACCTGGAAATCAGAAAACAGGAAATGGACTCAGGATTTAGGTGGATTCTAAAAAAAGACAGGAGGTTTTCTCAGTGGTTTTATCCTTCAATTCAGTTTCCTAACCTTGGGAGACTAATTCTAAACTTGTCTGACCATAGATATACAATTTCTAATATTTCATAGTGAAGGGTGCTGTTCTTTGAAACTTGAAAAATTTGAGCTTGCCCAATAGTGGCACATTTTATACTTCCATAACTCAAGAGATATTTTCAGAAGTTTCTATGGCCAGAATATGATCTAGCATCCAACTTTCTGATGATCAGGATATGTACCCCTGGTGTGATTATCATTAGATAATATTCTGTTGCTAAAGTTGTATTTGGAACCTTTGCATTTAGTAGGACCTATATCAGATTGTATAATATTGTCATAGCCATCAAGAAACAACAGCTATTTCTACTTTATAATAAGGCATTGGTGTATTTTATTTCTTATTTTATGTTTATGTGATACATTACTTAATGGGGAGAATTCAGGTACAGATCAAGAACTTTTCTGCTAACCCCTAAGATTAATTTTTCAGAAAACCCACACATTTCAGATCAACCCCATAATTTTAACACAGAAACTTTTGCCCCAGGTTGGACAATACGTTCTCTTCAAACTACTGAGGACTTATGAGGTGATAAATCAATTATGATGATATCACACAATCTTTCTACTTCTGTTAACCTTCTTTTCTCCACTTTTCTGTTTCTGGTATCACTAGATACAGCGTGCTTTGTATACTATGAAATAATTAAAAGAACATGGGTACATCTCATTAATTATTGGCAATGATGCTTACCAAAGTCATTTCATTTTGAAGAGAAAAGAAACTTTATAGGATCTGAAAATTGTCTTTAAGCAGAATGAAGGTCATGTTTCCCAGTTATTTCTAAAATATTTTTTCTAGTTTTGAGGTTCTTTATTGGTTGTTAACTTGCTGGAGTTGTTATTTCTGTTTTTCAAAGTATGTCTTTAATATGTGAAATGCAACCTTTGATTTCTTTTTGTTTGGCCTTCATCTGACTTAGAAATAGATGATAAACAAAAATGAAATTCTCTGGGGCTGAGAACTTGTCCTATATTTCAACCCGAAATAAGATTGTTCAACTGAAAGATGAACCTTGAAAATAGAAATCTTTCCAGATAGCATATTAACCCTGGCGACTCAGTGAGCAAAATCCACTTCCTAAGAACCTTTAACCATTTGGATCTCATTTATATACTTGGAAGATGTTATGCCTCTATTAGGTTTCCTTTTAGATTCCTCTTACTCCATGGTATACAAGGAGTAAACACTTATCTCAGTCTCCAACTCAAAGGCCCCATTTCTATTTAATTTCTCTTGAGTGAGTAATAGAAATCATGTGACATCAAAGTAAAGCAAAGGAAATTGACTGAAAATAGGATAATATTACAGATTGCTGTTTATTTCTGGCTTAGCAGATAACTCCTAAAAAATTTCCTGAACATACAGATTAAACAACTTGTTCAAGGTCACAAAATTATAAAATGACAGAGTCAGGATTTCAACTGTGGTCTTACTAACTGTAAAGTTGGCTGTTTCTGTTCCATTCCATTTATGCTTTTAAAGGAAAAAGCAAGGCAAACATCACATTGTTCAATCAAGAAGCTAGGATGCCCACCATCTATTTTTCTAAGCTACCACTCCCTCTCATATATCTTTAGGAAGGGGAACCTGTCCTGGTTTCTCTGGTCTATTCTAGATTTTTTCTACTTCCATAAAACAACATAAAGGTTAGGAATACTGTTGGATAAGTGTAGAAAACAGGGAAGGTTACAGAGATCCAGCACCACAATCAGACAAATAGAACAAGGATCCAGTTGTATCTGCTATTGCTTCTTCAAATCTCTACCTAGCTCACCATCTTACCATTTCTTAACAATATTTTTTGCTCAATTCAAATTCTTATTTCCCATTCAAAAATTACTAAGGAGATAAAGAGACTTCTGAGATATGTAAGTCCTCAAAGGATTCTGGGGAAGACACAATCATCTCCTGGATATGCACAACCTATTTATATACTTTTGACTAAATGGATTAATCATGCTGGATTTTCAAAAGTGGTATTAATCAAATATATTGTTAATTAGTACAACTGGCTATTGTCCAGTTTGCAATCTTGTAGTGACTCCTCATTTCCACAAAATTGAAACCAACTAACATGTAAGCCTATCAAGTTAGTGTCTATAGACATATTCAAAGATATATATATATATATATATATATACGTGTGTGTATATATATAAATATATATTCAGTTGCTAAATGATTTAATAAAGATATTATTTGAACTAACTAGAACTGGGGATTGAGGGGATATTAATCAATTGGGAAATGGTTAAACAAATTGTGATACATGGTTGTGATAATATACCGCTGTGCTATAAGAAATGATGAGCAGATTGATTTTTTAAAAACTTAGGAAAGAACTATAAGAGATAATGAAGAGTGAAATTAATAGAACCAAATGAACATTATATACACAATAGATTTAATATATGAAGAATAACTTGTATATACTCACCTCTAGAGAATGAACTGAGAAATGGAACCATGAAAGACATAATTTGTCACCAATTAATATAAGAATTTAAATTTATGTTTTATGCTATATGAGAATTCTAAAGTAATATTGTGGTTACTGATTTAAAAATATTATAGCTTAAGTCAAAATGACTTCTATCAGCTTTATTTACAAAGAGTGAAAGTAGAAAAATGTAGATAGAAACAGAAAGTACTGCCTAACTACAAAATACCCTAAGTTTAATCCTAATGTCTCTAGACCACAGATAGGAATCCAAAAGCAAATCTCACCAGACTCCAAAGTCTTAATTAGGAAGTCAAAATTAAAAAAGCCAGGAGGTGCTAAAGAATCCACTGAGAACCTTCAGTGCACACAAGGCTGAGTCCACCAAGAATCTCACCAAAACTCACACTGAAGGGAGTGTGTTACATTGAAGCGCCACCAAGCAGAGAGGGTTTCCTCATTAAAGAACCAAGGAAGGAATCACTCCACTCATCACTGCAAGCCAATGCAGGATCCAGGGAAAGAGCCTCCTCCTCCAGTCTGACTCACCAATGCAGAGAGAGTGACTGAATCCTGGAGCTGGCCTTTTTAAAGCAATTTTTTTGATGGCATTTCCTATTGCTCCCCCACTTTATGGGATCTAATCACAATCTTTCAATTTGCCTAGCATTCCCAGGGGCTGGACAACTCTCTGGAGTTGTCCCTGACTCTAGCAAGTGACTTGTGAACTCTCATACTTAGTGATTGGTAAGGTACTAACTAAGTGGGGTACTTAAGTTTTTGATTGATTAACTTAAAAGTTGCTGATTGATAGATAAAGAGATTTTGATTCACTCTTCATACTTTTACAGCTGAGAAGGGGAGTAAAACAGTGAACAAAGAATAAAAATAAATAAAATTTCAAAAATTAATTAATTTAAAAAAACTGAGAGTTTGCTATTGAATTTCCTAGTGGCAATGGTTTTTGGCATGCCTTTTTATTATCATGGCCTGTGTGATAGCTTCCTTGTGGAACACAGAATTGAGGCTGTCATGATTCTTTTGCAGGGTCATACCAGAGCTTTTGTCCCTTAAGAAAGGGGGAGCAGAGAAGGGGATGAATTCAAGGAGGGAGCTGCCACAGAAAGGGAGTAAAATATAGGATATGATGATTTGTTTATGCTTCTGAAGAGCAGGAAATTGCTTTGGGAGTGGAGAAAGATCTCAGGATGATTAGGAATAAAAACCAGAATTGTGTCAAGAATGAGAACAGGCAGAGTTTACCTTAGCTATGGTTACTAAGGCTAAGAGGCATATACTACATATGGAGCTCTGATGCTCTCTAAACATTGCCACTATGGGGAAAAAATCCTGACTGCCCCGATTATAATTCTATTCTTTGTTATAATTGGTTGGCATGAGAGGGTATTTAGTGGTTTTATTCTACTTCTCTTCCAGCTGCTCATAAGTTAACTCTTAAGCAATGAAGAAACTTATGTGGTAACATAATGTTGAATCAAAATTGATTTGCCCACTGAAACGATGGTCTGCTGGAAGATCTGTCCAAGTGACATATTTTCACTTTCAAAGGGGGAAGATCATTTACTTCACTACACCTGAAAGAGTATCATTGGCAGAAAGACCAAACACTCAGCTGGAATCTGGCAGGATGACAGGGCTGTTATATTCCATGGTGAGTAGGTTGATCGCTTTAATATTTGCAGGTTGGAATTTCATCCATATATATATAATACATATTTCTTTGGAGCTATTATGGCTCATTGTTCCTGACCTGACTCAATAGAATCTATATCACATCATGAGTCATCAACTTCATTTACTTCTGGCTCCTTATTTCTTTTCTTTCCCTGAGAATCAACAATTTACAGCTTGTTGGTTTATTTATATGACATTTATTGTACTCACTCTGTCTGAAATTTTACTACTTCTACCACTAGTAATTAGTAGTATTTATATAGATGTTGTTGTTGTTTTTTTTAAGATTTGCCAAGTGCTTTACAATTCCAACTCATTTCACCCATTCAATGAATCACATTTGAACTCCTCTAGGGAGGGGATTATTGTTTTCCCATCTTTGTATCCTCAGCCTTTAGCATAGTTCCTGACACATGATAGGTGTTTAATGAATATCATTTATTGACTGACTGGTCCTCATAACAACTTTATGAGGAAGGAGGAAAAAAATCACCTTATCGTAAAGACGAGGAAACTAAGACTGAGAGAGCTTCAATAATTTTTCCAAAGTCACATAGCTAATAAGTATCTGAAGGATTTGAACTCATGCGTTCCTGTTATATAACTAATAACTATATTATAACTATACACAAAAAATTTCCAAATATACTTTAATTTTACAGCCTCCTTGAAAAATGTCTTCAATTTTTTACCAATTTAGAATGCTTAGAATAAAGATTGGATATAATTTTATTGTTTGAAGAACTCAGGTGAGGAAATTCAGTCTATCAATACAGATCAGCACCTTTTCTAAATGCATAATTTTAGAGAGCCTATAGCATTGAGGTAGTATGTGTCAGAGTCAGGATTATAAACCAAGAACTTTGTGGTTTCAAGGCTAGTTGTCCAAATTTGGTAAATAGAAATCTAAGGACTTAAATGAAAAGAAAGAAAAAATATTTTTACTTAAGTGCTTAGATTTCTATTTACCAAGTTTCTCCCTTGCTGAATTTTACCAACATTATTGTGGACTGACACATTTGTAGAACCCAATGGTTTACTTGGCTAATGGGACCTCTCCAAGTTGAGGATGCTAGGGAACTCACTACTGGGAGAACCACAATGATGTAGAAAGGGAGTACTATGGAAAGATTATAGAGTTCATGGACAAATTATGTAAGTGGTTGGCTAATCACATGTTGAAGAAGAGGCTTTTTGATTGCCTCTGTAGCATTCCAAAAGACCCATTAGTTTCTCCTGTCTCCTCTTTTGACGCAGCCCCTTTTTGCTTCAATTTAATGACTCCTTTGCTCATAGTGTTTAGTGGGAGACCATGCTATAGAGGAAAAGCTGTCCTGTTTCTTCTGAGGTGATGTGGCCTGAAGAAGCAAGCCTCAGTTCTTGTGCTTTTTATTTACTCATTTATGTTCTGTGTGAAGGGAATAGAAACTCATGATCTAGTGATTGGGGTGCCATAGTGTCAGAAGGGCACTATGGCACCCCAATGTTCTAGTGTCTGGATTCCAGGGGTAATTCAACATCATTGACCTGAAGATCAAGGAATAATTTTCAGGTGTAATTTTTAGGACTCCAGGTGAGGGGAATGACTCATCCAAGAGGTCATGCTTCATCTGGACATGAACTTGGTAGAAGCAGTATATAAATACTGACTTAATATATGAAACTAATATTTTCCTGGACCGTAGGCAGTATATGGGAGATTATTTTGATGAATTTCCAGGGGAAACATTTGTTCTTTGCTATTATACCTTTCAAGTAAATATAGTTGGTAAAAACAAATCTATGTTAAATGGTTAAGTGCTACCAGGCCCATAATCCCAGGCTTTGAAAAATAATAGTTATATAGCCAGTGGGGATTTGAGGTAATGGAAGTAGAGAAGAGATTCTTCTTTAGCCCCTCTGGGTACCCTGGAACCCTGGAGAGTGATGGAATAGGATTGAGTTTATATGAGGGAGATAGAATAAACTCACTATAACCCAATTCCAGGTGGCACATACTTCCCTGGGACATGAAATGGCATGCAATAAATAGTCTCTTATGCAAATAGCCTGAATCTAGGACACAAATCATCATCTCCCAACTTTCCCAGTGGTGTGAGAGTTTTTTAAGCTCTATTAGATTACCCCATAGTCACGAACTCACACAGACAGCTGTGGGCACCTTCCATTCTTGTTTGCCTTTCTCAGAGAATCTGTGTCATAATTTCAGTCCTACCTGCAGAAACAGAGAGGAAAGGGGATTAGTTTTAAGAAATTGCAAAGCTCCGATATTGACCCCAATCCTTCCATGAAAACAAAAGTTCAGTTTTTTCAATGTTAATAAGTTATCTGTATTGCTATATGTAATGAATTACGGAGTACCACTGTCTCTGATGAACAAAATATAGTTTGGAACCTTGAGGGTAAACTTTTGGTGTGTCAAGTGGTGCATACAATGGGAAGGAATGGATGGATAATTTTCAGTCTGCATAGTGGAGGCATCTCCAACATTTATGAGGACATAGATCCATTTGAGAATAACTAGTATTTACACATTGAGTATACCTAATCCTTAGCACAGTAGCTGACATTCCTTCACAAATGTTTGCTGAATGGTTCATTAACCTGTAATATAAACCATGACATAAATGCACAAGAGACCTAAACAAAGAAATTCATGAGGCCTGAGTTGGGAATATCATTATCAATTAGGTTTCATAGGAAAGGTTTCTTGGTAGAGGGTGTGATGGTCAGCTTGGACAGCTGACTCAGGAATAAAAACAAAATGACTCCATTCTTAAGTTTCCTGTTGACTTTGTGATTTTTGTCTTAACTAGATTCAAAGGTAGGCAAGGGGTTATGTCAAAAAATAGTCAGGAATTGCTAACATCTTCTCTGTAGTTACCACAATGCTTCCTCTATTCCACCTTGCCCCCTCCAATCACCCCCCCCCCCACCAAAAAAAAAGCAAGCAAGCACACAAACAAAACAGGGAATATCATTTCCAGACACTGGTTTTCTTCTCTAAATCTCAAAATATAAGCATACAGGCCTATAATTCCTTGGTCCATACATCCATTCACTCCTATCTCACTTTTGTATCTCTATCTCCTTGTTTGTCACTCTCAAATTTGGATAAAAGATATATTTCACAAACTAAAAAATTAAATTAGTTCTTTGAAAAAATGAACTGTAATCAGAACATCTGTTTTAATTCATGGGAAATATAGAGATATTACAGATTATTGAGCAGAGCAGTAAGAATGGCAATAGATTGAGGAGTAAAGATTTTGATTTCACCAGGTATGGAAGCAAGATGACTTTTTTCAGTGAACCACCTGAATAGATTGTTTGCTATTTAAATTTCTATCATGGCTTAAAAACAAAGAAGAGACAATATTTTTCTTTGTTTTAGCATAGGAGATAACAAAAGGGGATAGTTCCTTACTGACTTGGAGTAGAAAGAACAATTTAGTGAGTAAATGGCACTTGCACAGGCATTTAAATGAGGGGTAGGATTTCAACAGTCAAGATCGTATTTTAGACAGGAAAAACTGAAGAAATTCCCTATGTATGGAGTGTGTACAATGCTCATAAAGATGACAAATATGCCAGTGTCATCCATAATAATGGAACAGACATGTTTCCACATTATGTATCATTCCAAAGACAGTAGATATCTGTTGCAGGAAAGGGATAGAGATGAAATAAGGAAGGAAGGAAGAGATACTATTTTTTATGTACCAAAGATATTAAATGGCATTGATGTGAGCATCCAACTCTCTCAAATCTACTCATTTTTCTTTCTCTGGGCAACCTCACTCATGTCAAACAACCTTCATTCTGTCAGGCATGGGGTTCTACAAGAATGGACAGTGCTCCAAAAGTTGATTCTCAGAGTCCTGTGGATGACTCTGATAGGGGGGAAACTGTGCATTTATTAATTACAAAGGTAGCTCCAGAAGGGCAAATGATGTGATTTCCATTTAAACAAACTAGTCAAGAAAATACCATTAAATGTAAATTATAAGACATTTAATAAACAAAATGCAAAACATGAATAAAAAGAGGGAAACATTTCATTCATAAACATAGGTCATACTTTTAAATAATGCACTCAATGTTCATGGAAGAGAGGATAAGAAGTTTTCAAACCTAATACAGAGGCAAAAAGCAGAGAATACTATTTTTCCTGGATAACTCACAACTCTGGGCTGCAGGAATTAGTGTTTTGTTTTGTTTTGTTTTGTTTTTTAGACTAGTATACCCAGTGAAATAGATGACAAAATAATGATATCAGGGGACTTTAATTCATACCTCTTAGACCTAGATAAATCTAACCCAGAAATAAGTAAGAAGTAAATTAAGGAGATGAATAAAATCTTAGTTAAGTTAAATATAATAAATATCTGGAATGTGTCCACATATCTGCATGAGGCTAACAGTAGATATAAACCTGAGCACACACATAATCCAAACATGGTTGCTGATGGGACAACAATGGTTTATAGAGCATAAATATTCTGCAAAAGTCTTACTTTAATACATTTCTTACTATGGAGAAAATCCTGCCTTGACCAAGGTGAAAAAAGTTGGTTTTAGAAAGAGTATGGACCTGGTGATAGATTGTGTTTGTTGCCTAAGGACCAATCCAACTAAATATGATTCTGGTAATTTATGCTAATTGAGAACCAGGCTGGTAAGTTGATCATAATAAATGATTATTGGAACATGGAAAAGCAGGCTTAATATCACATTGCTAGAGTAGCTGTGAAATGTTTTTAGAAAACAAAATATTCATACATTAAGAATTGTAAAGATGGTTATGTGCTTGATCTAGGAATCCCATTAATAGGATTGGGCCCTAAGGATATTACTGAAAGGGTAAAAAGCTGTGTATGTTTGAAAATATTCATGCAAGCTTTGTTTGTAATGACAAAATAATTGGAAATAACACAATTGTAATGATTGGGAGAAATGTCTGAATAGATCATGATATTTGAATACAATTGATTGCATTATGTCATTAGAAATGACAAATGATATATATACAAAAAAGAAATACATAAATAGTTGAAAAGAGAAAAAAGAGAATAAGAATAGTGCATACTATGGTTACATTAAAAATAAGAACTACAAAATCAAGAGAAAAAAGTATCTAAGTAAAACAAACCCAAGGAGAACTTAAAAACAGAGGATGCTTATATTAGCACACATAAATAATTTGTATTTTTTAAACAAATTGTAAACAATGTGGAATTGGAGGTTTCGTACATCATTTTCTTTGCATTTCTTTATTTAAAAAATTTTAGTGGTAATGGAGGTTACTAAGTATACAATTTAAAAAATTGGAAAAAAACCGAATAGCACATTTCATATTAATTTCCTGGGAGAAGCTACTTCTCCACTGGTTACTTCTTTTGAAATCTTCCTCAGCTGTACTTGAAGGCAGTGCTATTGTCTTTTAGGGAAGTAAGTTCCCCTAAGCCTTGGATCTGCTGAACTTTTCACGTCTTCTCTCTTGGCTGGGTTATTAAAGATTTCCCACTTAACAAGCTGTAGATAACAATAAAAGGTAAAGCAGGCAATTTCTCCTTTCCTCAGTAATAACTGTTAAGCAGTATAATATTCTTCATCCATCATTCTCTAAGCAACAACTCTTTTCTTTTAATCAGATCTTCCAATCAGCAAATCTTTCCCCCAAATTAGCCCCCAGGAGTAAAACTTTTGTTCCAATCATCTGGGGAAGGGCTTATAATTCAGGTTCTAATATTTTTTTCTCACCTTTGGGCTCAGCAACTATTCTTTTAGTCAAATATTCAATTTCTTTGGGATGGGCTTAACTTTTGCCTAAGAGTAAAAGAGAGTTCTTGACTTTCTGTCATTTTCTCTTATGACTTCTTCCTCTGAATCTATCTCCTCCCTGTTCTTTGACAGCTAACTTTTTTCTGCATCAAAGCAAAATCACTACATGAAAAAATTCTCATTTAAAAGTAAGTAACCAAATATATTTTAATTATGTTTTCAACAAATAGATATTATCTTAGTCACTAAAATATTTCCTAGCTATCAGTCCCAAAGTCCTAATGAATGGCCATATGAAAATTAGCTACTGAGGAACAAGATACTCAAATGCCCTTTATCTTTAATAAGTATACCTTTTCTGAGGGCTATTTTCTCTCACATCCTTTCAGAACTCTATGTTTCTGACAAAGTACTTTTTTCTGAGATCCTTTCTTAAGAGTTTCCTCAGGGCTATTCACACATGCATTTTTTTCAAAAGAAACTGGCATGGGACCCCATGTTTCCTTTGGACACCCCAAACTCAAGAAGTGATCCAGATCAAAAGGAAAGCAAGAAAATTCTTTTCCTTCTTTGCTTTCTTGTAGTGTTGAGGAAAAGGTGACCCTGAGCATCAGACACCCACAGTAAGAGCCCTGAGAGAAATATTCCCCTTGGATTCTCCCCTAGATTTTGAGATGGTCACAAATATACATCTAGTTATATTCTAAAAGCATCAGGCTGTTTCTAGGATATATTCTCATTCCCTAAACTATTCTAAGTCACCCCCTTGTGTCTTCAGGACACAAAACATTGCTCCATCACTGATCAGGTGATAAATATTTCCCACTTCTGTCTAACCTCATCCCGCCTCCTCAGCCCTTGTCACATAGCCCTTATTATCTAAAACAGTGGTTCCTAAACTTTTTTGGCCTACCGCCCCCTTTCCAGAAAAAATATAACTTAGTGCCCCCTGGAAATTAATTAAAAAAATTTTAATAGCAATTAATAGGAAAGATATACGTATTAATGTTTCCACCTTTTTCATAAAATATAGTAAAGAAAGGTGTAAATTAGAAACGTTGAACTTCGAAATTATGAAACTATTTATTGAACTCAGAATAGAATGTAATACAAAAAAAAGTTAAAACATTCAAAATCCCAAATGCACCTGTGGCCATCACCGCCTTCCTGGATCACTGCAGCACCCACCAGGGGGTGGTGGCACCCACTTTGGGAATCACTAGTCTAAAAGGTATAAGAAGTCCAGAACTCATGTCCTCTAGGAGGCAATGTCCACTTTTGCACCTGTCTCCTGGCCTTTCAACATTGCTTCCAAATTAATAAATTTCTCTTTTTATTTTCAAGCTAGTTATTGGAGTCTGTCATTCTTTATAAGGGCAACCTGTCCAGATCTAGGGTTTTATGTTAAAACTCTCCCACAACAAAGCTATTGTTCAAGCTTAAATAAGATACCCATCACATATAAATGAGGACACTGGGGCCAAAAAAGAGTTAATGGATTTTCCAGTGTGTTTTAATTCAAGGATATCTGTTTTCTTCTTTGTGAGTACTCTTTCCTTTCATGCTAAGAGCAAGATTATGATTTAGAAGATGGTGTTCAAGAACTATTGTGGCCAAAAAGTCCATCACCTTGTAGCCAAATTTAGTATTAGCCTCTATGGATTTAGTTAAGTTTGTCTTTACACAGCAGACATGCTAGACTACTCCAGAACCTAAATAAACCTTTTACAGCTGGAAATACATGACAGTCTTATGCCACAATGATATCTTTCTTTCTTTCTTTCTTTCTTTCTTTCTTTCTTTCTTTCTTTCTTTCTTTCTTTCTTTCTTTCTTTCTTT
>NC_058130.1:49255294-49378069 GCF_016433145.1 Gracilinanus agilis
TTTCCTTTCCTTTCCTTTCCTTTCCTTTCCTTTCCTTCCTTCCTGGTATTCTGCTGGATACCAGGGATATAAATACAAAAGTTAAAAAGTCCTGGACCCAATAAAACTTAGGGTTCATAGGAGGAAAAATCTTATAAAAAATTGAGGCTTCAGTTTTTTTTAAGAAAGGACACAATCATAGTGTTTAAAGAAGTCCATGATTCTACATGGTAGAATTAAGGAGTAGAGGTGCATGCCAGACATGGGTGAGAGGTTTGGGTACAGAGGAGTAGAAACAGAAATAGGCTTTTGAGAATTGGGGAAAAGCAATTCATCCAATATGACTGAAGATTGTGCTAGAGGGGAAGCAATGTGAAATCAGTGACTTAAAGACAGGTTGGACTTGTACTGTGAAGGAATGTAGATACCCACCTGAGGAGTTAATAGTTTATCTTAAAAACTGAAGCCATGGCTAGAGAAACAAAAGAGGAAACAATTGTTGCCCTCAAGGAGCTTACATTTTACCACATAAATTAAGTTGTTACTGTGGAACTTTATGAATTTTATATACATGTGGTAGGAATTTGGAAGGATAAATCTTTTTCTCCTGACTTGTCTGTTACCCAGAAACATTTGCAGAACTTCAGTCCTGGATGAATATCAAAATGAGTCACAGAGCTCATACATATTTTCTTAAATTCCAGGTTACAGATTTTTCTGAAGAGTCTATAGAGAGAAACATTTCCCAGTTAAACTCACATCTCCTTTGATAATGAAGGCTTTAACTAACTCAACAGAACTGGGTAGAACATTAACTTTGCCCTAAAAGTCTTCAGTTCAGAAACTGTCAGGGAGCTGAGTTTCACTGTGCTTCCTATAAATAAGTTCACACAAAGCCTGATTCCTCTCTTCTTAAAGTACTGTTTTCCAAAGGCTTGGGGAAAGATTCCTTAGACCTTAAAAAAAAAAAACAGCTCCATAAATTTTCTTTGTATTACCTGTAAAAGTGCATCTAAGGCTTACATTCCAGCAGAACCCTCTGGTGTGCTCTACTCTAATATCATGGGAAATTATACTAAAAATGCACCCTCAAAGGAGGGAATTGGGCATGGTATTGATGGAACACGAATGCTTTGAGCTTTAATATCAATGGATTACATCAAACAGGGCAGACATGCTACCGGGTAATACATATTCAAAAGCCTATGCTAGGCAATATGGATCCCATGGATATAAAATGTAATAGGCATTGAACAAGCTTTTGTGCCTTGACAATTTATATAACTCAAAATGACTAAAAGAACAAAATGATTTGCATTCCTTTTTCCTGAAATGGGTAAAATCTTTAAAAGTACAATGACTTCTAGGATTTATTTTTCTCTATTCTTTTAGTGAGCTTTGGGTTTTGTTTTACAGTTCAGTTGTCTTGACTGTGCATGAGAATTGTACTCTGTCAGTGCCTTTACACTCAAAGACTTAAAAAAAAAAACAACCTAAAAGATTGAATTCAGTTTTTTTTTAAAAAGAAACCTAGGTTTTCTATAAAATATTATAATGCTTTTTGTTTCTTATACCACAGTAACTTCCCAACCTGTTCTGCCTCTCATTCCCTTTAGAGCTTTCTTTCTTGAATATACTATATGTGGGAAGCCAATAAGAGAATAGATAAAATCTGAGACTCCTCTTTTGACCCCTTTTTGTGATCCTTGTGATTTCTTGTTGAAAAGTATTGTGGCCTTATTGAAAAGCTTTAAGCTATCAAACCTGAATTTAAAGGGTTTACACTGTTAAGACAGCAAGGAATGCTGCTGCCTGTTATAGCCAAGGCCATGATACTCCCCAACTTGGCTTCCTGATAAGAAGCCAGTCAAAATTCAGCCTCCACCTTGGTCTATTCTGAAGCCAATGTTTTGTGTTTTGATGTGACATAATTTGTAACTTCTGTGCATCTGCAAAGTTTTGGGGGAGGTTCTTTTGTGTGAAATGAGTCTTGAAATATATATATATATATATATAATAAACTCCATGCTCCTGGAACCAGAGCTGGAAGCATGAGGTAAAAGACAACTCCCTTTTCCTGACCTTGTTTCCTTATCAACTAAACTGTCCTTATCAGATTAGCAGAGATGATAAAGAGATCTCCACAACTATATACATCTTAAATAGGTTGTCCAGGCTGCTCTATCTTAACATGTCTGAAAGAACATTTATTGTTTTTTTTCTTAAACTCCACTTCATGAACTTCCTGATTTTCATAGAGAGCATCATCATCTTCAAATTCCGTGTCATCTTCTGCTCTCCACTGTGACTTATCCTCCTGATTAATCTGTTGTAAAATCTTGTCATCTATCTTATCATCTTTCTATCACTTTATCTTCCATATTCCTTTTTTCCCACTTGTATTTACAACATCCTCATTCTATCTTTCATTACCTTTTTCTTGACTACTTAAATGACTTCCTATTTTGCCTAAATGCCCCAAGTCTTATCTTACTCTAATCCTTCCTCAATATGACTACCAAAATGATTTTCTTAAAAGCCTTGTGTCTATGCCATCCCCTTACTGAACAAACTAGCAACTCCCTATTACCTCTAGGATCAAATAGAAATTTCTTTATTTGGCATTCTAAAAGCCTTTACAAATTGGACTCAACCTACTTTTTCAATTGTATTATTCATTACTTTCTTTCCACTAGGGAGGGAGTCTCAGCATGTTGGTCTCCTTATAGTTTTTTATACCAGATATTCTATCTCTTGTTTCCATAACTTTCCCTTGGCTTTTCCTCTGGGATACACTATATCCTTCCATCTGTCTCTTAGATTCTCTTGCATCCTTTAAAATTAATTTGATGCCATGCTTTACTTTCTACTTAAAAGCATATTTTCTATAGTGCCCCTATTCACTTTATATATATATAACATATATATGTTTTATGCCAAATTGGCCAAGAATCCTTTCCATGGCACACTCAATAAGTAGTCATTCAGCCTTTTTTGAGGATCTCCAATGAAGAGATTCTCACCATCCCTTTGACATGGCTCCAATTTTTAGGAAAATTTTGTTTTCAACAAGTCTTTATCCTTCTAACTTTTACCCACAGCTCTTAATTTCACTTACTGGGCTAAAGCAGAGCAAAGCTTTCCCTTCTTCTGCAGGATAGCCTTTCAAATACTTGGTCACAAATCAATTAAATAAATATTACCTGCCATGTAGAAGGTTCAAAAGTAATAAAGACAAAAATAAATCGACCCTGAACTCAATAAGCTTACCTTACTATGAATTTTTAACTATAACCTTTCCTGTTCCTCCCCAAAATAGCACCTCTTGATTTTTTAAATATTTTCATGGGTTTCTGAATTTCATTGTTACAAAGTTGAGTTAGGGAAGTGGAGAAAAACAATAATAAGGGAATGAAGAAAGATTTGATTTAGAAAATAGTTTCTTATTTGTTTATTGAAAGAAAAATCAGTATTTTAATAGCTTAATTAAGAAGATTTGTATTCCTCTTGCCCATTCTCTTAAGTGGCACCTGACAGTTTTCATTTGAGTTTTTCAGATTTAATTTTCCATACTTTTCCCTAAGAGTCAAAAGCACCTACTTTGCTTAGTTATTAAATATTGATACTTCTTTGCCCTCTAAATTGTGCATAATACTGCATGTGAGATCATTATAGAATAATTAATTGCTTAATTTTAATATTTATTATATCTATGCTTGAATGTAGAACTCTATAATTAAGATCTATCTCTCAGGGTATTTTATCAAATTAAAAGAAAAAATGCAATGTGAAAGAGGGGAAAAACTTTTAAAAATGTATAGGCCTATTTCAGATGATTCTTAGTTTTTAATTTACAAGCGACACTCTCTGTCTTATTCAGGAAGCATGAAAGCAAACAGGAAAGGATGAAGATCTACCTAGTGATAATGTAAATCCTTGGATTTGAATCAAAGGGGAAACTGAGTTCATTAAAAAAGCAAGGGCTGATATATGCTGATACCTATGTTGGAGTTTAATATTTCCCTTAGTTTGACCAAACTGAGAGATAGACACACATACACAAACACATGCGTGCATGCACACACATGCACACACACACATACACACTAATCAATTTGCTTGAGGAAGAAAATCAAAAAAATTAATTCTTGATCAATTCTATCAATCAATTACTGATAAAGAACTTGGGGTTGAATTCTGGTTTTGCTACTTCTTTCCTATATGATCATGATCTGATCACTTGATTTCTCTGCGCCTTCTTTTCCTCATTTATAAAATGGGAGAATGGGACTAGATCCTCTATTTCAAACTGGATTCAGAGGTGCGAAGAAGCCAGCACTTAATGGCTCATAGTTTCTTAAAATTTTGACATACACTACAAAGCATTGCTTGATTTATTGTTTTGCTAATTGCTTGGGCTCAAGGAAATAATGGAGATAATGTTAATATGTGCATTAAACTTGTGTGCCCTGCATTTTTTCAGATATAATAATAATATTAATAATAATAATAATTTTTACCAGCATATTCCTGATTCAGTAGATTTTTGGAAATGTTATAGTCCAACCCATCATTTTATAGGGGAAGAAACTAAGACTCTTGGAAGTTAAATAATTTGCCCTAGGTTATAAAGGCAATAAGTGGCAACAGAGATAATACTGTAATTTTGGTCCTTTGATTTATATATCAAATGCTCCTTCCTTTGCACAGGAATCTCCTCTAAGTTCTTTTCTCCTAAATAATATGATCTTATGATAATAAGAACTTATGGTGTGTGTCTAGTTTTGTCTGATATAATAAAAAAATCTTAGAAAAGTACTCTACTGATTTCAATTTTGTGAGATTTTACCTATATGAGAGTAAGTTTTATAGTTCCTAGAACTAAAACTATATAATCTATGCTCATATAGACAGCCCTTTCAAGGACTTAGGAACTCTATTATATATTATAGTCTTTATTCCCTGCTTTCTTTCCCCCCACACCCACAGATAAATGGCTCACATCAAGATTATAATTGGTTGAAAATTATTATTGACTTGATTGGCTAATTATAATTGAATGAATCATAGGGTAATTAACCATTTCTCCATTGTTCATTCTAAAATCTACAATGTTTAATGATTGAAGCTTCAATATAGTAATACTTTAGTTTAAAATTAGTCCTGCATGAAGTTAGCCTCTGCAGACCTGTGCATGTCATAACATCATATCTGTCAGACTACTATAGATACAGAGTTGTGAGGTACTTTTATGGAAGTTATGCTGTCCAAGACCCTCATTTTTCAAATGAAGAAACTGAGATGGAAAGTATTTTCCCTAAACCACTGTCTAAAGGGAACCCCTTCCTCCCAGTCATGAACTTTCTTCTCTTCTGACCCATCCCATTAGTGAGGCTGGAATGCTCCAAACAGAGGTCACAGGTTAAGAGCCCTAAGAACATGACTTGGAAAGAAGGGTTATGGGTCTGAGTGAGAGAGACTTTGATTGGTTCCTGGGATGGAATAGACCAGCTCAGAGGGACAGGAAGGGACATGGGGAAAAGGGCTATAAAAGATGAGACTGTAGAGGAGATCAATGTCTTTGGCGTGACTTTTCTGGGATTGGTTCTTCTACTCCATTTGACATTGATGGCTCAAGTGGAAGACACCTTTGTGGGCTGTTAAGACTTTTGCTCCAAGGAGAATACTGGACATGGAGATCAGAACCTTGTGGGGGAGTGAACTGAAATTCTATGGATCAGACTTTAAAGTGTTAGGCTAGGAAACATTTTTCAATTTCCTTCCTTATATTATATTTATATTAAACTAAATTGTTAAAAGCTATTATCATCCTTGTGACTTGAGGTAATTTTATAAACTGCAACCACAACAATTTTTTTACTAATATTATTATTAATATTATTTAACAAAATCAATTTCTAAATATTGCATGTAGCATTTTAATGATTATATATTATATTTATTTTCATTATTATACTACATAGATAATATGCTGCTATTTTCAATTGCCATTCCAATAAAATAATCAAATAATGTAGTGATCTCATTGGTATCGTAGTACTTTCAAACAAAACAAAACAAAACAAAACACCTGTCATTATTGATTACTCATTTTTTATTACTGTTGGTCATTTTCTTCCTTAACTTGATCCAAAGGGTAGCCACTTATTGTCCTTCCTCAACTTCTACTCACATTTTTTTTCTTTAAAAAATAACAACAGGGGGCAGCTGAATGGCTGTAATAAGGGAATAAAGCACGTGGATGGGGTTTGTGGGTCCCTAAGTCAGTAGGTAGGAAAGGAGGGTGCAATAGTGGAGGCAGTAAATTGAGGTGGTAGGAGAGATGCCAGGGAATGGCTGAGTTTAGGGAAATATAAACCATTGAAGTATAATGAGCAGCAAGGGGAGAGGATGAGGTAGTTGGGCAGGCAGCTGCGACAGGGAGACACAGACTGGGTACACAGGCTTGAGACAGAGGACCTGAAGGGAAACAGGCTGAACCCTTCCAGGTAGGAAGGGCACTTCTACAGACAAAGGTTGGGGCCAGCCAGAAATGGTTTGAAACTAACTAGAGGGCTTTCTAGTCAATTTCTCAGGTTCACACAGAGTCCCGAGGCTCCTCCCTGTCTGTGAAATAGACGGGATTCTCAGAGGAAGTACAGAAATCACCACTTCCTCCAAGATGGACACCTCCAAATCCCCTCAGGACCCAAAGAGAAACTATTCCTTTCTCTCCTCATCCCTCTTTTATCATTCAACCAATGATTTAGCAAAAGGTTTGATTAAATAACAACAGGGTTTATTAAGTTTCAGGGTTGATTATAAAGGACAGAGGGATACAAGGTTTCTCTAACAATTGCCTAGGGAGAAGCTCCAGATGAGGGAGGGACACAGGAATGGGAGACTGAGAAAGGATCTGCCCTCACTCAGTCCCCTGAGGTTTTGTTGCCTTTAAGGTTAGGGAAGTTACACACAATGAATCAGGAGATACTTTGTATCAAGGGTAAGCCCTACTTGACTATGGGGAAAACCTAAGTCTTCAAAGTTTGATTGCTACCACCCAAATCCACCCTTCTCCCAAAACCCACAAGAAATCAGGAAGGGAAATGGGGAATGAAATAGGGAAGGTCAGGGAGATCCAGAGGAATTAGCTAAGCTACAAAACCTCAAGAGAAAAGGCACAGAATCAAGGCCAGGTTTCAGCCCAAAGACTGAGCTCACAACTGCCCCTAATCAGGGTTCTAAACCCTCTTAACTGTAAGAAATTCTGCAGTTAGCCTTTTGCAGGGTTGATTGCACCTCTGCACTACATGGCTCAGTGGATCGTGAGTCAGTCAGGCCCAGAGATGGGAGATGCTGGGTTCAAACCTGGCCTCAGACATTTCCTAGCCATGTGACCCTGGACATGTCACTTTACACCCAGTGCCTAGCACTTACCACTTTTCTGCCTTGGAACCTATACACAGTATTGATTCTAAGACAGAAGGTAAGGGTTTAAAAAAACAAACTTACTTTCTGTCTTTGAATCAGTATTGTGTATTGGTTCCAAGGCAGAAGAGCAGAAAGGGCTAGGTGATGGGAGTTAAGTGACTTACCCAAGGCCATAGAAGTAGGAAGTATCTGAGGTCAAATTTGTATACAGGAATTCCATCTGTAAACCTGGCTATCAATCCACTGATTCATCTGGCTGCCCCTTCTACTAACATTTCAAAGGTATCAATGGAATATCCTGGCAGCACACATGTCACCCTTCTTTATCATCATATTCCATCATATTCCAAACCATCTTCTCATGTTCACATGTATTTCTTCTCATCATGATATCTTTTAGTCTGATACTTCTTCATTGCTCATTGTTTATATATAATCAAGTGTTCACAACCATCATGTCTCTTTCTATGACCCTCTGTGTAATATTCATTTTACCTTCTTAGGACATTATTATTCCACATCTCATTTCCATATATCAGTACCTGTAGAATGTGATCTTTAAAGGAGCTTTGCAATTTCCTGAAAACAACCCAGCAGTTTTTGATACAAAATCACAAAGTATTTGATGTGGATAGCAGAAGACAACAAAGAATTAATTGTGCTTATTCTTAGTTTAGTCTTGCCATTGATCCTGACAAAAAGTATATAATATTGTGCTGTGAATATATGATACTTTCGTTAGAATTGGGAAGACCTAGGTTTGGGTTCTCCTTCTATCATCTCCTGGTACCCACTTCATTATCATTTAAATTCTTAGTATCTCCAGGTAACTTTATATAAGTTTCAATTAAGTTGTCAATATTTATTGTTGAAAGAAGTTTTATCTCTGAGTGTCACTTTGCTATCTACAATGATGAAATCATAGTTAATAGGATCATAGGTTTAGTGCATGAAGTGAGTTTAGTTTTATATATTCTAGAATATGCAAATTCTTTTGTTTTGCAAATGAAGAAAATGAGCGGAGGGAAAGTGACTTTCCTAATTTAAGTGGAGAATAGGGATTTGAACCCAAATTTCCTTGTTCACAAATCAAAATCCCTTCCCATTCTATTATATATTTTTTCAGATCTGATAAACAATCCAATTTTCCTTTAACACAAAAGAAAAAAATCTGATATTGTACATTTCAAGTGATTAATGAATTTTGTTGAATCAATAACTAAAATAATTTGGTATTTTCTCAGAAAAAAGTCCACATTTGTATAAAACATTTTTATTTTGTTTAAATGCATTAGAAAAAGAATATTTTTGGAATAATTCATCTTTAATTATTTCCCATTGAAAATAAAGTCCATTGAAGATCAATAAACTGTCATACAGATTCCTTTATTATTATGGTTCTAAAATGAACCATCACACCTTTTCTCTAATGATATGCAATCCCTTCCATTAACATTGCCACTGATACTTCTTCTGCAGATATTCAGAATAGCAATGGAATCTCAATTCTGTTACTGAAGCCAATTGCTATGATGGCACTGGTAAGAAGAGAAGTTAAAATAACATGATGAAATTGGTCTAATGGGTGAATTCAAAGGAAATAAGCCAACAGGGCATGTTTGGAGTATGGCAGATTGAAGTTATTGTTTTTAAAACAGACTTCTCAAAGCACAAAGCATCCAGTTGTAGAATAATTTGACTTGATGGCAGAAGAGAAGCAGTTTTGAAGTTTTGAGATTAAAAGAAGAAACAATTTTGAGTAGTAGATTGGTGGGCTTGTGGTCATTAAGATTTGGATTTAAATCTTTTCTCTGGTTGTATTATAGGTTATGTAGGATTGCTTTCAGCATTTCAGTCTTGGTGTCTTTATATATCATCCTCTAATAGTTTTATCCTCTAATAATTTGCTCATATTGTAAATTATCAGAGGAGGTTAGTTACAGAGATCAGAATTATTATTGAAATAAGAAAATAATTATATTTATTGTAATACATTTGTAAAGTGATATAATATGAAAAATTATTATATTTACTGTAATGAAAATAAAATTGCAAAAAGGAAAAATAGTACTTGAAAACCAAAAGTCTTATTAATACATAACTATGGTTGGGTTGTTTAAACTTTCTGAGCTTCAGTTTTTGATTTGTAAATCCTTACTAATGATGCCTTATTATTATACATATGTGTAAAGGGGAAGATATCCTATTTATATAACACCATCATATATATGTAAATAATATCATGTAGCATAGTGAACCAAGAATGGAATGAGGTGTGACCATGAAATCCTCATGCCACAGGCCACTCTAATTTAAGAGATTGATAATTTTCAATTGTATTTTCTGCATAAAGATTCCCACACTGATATAACCCTAGGTCAGGACCAAAATACTTATAACATTCACTTTCCAGGGTTGTAAGCAGGGTTCAGCAACCTTTTTGGCCATGAGAGCCATAAACGCCACATTTTTAAAAATGTAATTTCGTGAGAGCCGTACAGTGCTCACAGTGTGGCTCCTGTAACAGCGCCTGAAAAAAAAATTGACTTTATGGCTCCTGCAGAAAGAGCCATATCTGGCCCTCAAAAGAGCCAGATATGGCTCAAAAGCCATACATTGCCGACCCCTGGTTGTAAGGCTTTATGGCTATGGGATAAGAATAAACATTTATAAATTGCTTACTCTATGCCAAGCACTATAATGAGTATTTTTTCAATATTCATAAAATTTATGAATTAGTAAAAAATAGTGAATTTCATAGAAGTACATAGAAGTGTAGCTTCTTATTCAGCATTCAGTATAGTGACTGGGACAAAGTAGATCCTTGATAAATTGTAGCTGACAAAAATAAAGCCTATGAATATTGAACATTGAAAATATAAGACCTATCATGGTCTAAGATAGGGATGCTTGGTCTTTTTTATATGATAGACTCTTGGTCCTCTGGTAAAGTTTTTGCTTTTTCTTTTTCAGAATAATGGCTTCAATGTATAAAATAAAAAATTGAATTATCAGAGTAAGCAATTTTACATAAAAATATAGTGATGACCTTTTTCTATGGAACCTTGGAAACTTGTCTTCAGGGAAATCCCAGACTGACCCTTGTCTTAGACTGAACAATAAAATTTAAAGTATCCAGTGATCTCAGCCTAGATAGAATTAGTAGATATAATCGAATCTTAAGCACCATTTTGTCTTAGAAGTTTCTCCCAATGTATGTAGACCTCTCCAGGATAGTCTAGCCCATGGCTGGAAGGTCTCCTTCCCTTGCCTCCATGTAAGTCAATCAGGTCTGCTTCTGATCATTTATTCCCCCAAATGATATATAAGACCCCAAGTTCTTTAGTTCATTAGAAATTCCCTTTTTGAGGTGCATTTTCTGGGAGACAGTATTCCCAGAATCCCAGCACTTTGTCAATGAGTGGTATTTTACTCAATACTCTGTGTAATGGCTGATTGTCTTCCTTGTCCTGATTAAAGACTTGTTCTTTCTTACTGTAGTGGCTCTGTGTTTTTCAAGGCTGACAATAATTATACAATTATCATTTCTTAAAAGTTCACAAACCTCAGTATTGAGAACCTCTAGAACTTGGACTGAAATCCCTTATCCTACCCCCCATTTCTGCCTTCTCTGAAGCTTAGTCTCCTCCCCCTGTTAAAAGAATGCAATTGAAATCAATGTTCTATAAAGTCACTTCCTGTTCTAACTATTTATTTTGCCACAAAAGAATCATCATAGTATACAATTATTCTTTTTCCTACTGCCTGCTTCAACTCTCTCAACCCTCCAATTCAGCCACCAAAGCACAGTTCCTATCATGTCACTCCCACATTCAATAAGCTCCACTGGCTCCTTATTTCTTCCGGATCAAATATAAAAGCCTCTGTTTGACATGATCTAGTTTCAATTCCCTCCACCCAAATCTTTCCAGTTTTCTTTTCTGGCCATGTACTATGTGAAATAGTAACTGACCTCCTGATTGTTTCTGAAGCAAAGCATTCATCTCTCAGATCTAGGCATTTTTTTTTTAACCATTTCTCATTCCTGTAGTGTTCCCCCTCCTCCACTCTGCCTCCTTGCTTCTCTGGAGTCTTTCACATCCCAACTGTCAACTAGGAAAAACAGAGAACTATAAAGTAGTCATAACACCAAATCCTTAATCAGGAAAGAGATAGGTCCTTAATATTTGGCCGCCACTCAAAGACCAATGCTAAACACTACAAAGTTAAAACTCTGGGGCTCTGAGGACAGTGTCTCTGAGAAAATCACCCAAGAGCAATAGAACATAGGGATCTTATTTACCTTTTGGGGAATTAAGGGCAAGGAAGTATGATTGATTGGCTTTACATTGGGTACAAGGAAATGAGAAATCCAAAACATTGCTTTACAATGGATACTAAAGAAAGAGTCCAGCAAAGGGCTGGGCTGCTGGTGAGACAACTTCATTACAAATGGGAGAAACTTCTAAGACAAAAAGAGTACTCAAAATTTGACTATGTCTACTCCTCCCATCTCTACTGGGATCATTAAGTATTTTAAAGTTTATTATTTAGCCAGAGGCAAGGTCAATATGGGACTTCCCTCAAGGCAAGTTCCCAAAGGATAGGGGTAAAGTTGGGGTTCCCCAAAATCCAGCTAACACAACTAAAATCCCATCTTCTATAGAAAACCTTTCCCTACCTCTCTTCATTCTAATGCTTTCTTTCTTCTGTTCATCCTGCATATAACTTGGTACATATTTGTTTGCTTCTTCTCTCCCTGATTAGATCATAACTTCCCTGAGGGCAAGGAATTTTTGTTTTTTGTATCCCCATCACTTAACATTGTGCCCGGCATATATAAACTGTTTACTAAATGCTATTGAGTGACTGAGAAGTGTTTTAAGTTGTGTAAAGGGTAAAATGATGTGGGTTAAAAAAATAAAAGGTTGGACTAAATTTATCAGGGTGTGGTCACCAGGAATGAATATGTCTCAATTCCAAATGATTTTTGTAGCAATTTATTTATAAAATATAGAGAGTGAAGGTAGAGATATGAAAAAGAGGGCAGAGTAAGAAATCTAGCTTAAGGAGCTATGTTCTCAAGCCCTGGCTTTACAATGGCAGGGTTCCAGGAGTCCAGCAGGAAGGCCTAAGGGTCAATTAACAAGGGTTGTATCTATGAGGCCTCCTCTCAGATGAGGGGCCCCTCCAGACACTAGTACCTCCAGGAAAGTTAAGGAAGGGAGTCAGCCTTTTCACTTACCCATGTGATAATTCTAAGGGAAAGTAGTCCTCAGTCCTTAGCCAGAACTCCTCCAGGATCAAGTTGAAGGCAAAAGACCTTCTTTATAGGAGTTTCTTGTAGTTTATAAAGACTATTCCTTTCATCACTTCCTGTGCTTTCCTCCCACTTTACATATATATATATATATATATATACCAATTATAGTTAAAGCTTTGCTTAGGACCGCCTGGGGCAGTCAGTCGATTCTGATTCATCACCCACTTTTGCACATGTGGGCCTCAGACCTCCCCATACTTAAGGAAAAGTAGGGTGTGTACACTTTTGGTGATTAAATCTAAAAATTGGCAGGGTAGAGTTAATTCCATCTTTACAGTTGTTTACAAGATTTGAAACAAAAACACATTTAGATATCAAAGCAGGAGAAATAGTTTAAGTAAGGCTTTAGGATGCTATCAAAATAGTGAAATGAATATCCATTTTTTGGCAGGAAATTGAGCATTAAAAATTTCCTGACGGGTAATGTTATATGGGCTTATTTGACCCAAGTTTCAAATTACCTGACATATCCCAGTTGAACAATAACCTTTTCCTCCTGAGGGAGTTGGAGAAATGGAAGAGCAGAGGAGCAGAGCAGAGTATATATACTATGATGGCAGATTAAAAAATTAATTAAAATATTAACTACTAACACTTTACATGATGGTTCATTATTTTTCTTGTAGTTCCAAAGGAATCTATCCTTCTTTGTGCCTCAGGGGCTCTTTTAAATACTGGTTTCTCTCCTAGCCATTTCTCAATTTTCAGATAAAGTATAATCTCCATTATGAAGCTCATATCTTTATGTAAATATATGAGAGCACACACATTCCCACACAAACATGTATATATTTCTTAGATCTTTAATTTCATCAATATAGGGAGCTTTCACTGAGGAAATTCCTTTAAAAATTTCTCTGGACCTCTATATACTTAGCCATAGAGAATTCCCCTGTATCCCAAAGTGATAAAATGATTTTCCAGGATTATACAGTCTTTATGTATCAGAGTTATGACTTGAATCCATTTGTTCCTTCTATTGATGTTGAACTCTCTATTCACTATTATTTTTTCTCCCTCCTTCTCTCTCTGCCTCTCTATCTCTTTCTCTCTATCCACGTCTCTTTTTTCTTTCCTCTCTCTCCTTTCTTACTCTCTTTCTCTCTCTCTATGGAAACCTGGGTTCATCTTTGAACAAGAATCCCCCATAACATTCCCTAGAAATAGTCTAATATTCAGTCTCTGCTTTAATATCTTTGGAAGGAGGAACTCACTGTCTCCTAAGGTCATACACTTCACTTAATATGACAGAAAGTAGAAACTGGTTTTGAGATAGAAGGAAACAATTTATTTCAACCCCTTCCTTCTACATATAGGGAAACTGGGGTCTCACAAAGGTTAAGTGACTTTCCCAGGGTCATACAAACAGGAAGCATCAGAACCTTCCTAGATTTATTAACATAAAAGTATTTCTTTATATAACCTGCATTTGTCTGAGTACACTCAGTTTGCCTTGCATACAGGTATCCCTGAGAATCTTTAGGGCGGGTCCCTGGAGGCCTCTGCATCCCCTACTATGCAAGTAGGTGTTGCCTTCTTTCATTAGTTCCTTTTACTTTAAAATGGGCAAAACCAAGCTAGTCACTCTTTTCTCACCACTTTCTGCTGCTCTTCTATCTACTGCACTTAGAAAGTGAAGACCCTAGTTCACTCTCAGGAGATTTCCTTTCTCTGTTCTTTCTTTTACCTACCTACATTTAGAAAGTTGCCTATAGGCATTTGATTTTGTTTTCTATTATTTCTCCTTACTTTCATGTGCTAGAAATGATCCATATGGGTTATAAAAGTTTTAATCATCCTAACCTTAGTACCATGATTGTAGGTAAGATGGTCCATCCAGGCAAACCAAGAGGGAAGCCCAGAGAAGCCAGGTTACCTGGTACCTAAGCCTAAATTGGGTTTTATTCTTGGAACTGGAACTGAGCTCTATAGGAGTTGTGCTGTAATGTGAATTTAATCCTCTTCTCTCCAGAGACTAAGAGGGCATAGAGAAGGAGATTATGCCTCTCTTGTTTTAGAGGAGTAAATTAGTATATTTATGATTATATCTTGGAGCTGTGTGACCCTGGGCAAGTCACTTGACCCCCATTGCCCTCCCTTACCAATCTTCCACCTATGAGACAATACACTGAAATATAAGGGTTAAAAAAAAAATTAAAAAAAAAGTGATTCAGTGTTAGTGGCTAAATGAAACAGAGGTTTAGCAAACTACTGTATACATTTGGAGAAACAATACTGGTGAGAACTGGACACTTTCAAATCCTCTTAAATATAATGAAGAACTGTGGAAGAATGATGAAATAAAATATAACTGTCAATCAGGCTGTGAGGGCAAGAGTAATCTATGTTCAATTTACATCAAGCTTGTCTTCCTTTTTAGAACAATTACCCTCTTTATTAATTATACCTAATGAGCCCAGCATAACAAATCTATTTATTCTTCAATAAAATAGCCTTCCAGAATGTGTAGATATCAATCTAAATATTCAGCATAATCACCCGTTTCTTTGACTGATCCAAGCACAGCTTTTAGTAGTCTTCATTTGAATTCCATCTAGCTTACCAATATCTTTTGTATTATGCAGCACATAGGGTTGAATATAATATTTCTTATGTGATCCAACCAAATTACATTTTATCTCCTCTCTACTTAACACATTTCCTAAATATTTAAGTTGACTTTGTCTGTATTGGCTACCATGTTGCTCTGTTGATTTATATTGAGCTTGCACTTTACTAAAACTCTTTATTCTTTTTCTTTGGCAGTTTTTATTCAAAGCCCATTTCCTTTTTTGGATATGGAAAAATAGTACAATTCTGAATATTTTTGGTATTCATTTCTTTTTATCCATAATTTTACTATTTTAAAAAGTATTCGTTCAAGCATATAAACATAAAACCTTGAATAAATATTTATGTTAATTTATTCATAACTGTCTTATTTTTTCCACTGGGATTTCTTAGTTACACGTCCTGGAGCCTAAATCTATAATATCATACTAACTACACTTCCTAAGTCAACAGCACCATTGTCCTATGTACAACACTGACTAATGAAAAGATTTTGTCCCAAGAATAACAGGCAATAGATAAAGGATCAGATATAGACTAAGAAGACTGTATGACTGTGGGAAAATTTTAATATTTCTATACCTCTCCATGTTACACTCAGTTACCTTATGTGTAAAATGATGGCATTTGGCTTGATGATGCATAATATTCCAGAATTAAATTACACATCATTTACAATTGGCCAAATCCCAAATGATGATAGGGGTTTGCAAGGCCTTCCTGAAATCAATGCATATATCAAAGAAGAACAAGGGTTCACAAACACCAGGCTAGGAACTCTTGAAATTTTTTGATAATTATAGTTTAATATGATTATCTTATATAATCATATATTTTATAGTTTAGTCATTTAGGCGTATTATTCAGAGTCAAAGCATACTGGCTTCACCAGACTATCAAATAATTCTGATACAAGAGATTAAGAAAACTTACTGAAGAAGAAAAAGCGTTTTTTATGTTTTAACCAGAATTGCAACCTTTTCAAATGTCCAGATTAGAATATAATTTTAGAAATTAAAATAATAAAAAAGTGAATCTAAATAGAACAGAGAACTACAAAGTGATTATATGAAACCTCTAGACACTGTTTTTCAAATTTCTAGATGCTATATCTTAAGCTCTGTCTTTAAGAGTTCATTTTCTTTGTAAAACAAACTCTGAGGGAATTCTTATTTCTCATTAAAACATTTAAATGTGTATTTTGTTATTACACTTATTCTCAGTGACAACTGCATGTATTCACCACAATTAAGTATGATGTTGCCAAATTATCTAAATAAGGTTAGGTCAAATATAGTGATTCCCAAAATAAGACATATTTGAAGGAGAGTAGGTTGCCATTTCCCAATCAAGCCTTTCAGTATTTGGGAAAATCAACTCGAAGCAGGAATTCAAATACTATCTTCATTTAGTGATATTATGGTACACCATCCAAATATGAAAAAAAATGCTATTCTCTCCCATTGATATGGTACCTGCTGAATGTGAGGAGATCAATTGTGTTGAATTATTGTGCTTAGTCAAGGGAATCAGTGTCAGGTTTCACTGGGAATACCTCTATTTCTAGGGGACTTTTGAAATTTAAAAAATAATCACCAGTGAAACAAAAGAAAAGAGCGTAAGAAGACTCCAGGGACTATGATGAGCAAAAAGGCATGAAGAAACATCATCCATATTGAAGTAATATAATTATTTTACTTACTACTAGAAGCCTTGGGAAAACAGATTTTGGTGTTAGGCTTGGAAAATTTTAAGCCTCAATGATAAATTTATATACATTAAATGTACACCTTTGTGTATATGTATATGTATGTATACATATATATAAATGCATATATGTGTGTTTATTTGTATAAAATTTTTAGACCTTGAGGAATGCAGCTGGAAGGCCTGGACTCAAATTTGTCCACAAACTCTTAAGTTTTGGGCCACTGAGAGAGTTACTAAATATGTCCAAAAATCATCAGTTTTCATCTGAAAAAGTGGAGATAATCACATTTATCTCATAGTGTTGTTGTGCATATCAAGAGAGAAAATGATACATAAAGTGATTTCCAAAGTATAAAGCAACCTATTAAAAATAAAATTTAATAACAGAAAAGACTAGTTTGGAAGAAAATATGGAGGATCATAGAAGTCTGAGCCTAGTCAAACAGCAAGTGATTGAAAGCTAGCATATATTCTCTACTTAGTATCTTGAGATTGAATTCAACTAGCTATGTTTTTGAAAAGCAGAAATTCTGTGTGAATTTAAATAATTGAATTTTCCTCCATACCCTCAAAAAAAAAAACAAGAAAGGTTTTGGTTGTGTATCTTTAGTTCTAGAGACACAAACCTATACAAATCTGTGAAAATATTTAAAATTCTGGAATTAAGAAAATACTAAACTGTTAATACTCTTGACCTAGTCATTCTATTATTGGACAGGTAACCTAAGGAGGCCAAAAATAGAAAGATAAGCTCTAAATATAACAAAATATTTTAGCAGCATAGTTTTTTACTACAAATACAAATATTTTTTTATGACAAATACAAATATGTTAGTACAAATTATTGGGAATAAAGTGTGAGATTATTGAATGGGGTATTGCTGGACTAATAGGGTTTTCATTTGTAGGCAGATGAAGCATGGATAGAGTTCTAGATTCAAAGTCAAATTTTACCTCAGACAACACTTACTAGTTCTGTGACATCAGTTATATCAGTGATATCAGTTAACATCTCTATCTTCCTTTATTTCCTCATCTTCATAACAGCACCCACATTGTAGTATTGTTGTAAGCTTAAGCTGATTTATTTAAAAAACATTTTATAAACCATAAAGTTCTACATAAATAGAAGCTTTTTCTGGATCCCATCAACCCTTTCCTTACTACCCTCTGACTCTAGATCTCTTTCTCTCATTTGATTGGAAAGGTTGGTATATAGATAGCTCCTCTCAGATCCCTTCAAGAAGGGAGGATATCAGAAGACCTCTGGATTTCATCATTCTCCCTCCCTTTTTGAGCTTCATTTCATGTGCTGTTTTCTATTAAATTCTGAATTTTTGAGAGGGAATGTCTCATGCATTTCTTTGAATCTTTTAAATTTTGCATAGTGCCAAGCACATCATAGATATTTAATATATGGCCATTATTATATTATGTTTATGGTTTCTTATCACATTTTATTTTATGTAATATCACATCCTATATTACATAATGTATTATATTTATTAAACCTGAATATAAAGGGATACTGTTGTGTTATATGAAATTACAGAGAAGCAGCAAAACATAATGGAACAATCTTGGATTCAGAGATACATTAATATAGTAGGTATCTGACAATGCCCAAGGTTCTTAAGCTCTTACTGCTTCTGGCAATATTTAAAATCTATACAGATGATTTCTCAAATTTCATTGGAGAGAACTGCAAGATGAGAAGTTCCCTACTTCAATGAGATCACAGCATCAGATTTCGCTCTCCCTATCACTACCCACGGGGAAAACAAACAAAAACAAATATGATGAATTCAGAAAATTAAGGGAAATTGATAGGAAAAGAAGAGAAAGAAAATCAGAATCATGAGAATATAAGCAATTATTAAAATAATTAATAATGATAAAAGTTAGCACTTAATTTTAAAGTCACCTAGTACTTTACTGATATCTTATTTTATCCTGCTAAAGTCATGGAGAGCATGTGCTTCTATTAATCTCATTTTATCAGTGAGGTAACAAGGGAAGAGAGTTTAAGTGACTTGCTCAGTGACAGATAATAGTGAGGCTGGACTTAAACTCAGATTTTTCTGATTCCAGAGCTAGTGATTTATCCACTTTACTACCTAGGTGTCTCATAACTAAATTAAATGAAAAGATATCTAAACTCTGAAGAAAGATAATCACCAACTTTTTCTCAGAGAAGAGATGACAGTGAGTACAGTGGAGGGAAGCAATAGGTATCAAAAGTAGCACTTCTGCCACGCAAAGTTATTTTGAATAAATATTTTCCTTTCTAAAAAGTGATTGTTTGTGGACATAGATTGCGGGGAAAAAAAACACAAAAAACTGTAGTAAAAAAACAAACCCCCCAAAAGTCACTAATAAAATTTGGAAAAAGAAGATATTAAGTTATTCTCAGCTTCTTAGGGAAGGGCCATTCTTATTTTGATGGAATGATTTCATGTATAACTAAAATACTCTTTTTTTTTTGTATGTGGTGGGAATAAATTCATTATATGTTCAGCTAGATGATATAGTGGATAAAGCACTGAGTGTGGATTCAGAAAGCCTTATCTTTGTGAGTTCAAATCCAGTCTCAGGCACTTACTAGTTTTGTGACTCTGGGCAAGTCTCAACTCTTTTAACTTATGTTCTTCATTTATAAAATGAACTGGAGAAGGAAATGGTGAACCACTCCAATACTTCTGCCAAAAAACCCTGAATGGGGGTCACGAAGAGTCAGATATGACAAAAAAACATTCAGTACCTCTCCACCCTTATCCCCAAAATAACTGTTTGTTTGTTTGTTTTTTAATAGAGTCTATTTGTGTTCTGGATATAATACCTCTCTCTGGCAACCTTCATTTCTGGAATCTCCTAAATTGACCCAGGCATGGAAGAAACCTTTTTTATTCATCCAATCTCCATAATTGGTGCTTCTTTGTCTGTGACATTGCATAAGAGAAACCACCTACAAAGTCATTCATCTGTATAAAATACCTGGTTCTTTTCTGCCACCCTTATTCATGGATTCTATCCATTATCTGATTTGTGGTCATAAAAATTAGTGGAAAGTTATGCAAAGTGCAGAGAATTGCTTCTCACATGACAATGTTGTCCACAATTCTTTAAACATCTGTTTTTATCATTTACCTATCTTTCCATATCTTCCTTTGCAGGTATCAGCTGCTTCCCCACTTTGGGAGGTGATCCCAGTTGCCCTGGTCTCCTTTGCTCCTGGTTCTCCTTATATACTCTGAGTCTTGGGTACATTCCCATAAACCATATAGCTTTACCTTAAATGTGTGAAATAAAGAAATAGCTCAAATGTCAGTCTTATTCTAACAGGTAACTCTCTTTAACTTCCAAACTGAATGACTTTTCTCCTCCTAGGTCTTGCTGCATTGTCAGATCCTGCACACATATTGAATCTCTAGAGGAACTTGGATTCTCTCTCCCTGCTTCACTACCTGAGAATTTATAATGATAAGTTTATGGCAGTTAACATCATGGCAAATCAATACAACTTCATTAACATTATAGCCCAATTATTGAGCAGGATCAGTGGTAACCACAGGCATAAATTACATGAAATAACAGAGCCAGAAAACATCGAACTTTCTTGTTAAATACAATATTAATACTTCACAATATTAATGGAGCATAGAGCAACCTAGCAATCAGATAGTTACAACTACAGAAATACCCATTCTTTAAAAAAAAACACATTTCTTGGACCTCTGTGGCTTATAGTGGTGGTTCAAGCATCCAGTTTATTATAATTCAGAAAGTGAGGAGAATCAGGAGATAAGGTTTCCATTTCACTGATACCATGACATATTGGCAGCACACAAGATTATCTTTCCTGGGCTGCTAGAACCTTTTGCTATTCTTTTACACTGGATTAAAGCAATGAGACTTTTTTTCATTGAACATGTATCCCTTAACATATATAACATGACTAAAATATGCAGTAAAATATTTCCTATAGCTAATCCCATTTCTTTTTTATTTTAATATTTTTCCAGATTATATATTGATAGAACATTGAATATTAGTTTTATAACAATTTATACTCCATATTCTTTCCTTCCTTCCTACTCCTCCTGCCTCTCCCAAGAAGGAATATAAAATGATAAGGCCTGTACGTGTATTATCATATAACACATATTTCTCCATTCATCATGTATTAAACAAGACACATATTGCTTACAATAGAGAAAAATTCATGGAGGTAATAATATAAAGAAAGTGATGGATATTCCTTTTAGTTATAAATCCTCTTGATTAATCCTCGATCCTTGCCTTGTTGATAATAATTGTCATTTATAGTTTATTATTTTTATTATATTATTATGTATTTTATTATATGTCTTTTATTGTTGTTACTGTGTACAACCTTCTCCTGATTCTGCTCACTTCACTTTGCATCACATCATATAAGTTTTGCAGGGTTGGTTTTTGTGTGTGTGTGTGTGTGTGTGTGTGTGTGTGTGTGTGATCATCTTATTTGTCATTTCTTATGGCACAATAATATTCCATAATAAGCATATCCCATTTTTGTTCAGCCATTCCCCAACACTGAGCATCTATTCAGTTTCTAGTTTTTTGCCACCATAAAAAGAGCTATTAGAAATATGTTTATTCAGGTGGGCTCTTTCCCCCTTTCTTTAATCTCTTTGGGATACAGACCTATATCGTGGGTCTATATTGTTGGATCAAAGGATATGCCCAGTTTTATCATCCTTTGGGCATGGTTCATTTTAACATTTCTTTACATTACACAATATAAATAGATTCTTCAGAGAGAAAAAAATGCTTCAGGATAATTAGATGAATTAAGGAAACTTCCCATAGTGAATTATTGTGCCCAGGATCAAATTAACCAGGTAAAGAAGCATCTATTTGACATAGATTACAGTTACATTTGACTAAATTTCTTAATCTGAACTTATTGCAATACAATGATTTCTTTAAGGTTTTCAAAGGATTTCATATATGTTAAATCAGTTGATTCTCACATATAATAAAGGTTTTATTATTTTTCCCTTCTTGCAGATGAGGAAACTGAGATAGAAAGCTTAAACAAATTAATTTCTCAGTACCATGTCGTAGGTAGAGTCTAAATTCAGATATTCTTGATTCCAAGTCCCTCATGCACCCCACTGGACTACTTACATGAAATAATCTATTTCCCTTCATAAACCTGCATTTCTTGGAAATATTTTCTATCTTCTTTATTTCTTTATCTTTTCTTTTTTCCAAATTCAATTAACCATTTAAATTAAACAAATTAACCAAACCAAATTAATCTTTTTAAACATTAGTTCTCTAAAATTTCGTGTTCTAAAATATCTCCCACCCATACTTCCTGAAACAGTAAGGAAACTGATATAGGTTACATGTGTGATATCATACAAAACATAGTTTCATATCAGTCATCTTGTAGAAGAAGGCACATATCAAAATAAAAAGAAAGCTAAATAAAAAATAAAGTGAAAAATCATGTCCCTCTTATGTCAATTCTTTCTCTGGAGTTGGATAGAGATAACATTTCCAAAATTATTTCAGAATTGTCTTAGGTCATTGTATTGCTGAGAATACCTAAGTCATTCATAGTTGATCACTGTACAATGATTCTGTTACTGAGTATAATGTTCTCTTGGTTCTTTTCACTTCACTTTGCATTAGTTCATATAAATCTTCCCAGGTTTTTCTAGAACCATCGTATTCTTCATTTTTTATAGCCCAGTAACATTCCATTAAAATTATATGCCACAAAAAAGTGTTTGAAATCCCTCTTGATTAGAGAAATGCAAATAAAAAAAACTCTGAGGTACCAACTCATACCTAGAAAATAGGCAAATATGGCAGCAAAGGAAAGTGACAAATGTTGGAGGGGATGTGGCAAAATTGGGACACTGCTGGTAGAGTTGTGAATTGATCCAAACATTCTAGAAAGGAATTTGGAATTATGCCCAAAGAGTTTTAAAAGAATGTCTATCCTTTGATCCAGCCAAACCACTGTTGGGTTTGTATCCCAAAGAGATAATAAGAAAAAATACTTGTACAAAAATATTTATAGCCACACTCTTGGTGGTGGCAAAAATATTAGAAAATGAGGGGTGCCCTTCAGTTGGAGAATGGATGAACAAATTGTGGTATCTGATGGTGATGGAATACTATTGTGCCGAAAGGAATGATGAACCGTAGAAATTCCGTGTGAACTAGAACAACCTCTAGTAAATGATGCAGAGTGAAAGGAGCAGAAAAAGAACGTTATACACAGAGACTGATACACTGTGGCACAATCGAATGTAATGGACTTCTCTACCAGGAGCAATGCAATCATCCAGGACAACTCTGAGGGACTTATAAGGAAGTATACTATCCTCATCCAGAGAAAGAACTGTGGGAGCAGAAATGTAGAAGAAAAACATGTGATTGATCACATGATTTGATTGGGACATTATTGGGGTTTTGGCTCTAAAAGGTCACTTATATTACAGATATGAACAATAACATAACAATCAATGAGAAAGAATTAGAACAAAAAATATCTTTGAGATCATTTGGTCCAACCATCTCATTTTAGATGAGAAAACAAGAGCCCAGAGAGTGTATATGTTTTTCTCAAGGTAGAAAAAAGTAAAGAAGGGATGTTACCCAAAGTTTTCTGACCCCAAATCTAATGTTCCTTCCACTCTACCAGGCTGAGTCCAACAAAAAGTTTAACTTTAAGTGGAATGAGTTTTCCAGAGAGGTGGTAACTTTCTTTTCAGAGGTCTTCATGCAAGAGATGTATGAGCACTTGATGTGCATGTTCTACTAGGAATTACTTTTGGAATCCAAGCTATTCTAGATGGCTGGTGAGATTTTTTTGAATTTAAAATTCTGTGATTCCAATACTCCAGTAGTTCTCTGATGTAATTGGTATGGGTATTACTTATAGCAATTCTGAAGGCAACATATCCATGCCTACCTATCCTGTAGTACTCTAATTTATATAAATTATATATCCTACATCCCTTAGAAGAAGTCAATGTAACATATTGGGGCCCATCCCCAGTCATTATTTACTTAATCCCAATTGCCTACTCATTACTGCTCTTCTGCCTTAGTATCAATACTTAGTACCTATTCTAAGACTAAAGGTAAAAGGTTTTTTTTTTTTAATGAACTTGCCTTTGCCAAGGACATCCCTTTGTGCATTCATCTCTTTGAAATTTTACTTCCTTTCTGACAATAAGTGCCAACCTGTACACTCTAGCCACAACCTCTGTTCTCATCAAATCAAGTATGAATCATTACTACTTTACCATGAAAGAGTTTTAGTAGGTGAGTTATCTATCTCAGTCTCATTTAACCTTTAAGCCCTTTCCACAAATGGGTAATTTATTTTTGCAACAAACTCAATTTGTTTTGCAAATTGTTTTAGGAACAGGAACTAGTTAGAGGGATTATTTTATTTTGATGAGGAGAAACAATTGAGTCATTATTTCCCTCTACCTACTCATCATTCCATGTCCCTCTGAAGATTATAGATCCTGATAAGAATCTTGTCATTGGTTTTAATGCAGAGAATTAAGCTTTATAATAGGCACATCATTTCCCAGAGCAACCTCCTTCATAAAATAATAATAATAATAGTAATCACAAATAGCTAACATTTATATAAATTAATTACCAGGTGAAGTGCTTTAAAACACTTGCTTTAGAAATGTCTCATTTGATCCCTATGATGCTGGGAGGTAGATACTTTAATTATGCCCATTTTATCATCTAGGAAACTGAGGTGAAAAGAAATTAAGTGATTTGCCTAAGGCTACATAGCTAGTAAATTTCTGAGGTGGGAATCTTCCTTATTCCAGGCCCTCAACTTTAACTAATGTAGTATATAGTTGTGATAAAGTTAGGTGACTCAACACTGTGTATGAGGTACGTATCAGTTTCTGATAAAACCTTTCAAAAAAGATATAAAATCATCTTAATATTAAATGATAAATATTCTACGTAAGTATAGAATGTATTTTTCACATTGAGTGCTTTAGAATCTTCTAGAACAGAGAAACAATAAGGTTGGCAAACAGACATGAAGTTCATGTATTTTCTAGCACCTGTTGAATATTATTGCAAACAGATTTTGAGGGTTTTATAGAATTAAACTGGAAAGTGCAATGCTTTATGCTTTATTTATTTTTCTTATTTTGGTTTTCATAGAGATATGGCAAATTAAACATCTAAGAACTAAAGACAATACATAACAGAAATATTATTAAGACATTTTTCCCATAAAGAAGTTTCTCAATAGAGTGCTATATTAGCTTTGTGGTATATTGAATACCTTGTAATAATCACTGTCAAATATTCTTAGTACAAAGAAGCCATTATTTTATTAACCCCCTAGCTCATAGAGCACCTAAGAAAATCCTTGAGGTATAATGAAGTCAAGAGTTGATTAGAATGTGATTGAATAATGTCAGCAAATCTCTGCTAATAGGACTGAGCAAAGAGGAAAAAATTAACTAGTTATAACTAGTTATGGAATCTACCACACTTTGAAAACTATTGGGGTTCCAGGACTCCTAAAGTCTTTTGACCTTGTTCTTAGTGTGCTTACAAGCCAAACTACAGAAAAGAAGTGCAGAGTATTGACCTAGAAAGAGTTCTTTGTTTGAGATCAGCATATGTACTGCACTATAGGGAAATTCTTTGTTCAGCAACACGCACACCAAGCTAGTGTAAGTAAACTAAGAAGCAAGAGGACCATCAGAAGAAGCTTAAACTCAACAGCATTCAAATTAGTCAATAATAACTTTTACATAAAGTAGCATCATTAATATAACCAAATGCACATAAGTTACACAAGTATTTCTTTAAAGAGAATAGTAATAGGTTGCAATTGATACCTGCCTTTATTCTGGCAGAGCCTTTCTGTGAAGGAAACTCTAGGAAAGAGAGATGGGGGAGAAGGGAAAGAGACAGTAAAGAAGTTTAAAAAAGGAGAAACTAAGGCACATGGAGGTATTATGAGTTATCCTCAGTTGTTGTTCTCCATAATGTGGTGAGTACGCATGATCATGGCCATTATCAGCCCACCATTATTGTCTTCAGTCTGTCCTGCTTTCCTTGATATTGCCATGACTGGCTAATGAATGTACTTTGTCTTTATCTGCCATTCTTACAGTGGCAGTGAACAGCAGAATGCTGGCCAAGAGGGTGAAGTAAGAAATAATCAGTGTCCACCAAGCACCCTCCAAATGACGACAGAAAACAAAAATCCCTCAAAATTTATATTGGAGAGGTAAAAACAACAGAAGAAGGGATGAAGCTGTGTTCTGGTGCAGAGCAACATGGACAGACCATAAGGAGGATTCATCTCCCTGGGGTACAAGTAGAAAACACTGAACAACCTCAGTAGAACTCAGCTGGGATACAGCACAAGCAGCAGGGGAAAGATAGCAGCTGTCTCAGACCAACCTCAGCAGATAAAGAGCAGGAACCAATGCAATTCAGAACAAACAAATAGTGGCTGTGCATAGTCCAGCTGGGAACAGAGGCCAGGCACAACCTAGTAATGGGAGGAACTTAGTCCCACAAGGTCCAGCCCTCAGAGGGATTGGGTAGAACCCAACTTGAAGCAGGTGAACTGCACAGCTATAAGCATCAACACAGCAGGCCAGCCAGGCCACCTCTATAGTGTGCTTAATACAAGAATGTGATAGCTGGCCCAATCCCAGCCATAGTACTTCTTGCACCCTAGAATGAAACTAAGTTTTAGGACATATATAGAATCAGAAGGGAAAAAATACCCCCACACACAAGAGCAAAAGACAGAGAAAAAGCCTAATGCTAGAAAATAAGAGAGATGATCAAAATACAAGCTCAGAAGAGGACAACAATACAGAAGTGGAAACGTGGAGGTTCAAAGGAAATTATGAAAGGAAGTCAAATCCCAGATGAACCCTGGGAAGAGCTCCGAAAAAGGAAGGAAAAACAAATAATAGGAAACATAGAAGAAAACTAAAAAAAGAAAGTGATAAAAAAATCAACAGCTTAGTACTGTTAGTACAAATGATACATTCTAGAAATTTGAATGAGTGGCAAAAACAGCTGATCCTTCTTCCCAGCTAGCTAATATCAACAGTGCAGGAACTTGAAGTTGATCACAGGAATGATGAAATGACTTTCTCTCAAAAGACAGAAGGGGTAGGGATATGTAATTAGTACATAGACCCCAAGAACGGACCTCTATCTTCAGACATTTTTCTTTCCCAAAAATTTGGGTCTCCTTTGGAGACCTATCTTATCCTAGGAACTAGACACAGAATAAATAAACATGTCTATGACAAGAAGTATGATCCTGTGAGCACTGCAGAGGAGATTCTTTAATTGTCTGAGAAAGATAAGTGGAAACTTAAAATCACGTTGGCCAATATATGAAGAAGCAGGGTATATAATAGTGGAAAACAATATGCCCTTAAAGTAAGAAGAAATGGATTCTAATTCAAACTGTCTCTAGGCAACTGCACAACTTTGCATCTGCAAAATTACCTCCTTTCTGTCAGTTTCCTAATTTAGATAAACAACAACAACAACAACAAAAACTCAACAAATATGAATCGTGGGATTATAGATATATAAAGCTGGAAAAGAACTAAGAAACCACCTAGTCTAAAGCCTTCATTTTCTGCATGAAAAATTGAGATACAGTAAGACTGACCCATGTCACACAGGTTCTGATGAGCAGAGACAGAATTTGAATTTAGGTCCTCTTTCTCCAAGTATATTGCTCTTTTTACCTTCCTCAATTCAGTTTGGACTAGAAAGTCATTGAGACTGTATGTTTAAGAGCCAAAAGAGACTTTAGAAAGTATTAGTTCAATTATTTGATTTTATAGATAAAGAACTGATGTCAGAAGAAGTTAAACATTTGCCCATGGCTTTAAATGTAGATTGAAGACAAGCAGTGATCTTCTGATCTCATATTTAGTGTTCTTCCCACTCTATTGGTTCAAAGATCCCTTTCTTCTCTAAAACAAGTTTATTACATTTCTCATGGGGATGGACAAGTGACAGCCTAACTGTAAGGTGAAGATAGCAGAGTACTATGGCCACTTATACTACTAGAAAAGAATTTCTTAAAGAAATATGAATAATTCAATGATAGATCCCTTTATGGTAGTAAAGATATTCAAATAGATCTTTGAGTCATATACCAGCATAACAGGGGTTTTTATTTTTATTTATTAAAGTGTCACAAGTAGAAATGATCAGCATGTTTCTGCCTTTCCCTCCTTGCCCCAACAACCCAATGCTGGCATGGCTGCAGAGGGATTTGTGGTGCCATGTAAAGGAAAAATGAGTGACTGGTACATTTAATTTATTACTTTTATTGACTTCTGCAGCACCAGAGCGGTTGTCCTCAGAAGGCCCATACTAGCTAATAAAATAAGACTTTAGAATTGATGTAGCAAATAAAATACCAAATAAGAATGTCATTGTTATTAAAATGTAGTGACACTATCGACTCAAAATAAATATATTAGCCAGTTTGCCCAGCATTTGGAACTGGACCTAGCAGTTAGAGGGACAATTTGGGTTGCCGGTTTACATGACAAATGAATGGTCTCCTACTAGGGACAGTAATGTAGGTTTATGGGACAAGATCACCATGGTAACCAGAATAAATCCAGAGGTTAAATGGGGCAGTGAATACCATTTTCAGAGTTAATCTCACTGTTTTTCAGAGACAAAATCCAAGGGACTTTTATCATGATTTCCTTTTTATATGCAAAATTATAGACTTGCTATTTCTCAACTCATATGGTTATTGAAAATATTCCTTGCATTATACTCAGCATCAAAATTTCAGGCTCATATCAAACAGACCTAATAATGCCTTTAGCATCAGTTCCACTCTCATCTCCTTTTTTCTATATTCTAAAGAGTATCTTAATAATACTGTAGCAAATTGACATTTGCTTATGATTCTGTTATGACAAGGGAGCTTAGAACACATTTAATCCATCCTGGCTCACTCCCACTTTTATAGAAGAAGAAAATGAGGTCCAATGAGAATTTGAGCAACTTACCTAATAATGCATAGGAAATAATTAACAGAATCAGAATTTGAACATAAATTCTCTGACTCCAAATCCAGTATTTTTCCCTAGTGCCTAACACTGAATCAACTGAGTGTTGCTTTAAAAAAAAGATTCCCTGTATGACCCCAAATTTTCTATAGAAGCCCCGGGGCCCTAGTGGATATGGGACCAATTTATTTAGGTAATTACTAAAATCAATAGGAATTGATATTTTTCATATTACCTTTTGATATTACCATGTATTTTTGTATTCACTTAACTGTTATATTTCTTACTATAATGTAGACTCTTGGAGAATGGGGATAATAAAAATAGCTAGCACTTATATGACACTTTAAAGTTAGCAAAGTGCTTTACAAATATTCAAACATGAAGCATCTTTATAGAAAACTTCTTTCTGTTATTAAAAGCAACAATAGTAATAACAACAAGCATTAACTAACAGGCATTTATGTAACATTTTAAGGTTTGTTAAGCAATTTCAAATGTTATCCCATTTAGTTCTTGAAATAACCATGAAAAGTATGTTATTCCTATCCCCATTTCCCCATTTATAGATGAAGAAACTGAGGTAGACATGGACTATGACTTAGAGTCACACAGTTAATAGTTATCTGAGACTAGAGAATTTCCCCACTCCAAAATTAATATTGTTCTACTTATTTTCCATTCATTATTTTGGTTTTCAGTTTTGACAAATCTAGGTATATAATACATATTTTTAGAATTGAATTAGGTTGAATTGTATAGTCTGAGCACTGACTCGGGAATCAGAGAACCAGGTTTTATATTTTGACTTCTTTCTTGTAAGTCATTACCTGTGCAACTTTGGATAATTCATTTAACTTCTCTTTACTGAAATTTCTTAATCATAAGATCCAGAAGGGACAGGATGCACTAATTAGACAAGAAGTTCCTTCCAGCTTTAGCTCTGTGATTCTGTTTCCAAGGATGTGATTACCACACTAGGGTTGTAATTTCCAAAGACATCACCTCATGTAGGTAGCCACAGATGAAGTTTTTTACCTGGAAACAGATCCTTCCAACATCAGTAGAAGTTAGAGTTGGACTTTGGTGTAAGGCTAATCTGTTCTCTCCTTTTACATATGAAAAAATGAGTCTTGATCATTTTTATTAATAGCTCAAGGCTATAGATAACAAGTAGTATTTGAATCTAGGTTGTATGGCTCCAAATACAGAATCCACTGCTGAACGTTTTTGGTGAGTTTAAAAGAAATCCTTCGCGTTTTTTGAGGGATGTTGTTGAGAAGCAGCAGAATATAATAGCTGAGTAAAAAATGGAGTAAAAAAAGAGCTTCCTATTGACCAGAATCACTGTGGTGGGAGTGATGCAAGCTGGACAGAATTATGCCTCTTTTACTTCAGTGATTTGAACAGGCTGAGTTAGTAAGAGTGTCTCCACATTCAACCAATATCTCAGCGGATTGATTCTATTCACATATTACTGTGAGGTCAAATAATAAAGAGATGAGAATGAAAATGCACTGCCTATTTGCCAATAATTTTGTTGTTTATAGAAAAAAACACTAAAACTATAATGACCAAATTTGTCCTCATAGGAAGAGGTTTAAAAGACTTTAGCTCCCTCCCTTCTTTGCAGATCTGGCAGACTCTGGATATTAGAGATAAATTGGCTCTTTTCTTCTCTTTAAAAATATACTTTGTTGAAAGCAATGGCTCACGGGGTAGGGAATGGGAAAAAGATAGTAAATAAAGGGGACATAAAATAAAATATATCGATAAATAATTTTGAAAAATAGAGAAAAAACACTGACTTCATAATGAAATAATACAATATAGGACAGTTTCTAGTGCTTTACTAGTAGGAAAGCACTTTTGTTAAGTTATCTATATATTTGAGAAACACTGTTTTGGGGACCTGAGGAATTCAGAAAATTACCCTACTTTTCCAATTTGCCATGAATGAATAGATTCAAGTTTAAATAAAGCAAAATACTTTGCTTTCCTATCTTGCCATGATTTGTAAATTTATTTTAAAGAAGTTTCTGATGATATAGTAGAAAAAGCACTAACTTCTAGGTCAAAGGGCCTGGGTTGTAATCCTACCCCTTCATATTTCATATTAGTGTGACTTCAGGCTAGTCATTTACCATGTATGAGTCTCCATCTCCTTATCAATAAAACGAGAGAGATGTTATAAAACAGGAATTCTTAAGGTGGTGTCTATGAATTCATTTTAAAATATTTTATTGTAGGGGGCATCTGGGTGGCTCAGTGGATTGAGAGTCAAGCCTAGAGATGAGAGAACCCCGGGTTCAAATTTGACCTCAAACACTTCCTAGCTGTGTAACCCTGGGCAAGTCCCTTAATCCTCATCGCCTAGCCCTTAACACCAGTCTTCTGCCTAATACACAGTATTGATTCTAAAATGGAAGGTAAGGGTTTAAAAACATTTCAATGTAATTGGTTTCTTTTGCAATCCTTATATTTGATATTATGTATTTAAAACATTATTCTGAGATTTAGAACTAAAAGTTAGTTATTATTATTTCCATGTAGATTAACAAGTCATTGAGGGAAGGAACTGTGTCTTATTCATCACTGTAGGATAACTAACCCAGTGTCTTCCATGTATTTGGCCATCAATATATGTTCTGTAATTTACTGATTTTCACACACCAATTAAAAAGGACATGAGAAAGGAAGTAATTACGGTCATTTACTAACATTAGATTTTTCTTGTTTGATAATACAGGTGTTGCTCTGGTCCAATATTTGGTTATTCTTGGTCTTCAATAGTTTTCTCAATGGCATCTGCCTTTTAAAATGCTCACTATTGTGTAAGTGAGAAATCTTCCCATTTGTCAGAGATTAAATCCATCTCATGGTCACTTATTTTCCTGACAAGCTAAGGCTGGAGCCTATCATAGATCTAACATCCTATAATGAGTTGTTGGCAGGAGATTTGAACTGAAGTCCCAGAGTCATGTCTAAGCTCACTGGAATAAGCAAGAAAAGTTACTGAGAATCACTTTCAGGCTGCACATGAAAAACAAACCTGCCTTTGGGGATCAGGGTCTGAGGCCAATCTGAACACAGGAGCATTTGCTAGCCTTTGCTTTGGTCCCAGTAGGAAAAGCTCTTCCATTTAAAGTCATAAATAATTCAGTTCGATTGGCAGTGTCTGCTCAGGATATGTCAAGGCAGAGAGATTATCTAGAGACTCAAAGCTGCTGTTGCTTTTCAGGAAGAGTGAGAAAACTAAAACTCGCCTTGTAAATATCCAATGGATGATGATACTTTGCTAAAGAACATCTGTTTCTTTCGTTCACATATTCATTCTATAAACATTTACAGAGTGACTACTAAGAATGAGCTATGATCAAGCCTGTAGTCCCTTGTCTTGAAAGAGTTTATGTTAGTTAAGAAGAGAAGACATACAGAGAATAACTTAAATAACAATAAAATAATTTAAAAATAATATAAGACAATATTATTGGCTTTACAATAACACTAAAGTAGAATGCTTGTGATTTTTGATGTCTAAAATTTTTCAATTTAGCCAAATAGAATTTTGCATGGAGGACTTTCATTAGGGCACACTCCACTTTGGATCCAAACAAACCCTTTACTTATTAAATATAATTCTTTTCATCCTCTCTCAACATTTAAAGTTAAAGGAAGCTTTATTTTCCATATTTTTTTTGTTGATAGCAAAGATCAAATAGTTCAAACTTTGTCAATTCTACTAGATGGCACAGGGAATAGAGCACTCTATACGGAGTCATGAAGACTTGTGTTCAAGTCTAGCCTCAGAAATTGATGAGCTGGGCAAATTACCTGACCTTAGTTTAATTACCTGTCTTAGTTTCTTTATCTGTAAAATTGGGGGAATAATGCACATGCTACCCAACATTTTCAAGATATTTAAATGAGATAATATTTATCAAGTAACTAGCAAAACCCATATTAATGCCACATTCTTAGATGCTTTTTACAACCAAAAGGCACTGTGACGAAGCATTGTAACACCAGTGAATTATGAGGGTCAGGGCTTGACTATTCCAGGCTCTCCCCAAAATACTTCAGTCAGCAAATAAACTCTATAGTTCTCTATTTACCAAATGCTGCTTTTTTTTGTAAACCAGATCTAATTCCTGATGTTTCTGCTTTGCTAATAATTTTCTGCTTATTGTTTCAAATGCAAGGACCTGCAAGTCAGATTCTCAGCTGACTAATTGGTCAAAGTAAATCAAACTCTAATTATTTCTTCCTTAATGGAGTATTGGAGTGGAGACAAGGATGGAGGAAGGGGGAAAAAGAGACAAAGTGGGAGAGAGAGAGGGGGAAATAGGGAGAGAGAGAGAGAGAGAGAGAATTCAAAACTTCAAAATAATTTTAAAATGAAAAGACCTAAGTTCTAATCCTACACAGACTCTTTTTAGCTTTGTGTCCCAGCATCGATAATTAAAATTGTCTGACTTTTAATTCTTTATTTCTAAAATAAAGAAGTATATCATACTCAAAGCTCTGAATCTATGATTCTCTCAAAATTCAAATTTCTGCATGATCGCATTATACTTGATTTTCCCTTTATTTTGACTTTTGTATCAGCTGAGGTTGAATGAACCCCTCAAATCTATGGAAGTTTTCTGGGTAGTTATTGCCCTTCATCCTAGGGAAAAAGACTAAAAAGCGGGGCCATAGATATAAATTCTACTGCATTAAGAAATTGAAGATATGTTGAAAATCATACATTGACTAAATCATGTTTTTAAATTTTTTTCAAGTTCAGTTAATTAGGAAAGAAAACATTCCTCAAACAAATCAAGAAGTAACCTTGGGATTTGGGACCCAAATGATATGGATAAAAGGAAGTAGGCATAAAAAGATATTTGAGACTCAATCTTTTACACTAAGCATCTTATAAATTAATAGTGGAGATAAGAAAAAGTCAAAAATATGAATAATAATTAAATATGTCAAGTGAAAGTGTAAATGAAAGATATAAAGACTTCCAAATACTTTCCACTTTTCTAATCTTTCCCTGTCTTCCCATTCAAAAAATTACCTATAGAATTCCAAGACTAATTCTCCATCTCTTCCCTCCTATCTCACCTTTTCATATTCATGAACCATCACCTTCTCCCTGTCATTAATCACTAGAATTTTTTAAAGATTTGTACATAAAATGCTTTTATGAATTTAGAGAAAAGATGTTGCAATTCCTAAAGTCTTCACTTCATTTAAGAAAACATTATTTATCCTCTTTTGTTTGACTGATGACTTGAATTCATTCTTTTCATAATTGAATTGGGATTCATACTAAGAAATCTTCTAAGTGTAATGGGAAAAACAGGGACTGGAATCAAACCTGAGTTTAAATCCTATCTCTAATGCATATTATCTATATGACCTTAGGCAAGAAATTTAATAACCTAGGGCTTCAGTTTCCTCATCCTGAAGAAGAGTATGTAGACTAACTGACCTCCAGGATCTTTCTGCTTCTTGGTCTATGAAGCTATGATCATATCCCCTTAGTAGACTTTTCTTGTGGACCATAGCTCACACTTTCAAGGTAGAAGGTTCTGAGTGAATATATAGTTAGTAACTCTGCAACAAAGTACACCTGATGCTTATAGAAATCAAATTCAAGAATTGAATTTATTAGCACCACACTAACTAATGGAGGTAAATAGCTATTATTCTCCATTTTGGCAGTGAGTCAAAGTGCTGAAATGTTTTCCTGTTTTCCCATGTCTTCCTGGAAACTGATATCCAGTTAGCTACAAAAGCGATTTTTCACTTAAGCTGAGTATAGAGCAAAAACTTGAGACTTCCTTCTCTGGTGTCCAGAGCAGTGACCTCAATATGAGTGACATTTGCAATTTTTCTCTTTTTAAATTTCCTATTTCTAAAATTCCTTACTTAAAATATTATGCTACAAATTCTTTCTTTCCTTCTAAACTCTTCCATACTCTTAATAAGGCAAACAATGTAATATTAATTATGCATGTGAAATCATGCAAAACATTTTCCATGTTAATTATGACCTCTTCCAAAAAGAATAAGAAAATTAAAGAAAATGAAAAAATATAGAAATCAATTTTCACTCAGAGTTCATGAATTTTTTCTCTTGAGGTTGAGAGCATTTTTCATATACATCCTTTGGAATTTTCTTGGATCATTTTATTAACCAGAGTAGCTAAGTCTTTAATGTTTATCAGCATTATAATATTCTTACTGTGTAAAATGATCACATGGTTCTAATTGTTTTATTATCCATCAATTCATATAGATCTTCCCAGGTTTTCCTAAAAGCATATCATACATCATTTCTTATAATAAAATAATGTTTCATCAAAATAATATACTAATAAATTAAGAAAAGTAGGTTTTATATGAAATGAATAAACCATTGGTTATTTTAATAAAAAGGAGAAAGAAGAGAACCAGAGGACCAATATAAAAAATGAAATAGGTACATTCATAACCACTGAAGAAAAAATTATAGCAATTATAAAAAAGCATTTTGCTCAACTATATGTCAATAAACATGACAATCTCAGTGAAATAGATGAATCTTTAAAAATATAAATTGCCCAGATTAAAGAAGAGGAAATATAATACTTAAACATTCCCATCTCAAAAAAAGAAATTGAACAATATATCAATGAATTCCCTAAGAGATAATCCCCCGGGGTCCAATGGATTCACAAGTGAATTCTACCAAAAGGGTAAAGAATAATTAAATCCAATATCTTATAAACTGTTCTGGAAAATGGCTGAAGGATGAATTCTACAAAATTCCATTTATGATACAAATATGCTTTTGATAGCCAAATGAGGAAGAGAAAAAAGAGAAAGAAAACTATAGGGCAATTTCACTAGTGAATTTTGATGCAAATATTTTAAAGAAAATATTAGCAAGCACATTACTGCTATAAATCACAAGAATCATACACTATGATGACATGGGTTTTATACCAGGGATTAAGGGTGGTTCAATTTTAGGAAAACTATCAGGATAATTGACCATATCACTAACAAAACCAATATAAACCATATGATTATCTCAACAGATGCAGAAAAATATTTGAGAAAATATGACCATTAAACACTACAAAACAGTGGAATAAATGAACCATTCTTTAAAATGATAAATAACATCTATCTAAAACCATCAGCAAGCATTATCTGTAATGGGAACAAGCTACAGGCTTTTCCCAATAAGGTGAAGAGTGAAGTAAGGATGCTCATTATCAGCACTATAATTCAGAATTATACTAGAAATAATAGGAATCTAACAATAAAATAATAAAATGTAGGAATAAGAATAGTCGATGAAGAAAGATGATATGATGGTATATTTAGAGAATCAAATTCATAGAGAATTAGGGATTCAACCTAAAAACTAATGTAGACAATTAACTACTTTAGTAAAATTGCAGGATACAAAATAAACTAGCAACAAATTGTCAACATTTCTTTATGCTACCAACAAATCCCCCATCAAGAAATAGAGAAATCACTTTTAAAATAACTATAGATAATATATAATAATGAGAAGTCTCTTTGCCAAGACAATTTCAGGAACTACATGAATGCAACTAAAAAGCACTGTTATATAATGAAATCAGCTCTAAATAATTGGAAAAACATTGATTGCTTTTGGGTAGGTTGAGTCAATAGGATAAAAATTATAATTCTACCCTAATTAATTTACCTATTAAATGCCATACCAATCAATCTACCAATGAATTATTTCATAAAAGTAGAAAAAATATAATTCATCTGTATGAAAAAAGGACAGGAATATCAAGGAAAATGATGAGAAAATGTGAAGGAATGTGGCAGAGATGTAATATATTTCAAACTGCATTATATTAGCAGCAACCAACAATCAAAATAATATGTAATGGCTAAGAAATAAAGTAGTGAATTAATGGAATGGATTAATCACTCAAAATTCAGTAGAAAATGATCATAGTCACCAAGTATTTGATGAATCCATAACACAAATGTTTGGAAGAAATCACTTTGAAAAAACCATAACTGCTGGGAATCTGAAAATAGTCTGGCAGAAACTAGGCTTAGAGCTGTGAACTGATAGAACCATTCTTGAGAACAATTTGGAACCATGCCTAAAGGGCCATAAAACTGCATACCCTTTGACCCAGCAATATCATTACTAGTTTTATATTTCAAAGAGGTAAAAAAGAGGGAAATAATCTGCTTGCACAAAAATAGGTATAGCAGCTTCTTTTTTGTTTGTGATGGAAAAGAATTAGAATCTTCAGGGTTGTCCATCAATTGGGGAGTGATTGAACAAGTTATGGTATATGACTGTAATGGAATAAGTAACATAAAAAATGACAAATAGATCAATCACACACAAAACCTGGTAATACGTGAAGTGATACAAAGTGAATCGAGCAGAATCAGGATATTTTACATAACAGCAATAAAGTATGATGATTAACTACAAATAACAACTATTATCTGTAATGCAAGGATCTAAGGGACCCTTGAAAAAATCCACCCACAAGGAAGGAACTGATGGATTCTGAATGCAGATTGAAGCATACCATTTTTCGCTGCATTGGCTTCATGAGATTTTTTACTAATATGTGATATGAATCTTCTTTCACAATATGATGAATATGGAAATACATAATGCATGATAGCACTTGTATAACCTATATCATATTGCATGTCATCTCAGTGTGGGGAGAGTTAGGGGAAGAAAGGAGAGAATGTGCTTCACAAAATGCTAGAAAATAATTTTTTAAAATTGTATTTACATGCAATCTTGAAAATATATTAATAAAAATATGACTAAAATCATATGTAAAAACTGTTCAGCCATTTCTCAATCAATGGGTATTCCCTTAGATTTTATTTGTTTGTTGCTATAAAAGATCTGATATAAAAGTTTTGTACGTATAGGTCTTTTTACTTTTTCCTTTTATCTCTTTTAGATACAGACCTAAAAATGGTATTACTGTGTCAACAGGTATGAAGAATTTGATAGTTCTTTTTGGTTAGTTCCAAATTGTTAATATTAACAATAGTTAAAACAGTTCAAAATTCCACCAACAATCAATTACCACATCGCCTTCAGCATTTATTTTCCTTTTATGTTATGTTAGTCAACCTGATAGAAATGAGGTTGTACCAAAAAGTTATTTAAATTTTCCTTTCTCTAATCGGTAGAGATTTAAAGAATTTTCATATGACTGTAGATGGTTTTGATTTATTCTTTCGAAAATTGTCTTTTCTTATCTTTTGATCATTTGTCATTTGGGAAACGACTTAATTTTATAAATTGGACTGTCTCTAATTTGAGATATAAAGTCTTTATCCTAGAATCTTGCTGCAAAATAAGGTTTGCAATGACATTGTCTACAGCCCCCAGTAGTGAGAGTAGGCCCTAGTAAAATCGTAGCCATAGTTTAAAAGTTGTCAGACACTTAGCTTGCCGTTTTAGCATGAGAACTCCATCTAATTCCTCCCCAGATACTAAATGTCCTTCCAAGAAATTGCTGATGCAAGAATTCTATGAGAAACTCAGTTAGATGGTTACACATTAACATATTGAATTATCACCTACAGAAAACTCTGTTTAGAACCAATGAGGTAATCTACATCCATTGACTCTATCTTGTAAATCATTACTAACCATTGTCTCTGCAAAAGAATTACCTAATTCCTTAGCCTATGTCATTATCTATAAAGTATGTATCCAAATTATTAAACTTTGTCACTGAAAAGCATGAGGACCTTTGTGTCTGTCTGTAAGTCTGTCTTTTGACAAAATGCTAACTTTTAGCAAAATGTAGTTTCTCTGATTACTTCTTTTAATTATTTCTATTTTTTCTTTTGTTTTATCTGAAATCATGATTGCTACTCATGCCTTTTTTTTAAACCTTGGCTGAAATATAATAGATTTCATTCTAACTTCTTATTTTAACTGTTTATCTTTCTGTGTCTGTGTGTTTCTTGTAAACACACTATTGGATGTTAGTTTCAATCCATTCCTGCATCTACTTCAATTTTAAGGGTGAGTTTATCCCATTCATATTCACATTGAAATTTACTGTGTATTATCTTCAATACTATTTTCTTTTGCATATCCTTCTGTCTCTCCTTTAATCCTGTCTCTCCTAAAAAGTCTGTTTTGCTTCTGACCACTTCCTCTCTTATATAACCCCTATCTTTCTCTTGTCCACTTCCCCTCATATTTCTTTCTTAGATAAGATAGATTTCTAAACTCTACTGATTATGATTATATACTTTTCCTTCTACGGACCAATTCCAATGAGAATATGTTTCAAGTGTTACCTCTCACCACCCCCCATTCCTTTTTCTTCTTCATTGTAAAAGATCTTTGTGAGATTTTTGTATGAGATACTTCTCCCCATTTTTCCTCTTCCCCTTTTTATCAATACATTTTTCTTTCTTACTTTTTCTTTTCTTTCTTTTTTTGAGATTGTAACATAATCAACACATATCCATGCCCTCTGTATATGTAGAATCCTAATTGCTTTAAAAATGATGATATTCCTAGAAGGTACATGCATCGTCATATAAGAATGTGAATATTATTAATATTATTGTGTATCCTATGATTTTTCTTTCTCGTTTACCTAATTTCTTTTGAGTCTTATTTTTAAATGTCTAATTTTCTATTGATTTCTGGTCTTTTAATCAAGAATAATTGAAAGTAGGGGCAGCTGGGTAGCTCAGTGGATTGAGAGCTAGGCCTAGAGACAGGAAGTCCTAGGTTCAAATCCGGCCTCAGACACTTCCCAGCTGTGTGACCCTGGGCAAGTCACTTGACCCCCATTGCCCACCCTTACCACTCTTCCACCTAGAAGCCAATACACAGAAGTTAAGGGTTTAAAAAATTATTGAAAGTCTTTAATTTAATAAAATGTCCATTTTTCCTGAAGGATAGTACTTGGTTTTGACTGGTAAACTATTCTTGGTTTTACTCCAGGCTCCTTTATAATATTCCAAGTAGTCTATGCCATTCATGTAGAAGCATCTAAATCCTCTGTGATACTGATTTTGACTCTAGTATATTTGCATTATTTTTTTCTGGCTTCTTGAAATATTTGCTTTTTGACCTGGGAGGTCTGGAATTTGGCTACATTATTCCTTGGGGTTTTCCTTTGGGGATATCTTTTAAGAAATAATTAGTGCATATATTCCATTTCTAATTTATCCTCATCACCTAAAATATCAGGGCAGTACCTTTTAAAATTATTGACAGATAATGTTTAAGTTCTTTCTTTAATCATGACTTTCAATCAGTGTAGTAATTCTTAAATTATTTCTCTCAGGCTAAATTCCAGGTCATTTTTTTCTTCATGTAAGGTACTTAATATTTTCTTTAATTTTTTTCATTCTTTTTATTTTGTTTTATTTTTTCTTGATTTAAAACAAAATTATTTGTTTATTGTCTTCATTAGAAATCCTGGATATTTCAATCCTTGCCCTCTCCATCCCAGGGACGGTATGACTTGAAAAATATCAGTCTGTCTATCTGTCTGTCTCTCTGATTCTATCTATCTATCTATCTATCTATCTATCTATCTATCTATCTATCTATCTATATCTATATCTATACTGTCTTTTGTGTTTCTATTTATCAGTTTTTTTCTAGAGTAAGCAATTCAAAAGGTATTAGTTCTCTAGTAGTATGTAATGTTCTCTTGGTTCTACTTGTTTCATTTTTCATATTTTGTGTATATTTTTCCATTTTAAAATTTTCTGTAGCATGGTAGCAAACCATCACAGTCATATGCCACAATTTGTTCAGCCATTCCCCAATTGAAGGACATCCATTCAGTTTCTAATTCTTGGTAACCACAAATGGCTATTTTAAATATTTTTAAACCCTCATCTTCTCTCTTATAATTAATTCTGTGTAATGATTCTAAGGCAGAAGAGTGGAAAGGGCTAGAAAGAGCTAGAAAGAGTGGTTGAGTGACTTGCCAAGGGCCATACAACTAGGAAGTGTCTGAGTTCAGATTTGAACCTAGATCATCCCATCTCTAGATCTGGCTGTCAATATACTGAGCCATTTTGCTGCTTCATTTTAGATCATATAGATTCTTTTCCTTTATCTTCCTTTATCTATTCTTCCTTTGTCTATTCTCCATCTTTATCTTTATCTATATCTATATCTATATATTACTTTATCTATTCCTTTATCTCCTTGGGAAACAGACCCAACAGTGGTATTGCCCAGTTTAAGGATATGCATAGTTTTATAACTCTCTGGGAATAATTCTAGATTGCCCTCCAAAATGGTTGGTACAGTCCACAGTTGTACTAACAGTATATTAATAACTCCATTTTCGGTATCTCCTCCAAAATTTATCATGTCAGCCAATTTGATAGTTATGAAATTATGCCTCAGAGTTGTTTAGTTTTGCATTTCTCTAGTCAGATAATTATTTAGAGAACTTGTTCATATAGCTACATATGTCTTTGTTTTTCTTCTTACCTCCAAATTATCTGTTCATATCTTTTGACCATTTATCAATTGAGGAATGGCTCATATTCTTATAAACCTGACAACATTCTCTATATTTATATATAGTTTTATTGTTTTTTTGATATGATATTGACTCATTAATATCTTCTTGCCTAGTTCTAATTTTTAAGGAATTTTTTTCTTCAGTGAACTTTTTCCCCATTTGGTAAGTTCTCTTTTTTAAATAGTTGTTTTCTTCGGTGAATTTTTGTGTGTCTTTTACCACTTGGTAAATTCTGTCTTAAAGAATTTTTCTTCAGTAATTTTGTGTCTCTTTTCCAAAGCTCTTAATTCTCTTTTCATATTTTTCTAGAATCATTTTCATTTCTTTTCCTAATTTCTCCTCCACCACTCATCTCTTTATATAATTCCTTCAAGGTATGGAGTTGTTTTTTTTTTTATCCAATTTCTTTTTTCCCTTTCATGCTTTTCCTGAAACTATTTCCATGTTGTTGTCTTCTTTTGAGTTTGTGTCTTGATCTTCCTTGTCACCATTGTAGCTTTTTGGGGACAATTCTTTTTGTTTGTTTTGCAGAATTTTTTTCATTCTTTTTCTTGATTTTGAACTCAGTGTTATAGTTGGGATCTATTCAATTAGGGATGGGGAGGTCTTGAACTTCAAGTTTTTGCATGCTATTCTTTTCAGAGGTCTTCAAGTTTTAATGAAGCAGCTTGTCTTCAGCACCAGTTAAAGAAAGCTACTGATGCATACCATCTGGGAGTCGCCCTTAGATACTGGAAAGACATGCTGAACTTCTGGTGCAAAATTCGAGGTGATCTGATTGGGCTAGAAAGTAGAAATAAGTCCTTTTATGATATCTTCTCTACTTACACATAGTCCTGGAATGTTTGCCAAGAGTTCCTTTCAAGTAAAGATTTAAAGTTGAATGATTCCCAAATGAATAGATATTCCCATGCAAGAGCCCTCTTCTCATCCTTCCCATACATCCCAGGGTCTGACAGAGTTAGGAAGGAAAAGGAAAAGGAAGAGAACAAACATAACGAGACTGCTTTCTTTTCTAAAAACAACACACTCTAGGCTACTTTTTCATAGTTTTCAATATTGTGGTTTTGTCTAATACATTCTTATCAAAGGGAAATGACATTTTTTGAATCCTGCTCAATAAAAAATAAGTATAAACAACATAAAAACATTTTGAGAACTGATAACCCTTACTACTCACCAGAAATCACTTAAGAAACATGAAATGAAACTTTAAAAGACTTTAATGCCCCCATCAAAGCAGTGACCAAGCATGGCTCCAGAGGATTGATGATGAAACTTACAACATGTCCCATGAAAGAGGGGTGAAGGAGAAAGCACAAATCTTTTTGTACATGGAAAATGTTTGAGTTTATTTTATTACCTATTTTCTATAATAAGGATTTGCTTTTTCTTTTTTTTTTTCCTTTTCGATAGGGATTCATGGAGCTGAGAGAATCCAGTGTTAGTGTCAAATTTAAAAAAAGAACAAAAAGAAAAAAATGGCCATTGGTGTATTTTAACAATGCACATAAAAGAAAGGATAGATACATTTATTAAGCATCTGCTGTGTATTATGCACTGTACTAAGTATTATACCAATGACTAATTTGATGGACAAAATAATTCTAGGGGGCTTGTCACCCATTTTACAGTTGAAAAAACTGAAACAGATAGAAATTAAGTGACTTGAAGTGACACAACTATTAAGTATCTTAAGTTGTATTAAAATTGGATTTTCTTGACTCTAAGTCTAGAACTCTAATCATGGTGGCATCTAGATGCTTAAGTAGTTTAGAAAGAAAAAAACAGAGAAACAGGTTAGTTTTGAAAATAATACCGAATTGTTTATACCAACAAAAGAAAATGTTGTATATTATAGAAACTTACAGTTTTACACAAAGCCCTCCTTTTACATTCTACTTTGAATATGAATGTGCTATATTTTTTATATTCATTAAATTTAGGTCCCAATTAGGTGGAAATAATGAATCCCCAAACTAATCATATTTAATCAGTTCACATGAGGAATTTATAATTATGTAAAACATAGGTTCTAGTACAATGAAAATATGCATTAGTAAAAATATAAATGATATGATAACTCAATAGTTTTTATTTTTCATGCTAATCCAGATTTTACATATATATATGTATATATATATATATATATATACACAGAAACACTTAATTTTGACTAATGAATCTGACCATTTGTACATTGGAAGCCTATGGCCGGAGAGAAACAAAGATTTTGGAAAAGAAAATTCACATTTTTTTCATTATCTCTGGGGAAAAAATCACTGGGTAAGGTCAATATTTGCTAATAAGTATCTTCATCTATAAAGCCCAAGAAAACTCACTGGGGTTTTCCTCAGTGTTTTTAGGGCTGGGTTAGAAAGTGACCATGATAAAGAGTCGACACTGATAAAGTGACAAGAAGAATTAATCAATGCCTTCCATAATGTCTCCTTAGAGAACATGTTACTAGCTTTTTAAATAGTCAGATTCCAGAAAAGGGGGTTAATCAATATTCAAAAGAAGCAGCAAGCCATATGTCTCTGTCTTACTGTAACAGCCAAGCCAGGATGCATTAAATCTTGCATGATGAACTGTAAAAATGCCAATCCCATTTAGTACCATAACACTGGCAAAGACAGTCCAAACAGAAACAACTCTGTGGACTCCCTTTATTGTTTGTCTCTAACCTCCCCACCTTTTCTTTTGCTATGTCTTGGTCAACTGAGGATCATATTTCCCCTGCCTAATTCTGTTTCTACTTTCCTCAGTCACATCTTAAATTTATCTTCACACTTATTTCTGTGGTTTGTTAATTTATTTATTCATTAGTCAATCAATCATTACTCAGTTTATTTATTTAAGTTCTCATTCATTCATTTATCTATTATCTATTTATTTATTTCTCTTTGCTCATTTGTTTGTTTAATTCCTCTTCGTTTACTGGCTACAAATCTACTCATAAGGCTACTCTTCATCTGAGAGGTCTTTTTTTAATGATCATTTTTAGCTAGATTGCACAATATAAGACAGTTCAAAGAATGCTGATAATCAGAAATGATGAAATGATGGAGTGATGATGATAAAGAGGATAATAGCAGTAACTTTTAATTGTGCAGTTTCATTCTTTATTTACAGAACACTTAATAGATGTTTAATATATTTTTGTTCCATTTCTGATTGAGAGATAGTTTGCAAAACCCCTCTTCACTCAAATCCAGCCTATGACATGAAAGACCATGGAATCAAAACCCCTCTTATCCCCAATTCCTACTGAAATTAATAGTCCCCAACCCTTCCCCAGCACCTGCCCCCAAAACCACCCCAACAAAACAAGATAGAACACCAAAACTCTGGCCTTTCCTTAGCCCATCCTACATGGCTAACCATCAGGCTGAGAATTTCCCCTCACCCTAGAGACTGAGGTTCCACATTTCCCTCAGGACCATCCAAAGAACTGGACCCAAGTAGCTCACCTACTTCATGAGCTTTATAGGTGAACCAAAAAAGATAATCCGGATTACCTCATCCCTAACAACAATCCTATAAGAGGTTTAAACCTTCTCCACTCAGGTGGAGATTTGGCAGCTATCTTTATTTGTGCCAATCTCCCCCACTCACGTTGCCCCTTTCCCTCATTCCCCTGCCCCTACTGAGATAACTCTCCGTAGCCACGTCTCTTGGCATCAGGCCTCTCTCCCTCACTGCTTCCTCCCTCCCTTCCTCCTTGCCCCTTATTTCCTCCAAAAAAGCTTTGCTATAACACCTTAGTCTTATCTCCTTAGTCTCTCCATTGAACACAGTCAGTGAGGACTGACATAACTTTTACAGGCTATGTTCCCATGGGAAAATCACATAAACTCTCTCTGCCTCAGTTTTCTAATATATGAAATTTGTAATATCTATACAACTCACTCCACAGAGTTTCTGGGACTCAAACTTGGTTATATATTTAAAGTGTAGCTATGTCAGAGAGACTGTTTATATAATAAATCATTCTGAGTAAAAATTGATCTGGAGGCTTATTACCAGATTTGTAAGTATTGATTAGTAAAGAGAGAGAAATTCTTTCTAACTTAGAGTAAGATCAGGTCCCGTATTCTAGCCTTTGTCAGTCTCCTCCACATTGCCAATGGCCAGCAATGGCTAAATCAGATAAATGGGTACCTGGATGCCTCAGAGATAGACCAGTAGGAAAGTCAAGAATGGGAGTAAAAAGGCCAATCTCCTTCCCATGTTTGCTTTTTAAAATGAATACACTCCTCCCTCCATGGCCACATTGATCTGGCTCCGTCACGCTGATGCTCGTTCTAGCTTCACCAAAGGCTATATAGGAAGACCTGAGTACAAGGTCTGCCTTTGACATATAGTGACTGTATGACTTTGAGAAGGTAACTTAAACACACACAAATATGGTATATACGCCTGTGTGTATGTAATATATAGCCATATATACACACACGTATGTATCTATACAATCTACCTATTTATCTTTACATATAGTTCATAATATGGGGCAGGTACGTAATACAATGGATAAAGCACTGTTTCTGGAGTCAGGAATACTCCTCTTCCTGAGTTCATATCTGATCTCAGTCATTTATTAACTATGTGATCCTGGACAAGTCATTTAATCCTATTCACCTCAGTTTCTTCATCTATAAAATGAGCTAGAGAAAGAAATGGCAAACCATTCCAGTACCTTTGCCAAGAAAACTTCATATGAGGTCACAAAGAGTTATACCCAGACTACATATGTATCTACAAAAATGGGTATATTATGTATTTAACTATTTATATGGTATCTCTCTCATTCTTCTGTAAATTCCTTGAACTTCCCCTTTTATAATGGTCAGTATATTTCTCAGTTCCTGTAATATAGTATTCATCTAATAAATACTTGTGCAGTGACTGATTCTACAACTCTCTAAGATTATAATGTGAAGAAAAGGTATTGGCCTTCACTGGTAGAGAATTTAACTGTTGGAATGCCCTGTGTACCAACAAAACTGCAGGTCCGGTGCCTATCTTTATCAATGCCAGCTGTCATTATTGATTTCTATCCCTCTAATTCCAGATAGCCTTAGAGCAAGGAAGCAAGAAGGGAAATATCTGTAGGTTTTGGTTTAAGGTCAGTGTCAGTGATTCCAGCAGAGACCTGGCACAGTTTTAGTTAAAAAATCTGAGAATATCTAGGGATTTCAGAGTCAAGTAGTTGGATGGAATATAGATAATGTCCATCTGATTATAGGTTAGAAACAAAATTATTAAAATTGGACTTTCTAATTTCTGAAAGGTTTTCTTCATGCTATATTAGAGTGATCTTTGTGTTACTTCCTCTGATCCCTTATCTTAGATAAAACCAATGAGAAAAATCAAGATGATTTTGTAGGTATAATCTTATCTATACCACCAAAAGTATGTAAACAGAGCCACCATGATTTTTGAATAATTTCCACTGGTTATGGAAACCAAGAGGAAAGAATGAAAAAAAAAAGAAAGTTTTCCTCTGCTTCCTCTATGTCAGACACTATCTTTTGCCATTAAGGATGCAAATGCAAGCAAGAAAGATAGTTATTGGGGGCAGCTGGGTAGCTCAGTGGATTGAGAGCCAGGCCCAGAGATGGGAGGTCCTAGGTTCAAATCTGGCCTCAGACACTTCCCAGCTGTGTGACCCAGGGCAAGCCACTTGACCCCCATTGCCTTTTAAAAAAAAAAGATAGTTGTGTTTAAGAAATTATATTTTAATAGGATATTATCACTTTAGGGGAATTGTATCAAAGGAAAGCCCACAGTTATTTTATTTTGGAAAAACAGATCTTTCGAGCTGGGCTGATTTGTCTTGAATGAAGAAGTAATCTACTGAAACTACAAGCAGAGAAAGAACATTGGTTTGTTGTTCAGACCCTAATTCAGATAAGAAAGTTGCACAGATCAAAGGAGCAGTAATCGGATTAAGCCTTGAATTACTCTACTTTGTAAGGACTGAAAGCCTGCATGGGGCCAGCTTGAGTTCTTCATTTTATGGAACATGACAACACACAATAAACCAAGAAAGCAGCAGCAGGATTAGTCCAGACTTTCTATCCTGAAATGTATATAGACCTAATAGACGTAATAGAATATATAATTTCAAAGAATAGGCTAGAAGTTTGAATAACAATGAAAGACAATGACACAATTGCTGGCAGTAAGTATTCAAAAATTTTCTTTTTCATTCATAAAGCAAATATAGTGAGATGGAGTCTTTTAAATACACATTTTTATTAATTTAATTAAATATTTTCCAACGTATATGTAAATTTTTAACAATTTTAAAAATTTTAAGTTCCAAATTCCCTCCTATTCCTCTAATCTTTGAGAAGGCAAGTGATATAACATTGATTCTACATGAGAAATAAAGCAAAATATATTCTCTTCTTAGATAGACTTCTATGTGTGATGATGGGATTAATCCTACCCTATTTCAAGATTTAATCACCACCACTTAATTCTCAAGTGGGGAAGTCTGTAACCTACATGTGCAAGAGTGAGTGACAAATCAGAATCTACTGATTGACCCCTGGGTAGTCCTAAGCAAAGCCTTTGTTGTGATTGGTACACGTAAAGTAGAGGAAGGCACAGGGAGTGACAGGAAAGAAGTGCCTTTAAAAGGGAGTGACAACTTCCTATGAGTCAGTTCTGCTTGATTCTTTGGCCTAGAACTGGACCTGGGGGAGCTCTGACTGAGGACCTTGGACTGCTTTATATTTCTTCTTAGAACTACATGTGGTGAGTGAAAAAGGCTGACTCCCTTCCTTAGCTCCCCTGGTGGTACCAGCCTCCAGAGGGGTCCCTTGATTGGGAGGAGGCCTCGTGGCTAAACCTTTGTTAACTGACCTTTAGGCTCTCCAGCTGGGGCCTCTTGGAGCCCTGCCAGAGTAAAGCCAAGACTTGAGCACATAATCTAGTTTATTAAGCTATATTCTTACTCTGCCCTCTTCTCATTTCTCTACTTTCACTCTCTCCAATATTTTATAAATACGTTGCTAAAAATCATTTTAGAATTGATATTTATATTTATTTAATTCTTGGCAATATTACATATTTAGTTTGATGCATTTAAAAACATTATTTTGAGAAGGGGTCTATAGACTACCAGACTGTCCGAGGGATCCTCGAGGTAGAAAAATGTTAATAACCCCTAATCTAATTGTATTGTTATCTAGTCCATATCTCTTCATTTCCCTACAAGGCGATTATTTTGGTGCCTTGTCAAAAGCTTTACCAAAATAGAGGCAAATTAATTATATAGTATTCCTTTTATCTACTAGTTTAGAAACCCCATTAAAAAGTGAAGATTCGGGTCACTCTATGGTAGCCGGGGCGGGGACGTGGGCGTGACGTCCTTGGCGCAGTGGTGGGGGAGGAAGCGGAGGGGAAAATGGCGGACTGGAAAGCGGGAGAGGAGAAGCCGGAGAAGCTGCAGTGAGCAGGAAGCGCTGGAGAGTGAACCAGAGGAAATGCCTCCAGAAGCAAAAATGAGAATGAAGAATATTGGAAGGGATACACCAACATCAGCCTGGACCAAATTCCTTCAGTAAAGGAAAACATGGATTCTCGGATAACCAGAAGCTGTGGGAACGGAATATAAAATCTCACCTCGGAAATGTCCACGACAAAGAGGATAACTAAATGATGTGTTTTGAGATTGGGGTTATGGGGTGGGTATAATATTAAAAGGAACAGTTTCTTTTTTTTTTTTTCTTTTTTTAAGAATGGTATAAGACTATATATTTGGAGCCATTTTTAAAAAATTGAGTGGTATGCTAATAAATGAAAGTTTGAAATTAGAGGTAATTTATGTTTTATATACAGATTTCGAGACATTTGCTAATTTTGTAGTTTCATGTGATTAGTTTCAAAAGGTTACAGGTAATAAAGAAGTCAGAAATGGTACCTTTTTAAGAATTGCTTATTTTTTTAGTCACAACTATTAGCACATTAAGGAGGAAGCAAAAGTTTACTGTCTCTTCAATTGTTTAAATTGAAAATTACTGCTTAACTCCAACTTTACCTAAACTGTCTGTCTCCCAAGAACAGCCTTATAGAGAAGGAGTGTTGTAGTGGGAGGGAAGTGTTACTGGAACATTGATTTTAAATAATTTAAACAAAAGAGAAATATGACAGCTTTTTTTTCCCCCCATGGACATTTTTTTGGTTGTTTTAAGTAATAAACTAGGCATTGCTAACAGCAATTACAGAAGCTTAGCTTTTAAGAAAAACCCATAATTACTCTTGAAATTTTATGTAAAGTTTTTAATATAATGTGGCCTGATTCACCTTAACAGGGCTTGTCTTAACTTCATTGGTTTTCAAAGGTACAAGCATTCAGTGTGGAAGTAAATCAGTATTTTAGATGTGCTTCTCTGAGTTATTGGTTTTAACAAGCTCCTGTAAGCATTTCCACCAGAACTTGAGGTAAATATTAAGGAAGTAGTTTCTTTAAAAAAAAAAAAAAGTAAGCCACCACCAAAAATGTGATTAAAAATATGTACATTGTTTAAATGCATTTGGCTTTTTTAATTTTAAAAGAAATGACACCAAAAATTCATTAACATTGTATAAGGTTGGTAAAGATGCACTTTTTGTATTTTTCAGAATGTTTAAATTACTGATTTGGTAAAAACAAATTTGAGTTTAAGCAACATTAATATTCTTATTACTAGGCTAGTATATAATACACTCATTTATAAGCCTATTTTTTTATAGACCACTAGCCCATTTCAGGAACTGAAAATACAAGAGAAGTTCATCTTCAAAATTATTTTATGAAAGATCTGACCACTTATACTTTGAATCTGTAAGTTCTGAGAAGTTTCTTTTGTATTTTTGTATCGTATATGTAATCTTACATTTTTTTGAAATTAAATGCCATTGGAACACCTGTTCTAGTATCTTTAAAAGCTTTGTCATAAACAAATGTATAATGTTTTCTTGAAAATTCCTTCAGTGTTGAATTTGAAGGCAGCTTTAGACTATTCTATTGGTGGTAATTGCCAGTTAAGCTCTTAGAATAGGTTATCGTTTCACAGGAGCTGCCTTTTACTGTATATTCCTTATACTTTTGTCCAGTTGCATTTATATTTAGAATAAGCCCCACCTAAAACAATGAAAATGTATATAGAACTATTATTTCTTCCTTATTTGACTTAACCATATCAAATTCATAAATTTACCTTTAGACATTTTAATGTAGGCAAGCTTTCCATTTTTATCCATTTTATTATGTTTAAAGTAAGAATTCTTCCTCTTCTGAATGTTTTCTTGACCCAAATGAAATGATAGCCGAAGGTCAAGACAGGAGAGAGAAATGACTTAGATGAATGTCTTTACTAAAATACCAATAAATTTGTGAAACTCAAAAAACAAAACAAAACAAAACAGTGAGATTAGACTTACCTAACTTGTTCTTCTTAAAAATTTTTAAAAATGTTTATTAAAATTTTTTTTCATGATTATATGATTCTTACATTCTCCCTCTCTTTTTCTCTCCCCCATCTCAGAGCTGACAGGCAATTTCACTGGATTATACATATATTATCAGTCAAATCCTATTTCCATATTACTCATTTTTGTAATAGAGTAACCTCTTAAAACCAAAACCCCAAATCATATACCCATATAAACAAGTTAAAGATAATATGTTTTCTTCTGGATTTCTACTATATGTGGATAGCATTCTTTCTTAAAAGTCCCTCAGAGTTGTCTTAGATCATTGTATTGCTTTTACTAGCAAAGTCAATTACATTTGATCATCCTGTAAAGTTTATTACTGTGTATAATGTTCTCCTGCTTTTGCTTATTTCACTCCACAAAAGTTCATATACGTCTTTCCAGTTCTAATAGAAATCAAGTAGTTCATCATTCCTGATAGCACAATAGTATTTCATCAACATCATATACCACAGTTTGTTCAGCCATTCCCCAATTGAAGGGCATCCCCTCATTTTCCAATTTTTTGCCACCACAAAAGGCACAGCTATAAATATTTTTGTCCAAACAGAACTTTTCCCATTTAAAAAAAAAATCTCTTGGGATACAAGCTCAGTAATTGTATTGCTGGATCAAAGGATATGCATTCTTTTAAAGCCCTTTGGGCATAATTCCAAATTGCTTTCCAGAATAGTTGGATCAATTCACAAACGAACCAGTAATGCTTTTAGTGTCCCAATTTTCCAACATCCCCTCCAACATTTATTATTTTTGTTTACTGTCATATTGGTCACTCTGCTAGGTGTAAGGTGGTACGTAAGAGTTACTTTGATTTGCATTTCTATAATCGGGGTATTCATAAAATTTTCCCATGATTGATAGTTTTGATTTTTTTCATTTGAAAACTATTCTTATCCTTTCATCATTTGTCAATTGGGGGTTTTGCTACTATAAAGAAATCTGCTAACATAGCTTTATGCAGGTTGGTTCTTTCCTGGTTTCTGTGATCTCCTTGGAATACAGACTCAGTAGTGGTATTGCTGGGCCAAAGGAATTTTATGGTCCTGAGAGCATGGTTCCATTTTGATCTCCAGAGTTGTATCAATTCACAGTTCCATCAACAATGTGTGTGTCCCTATTCTCCTACATCCTCTCCAACATTTATTATTTTTCTTTTTGGTCATATTAGCCAATACAATAGGTGTGAGGTAGTATCTCATACTTTTAATTTGCATTTCTCTAATCAATAGTTCTTTGGAGAATTTATTCATATCATTATAGTTTTAATTTCTTCACCTGAGAACTGCCTATTCCTATCCATTGACCATTTTCCAATTGTGGAATGTTTTCTATTCTTGAGTACATTTGACACAGTTCATCATGATGTGCTAAAAGATTATACTCAATTTTCTAAAGTAGCTTATTCTTGGTTATAATCCTAGTAATTTTGCCTTTTGGAATATCATATTCATAGTGTTCCTCTCATTTATTATGATAGCTACTAATGTTTTTGTGATCTTGACAGTGATGACTGCATTTAAATGATTTCTTTCTGGCTGCTTGAAGTATTTTCTCTTTCACCTAGGAGTTCTGGGATTTGGCTATAATATTCTTGAGATTTTTCAGTTGAGATTTCTTTCAGAAGTAATTTGGATTCTTTCAATTTATGTTTTGCCTTTGGGTTTAAGGATATCAGGGCAATTTTCCTTGAACATTTCTTGAGATAGATGTCCAGGCTACTTCTTTGATTATAACTCTCAGGTTATCCAAAAAACCTTTATATCTTCTCAATCTATTCTATAGGTAAGTTTCTTTCTTTTTTTTTTTTGCAAAGAAATCATTCACATTTTCCTCTAATTGTTTTATTCCTGTGACTTTTTTGTTGTTTTATTTCTTGATGTGTTGTCATTATTTACTTTTCCAATTATAATTTTTAAGGAAAAAATTCTTCAATGAGTTTTTCTACCTCTTTTTCCTTTTGGTCAATTCTGCATCTTTTATTATTATTATTATTATTTTTTATTTTAAACCCTTAACTTCTGTGCGTTGACTCATAGGTGGAAGAGTGGTAAGGGTAGGCAATGGGGGTCAAGTGACTTGCCCAGGGTCACACAGCTGGGAAGTGTCTGAGGCCGGATTTGAACCTAGGACCTCCTGTCTCTAGACCTGGCTCTCAATCCACTGAACTACCCAGCTGCCCCCAATTCTGCGTCTTTTTTAAAAAAAGAATTAATGGTGAAGCTTTATATCTTCTTTTCCATTTGTCCATTTTTTATAAATTCCTTATTTTCTTCAGTAGTTTTGGATGTTACACCAAGCTTTTAACTGTCTTTTCATTCTTTGCTTCCATCACTATCACTTCCTTAGTTAATATTTCCTATATCAGTCTTATTTTATTTTGAAAATTAACTGTAATTGTTCCAGGAAGTTTCACTGGACTTGTGTCCAATTCACATTTTTCCTTTGAAGCTTTGATTATAACTTTTTTGACTCCATTTTTTTTCTGAGTTTGCACCTACATTTTTCCTGTACAATAATGAATTTTTATGGTCAGGTTCTTATGTTATTTGGTCATTTTTTCAAGCAATTTTACGTCAAATTTGGGCTCTATTCTTGGCATGTTCAAGGGATGGGCACATAAAAAAGCTTCAATCTTTTCTTGCACTAATATTTTCAGAGTTATTTTTGAAAGTTTGTAATTTTCAGTGCTTCTACATAATGTGAAATGTTTATAACTGCAGTCACTGTTCTCCTGCTCTGAGCTCTTTTTCCTTATCAGGAAGAAGTCCTCATCCCTTGGTAATATAAGTGATTTTTGTTCATCAGCACTTGCTTCTTTGGTACCAGAAGTGATATTGCTGCTCAGGATGCCAGGTCCCTTGAGAGCACAAATGGCCATGTCCGTCTGAGTCATTAATGTATTGTGATCAAAAGCAACACCTTCCCTCATATCTCTGATCAGTTTTAACTGAAAGTGCTTGACTCTGATATTGAACTTTGATCCTGATGTGGGGATAGACAATGGAATCGTTTAATACCTTTCAGTCCTACATACAGGGCTAGCACTATGGTCCCCTTCAATCGTTTTCTGAATAGCTGCCAGGTTCACTTTCCATCACAGCCTTAAGAAATCCTGGAGCTGCTGAGCTTTCATTAGTATCACCTAGTCCCACCTTAATGTTACCTACTTGTGAGCTCTTTTCTAGTCTCCAAAACATAGCATAGATTTTGACTCTCAATATCCTAAATTGCGATGGGTTGGAAGAATTTCTCACCTTGACCATTTGTCAGCTCTGTAACTCCAGAATCAAATGTGAGGGATTACTTTAGAGATGTTTTTAGGAGAATATTGGGAGAGGTGAGTTGAGTGCTCACTTAACTTAGCCATCTTCATTCTACCTCTCTAAATCTGAGATTAATTTTTTACACCACCACCCCATTCACCTGCAAAACGGCTATTCCAACATATCTACAAGCAAAATCTCAAAGAAAAAATATCATAACCTGCAAAATTCAACTAGAATTCCCCAAAGAGATGGAACAAGAATTTATTTTTTTTAAACCCTTGTACTTCGGTGTATTGTCTCATAGGTGGAAGAGTGGTAAGGGTGAGCAATGGGGGTCAAGTGACTTGCCCAGGGTCACACAGCTGGGAAGTGTCTGAGGCCGGGTTTGAACCCAGGACCTTCTGTCTCTAGGCCTGACTCTCACTCCACTGAGCTACCCAGCTGCCCCCAAGAATTTATTTTTTAAAAAATAAATTAGTTGAGAGTGCTCAAGAAAATAGTGGGAGAAAATGTAACCTATGGAACAAAGAATTGGAAAAGAAAATAACACCTTAATATAAGAAATAAAATACAACACAGCACAGAACAATGCAATACAATGAAATAAATATTACATACTCATTATGTGCCTCTTATACTGCTAAACTCTAGCGTTATAAATAATAATTTTAAATAAAGGAAAATAGTCACTGCCCTTAAATAAATCACTCTTTAAAGTAGAAAAGTGTACAGAAAGGAAACTTTAATGGCAGGAATGCAGAAAGTACTTAGGCTAGATGATGAAGGAATCATGAATATGATGATTGTTGAGTTAAAAAACAAACAAAGCAGCTATAGAAAATTCAGAGTTGGCTAGAGTTTGAGTCTTCTAATAAAGGGAGATTTTATTTTATTTTATTTTGTTCTGCCCTCTAGCCCTTCAATTAAAAAGGCAGAGGCAACTCAGATTATTGATATAGAGTAGGTCCTAAAGATGAAGCATTCTCTATGAGGATGAGTTCCTTGGTGATAAGCTTATTTGTCTGTGTGTATGTGTGGGGGGCAGAAAATGATTGTGTTGCAATTAAAACCGAGCAGAGCAGCTGGTCTTAAATGAAGCATTAGCTAGGAATTGGATCCTTTATAAAGAGAGGCTTTGAAGTTAGATTTTGCTTGACCTCCAACACTGACTAAACAAAAACTCCCTAAAAATTAGGATGGACCAAGTAGAAGCCAATGACTCTTATTTCTCCAATGAGAAATATTAAAACAAGAAAAGAAACTTAAGAAAATGCAAGAAAATATGAAATATTTTGAAGAAAAAATATCCTATGGAAGGAATGAGAAGGCAAGGAGGAAGAGAATATGGTGCTAAAATTTGTTTTAGAATGTAAGTTTAAATTGTTTTTACATGTAATTAAAAAATAAAATATAAAAACAAACATGACTTTGAAATAAGATTGAAAAGAGAAAATTTAATAATCTCTAAACTGCTTGAAATCCATGAGCAAAAAGAACCTAGTCATCCAATTAAAAGAAAAAAAAGAAAAGAAAATTGCTTAGGTCTCTTAAAACCAGAATAGAAATAGATATAATTCTATGGTCAGTTCCTTCAAGAATACTTCAAACTAAAACTTCTAGGAAAATTAGAGTCACAATCAAAGATTTCAAGATCAAATTAAAAATATTTCTAATACCCAGAAAGATAAAATAAGGATTATATGTGATTTAGTTTCCAGGTTTATAAAGGAGAGAAAAAATTGGAATATAATAGTATGGATGGCAAAGGATATAGGCTTAAAACCAAGAATTAATTACTCAGCAAAATTAAGAACAATGCTATGGGAGAAATGGACCTTCAATAAATAAGAGACTTCAACTATCCTTTATGAAAATATAAGAGCCACAACTCTGAAGTACATATATAGTATTCAGATGACATAAAAAATTGAACAGGAACAAATATGAGACTAAACATGGATAATCTATTTACATTCTGATATAGGGATACTCTATGTGTCCCCTCAACATTCTATCTTCATAAGGGTCTTAGACATAGTCTAATTAGATAAAAGGCCTGGGAGTGGTGTTGTTACGTCTTAATGATTTTAAAACTTGAAAGGCAGAGAAGAGAAATATATGGAGAAAGGGAACAGAGTAAGGAAAATTAGCTCATAGAACCGAAGTGTAAAAGAAGAGGTCTCTCCAAAGAAGGAGGAAGGGATAGAGGTTGCTGTGGATAGCAGAACTTCACTCTCATCTGAACTTTTTAAATGATGGAAAAATTCACACAGCTGGGCCGAGAAATAGATTTCATGCAATAAGGAAATAGTGGAGAAAGGGGAGGGGAAAATTGGGAATTGTGGGAAGGATAGAAGGGAAAGATCACCCGTAAGTAAACAACTTTAACATAGAATGAAGGAGAAAAATTGTAGGTCTTTCTGAATTAGCAAGGAATTAGAAAGTAAGGGAATACCTACAAATTAGGGATTTTTTCATCATGTTATACTTCAAGAATGTGTGGGAATATTACTCTGCAGAGAATCATAAAAGGGGATGGATTTAAGGAAACATCAGAAGAGCTGTATGAATTGATGAATACAAAAGTGAATAGAATCAAGAAAATAATTAATTCGTTGATGACAATATTGTACGGTCAAGCTACTTTGAAAGATTTAGAAACCCAGATCAAGAATATGACCAACCTAAATTCCAAAGGACAGATATTGAAATATGCTGCTCACTTCCTGTTAGAAAGGTAAAAAATCTCAGAGTGCAGAATTAGAAACACAAATGTCCCAGATAGTTTTTATGACTATATTTCATTTGGGAAGTATATATCATTCTTATACTAAATGTTCCCCAGACTAATTAAACAATGGGTCTAGGCCGAATACAGTTAAAAGAAAACTCAACAAAAATATAACACTAAATTAGGATTGGATGGACTCTAAAATAAATTTCCAAGGCAGTGTACAATAGTGGATATGGAGTTAGCCTCAGAGTAGAAGACTTGTATTTATTATCTCACTGACAAATAAGGTCTCTGTGGCTCTTGTGACACTGACTATCTCTGTAGCTCAGCTTATGTCACTAAAACTCTGAAACCCAAGCAAATATAAGCCTTTATAATGCAAATCAAGTGATGATCCGCATTGATAGAAAGAATTGTATCATTAGGAGTCCCTTAAACTGATAAAATCATTAAACTAGACCAAAATCTGAGTAAGAAAAATGACAGAGAGGGCAAGTGATTCATCTAAAGTTAAAGAAGTTATTATTTAATTACAACTTACTCATATAAAATAACATCAATAATAATAATTAAAATAATCAACAATTTATATCAGATACTTCGCCAACTAAACAGTTTTCTCCTCAAATTATTGACTTGGAACCTGGTGGTGAAATCTTTCAACTGAGTTACCCACTCAATTTTTCCTCAACACAATGATAGCTTAGCCTCAATTCATTTTTTAATTGCTTGGTTACCTAGGAATTCAATAAAAAGGCAACATTCAAGTAAATATATGTTGCAGGAAGAAAAAAGAATATTTGTAAGAATATTTATAAACAATGTCTGAAGCTGTGCTTTTCTTAAACAACTTAGGCAGCCATTCAGGATGATTGTTTCTTTATGGGATATTAATTTATCATTCCCATGCTTTGCTCCATGAGAATGCATAATGGATTATAGGAATTGGTAGTTGTGAATTACAGCATTAGTCAGGGAAATGACATACATTTATCACCTCACTCTCGCTTGACTCCAACAGCAGGAAACATAAAGGGGACTGATAAGGTCTCTTCATACATTTGCCCTGATATAAGCAATTTATTTAATGAGTTTTCAGTAATAGACATGCCATTTGACTATTTAGAGATTGCCACAGTGAATTTCTGCATAAACCATTTTTTTCCCCTGGTGGCATTGAGAGGTTCTGTGACTAAATAAACGTAAACTTTGAGAGTGAAATCCAATTACATGGCCAAATGGAAAAGATCATCTAAGACTGAAGGAAAGGCTTTTCTTCCCTCCTTAAAAAATCTGTATTTAAGGCATAGTCTGTTTTATGGAACAATAATGTTCCAGAGGGTAGGAAATGAAAGTTTTGGGTTGATTGAACCATTGAATGCAATTAATGAGATAAACAGAGTGTTTGGAAAAGAGCAAAGGACTAGGTTATAAAAAAAAATCCAGTTTCTATTATTCTCAGTTCAGACAATTGAATAATTGACTGTCCAATCTTATCTTTAAGCCTGAATTTCTTCACACAGATGAGGAAACTATGATCCAAAGAGATTAAATAATTTGTTTAAGGTCAAATTGATATTGGAAAAGTAGGATTTCTACTCACATCATTTGTCTCCAAATATAGTCTTCATTCCAGGGTACTCCACTGATTTCTGATTCATCGAATCTTCCCCAACTCATTAAAATAGAGGCTACCAACCATATAACAGGCACTTAATTTGTTTTGTTTACTGACAGATTTCCAAGACAAATCCTTTTTTATGCTGTCCTGGTCAAATTCCATCTAGAATATTGTGTATAGTTTTGGATATGTCATGTAGAAGAATGTAGAAGGATGTTATCTATACTTTCTCTGAACCCTTTCTTCTTGCAAACTCTAGGGAGCATTTCATACATGAGATTTCAAGTTAGAAGGGTTGCTATCAGACATTGTTCAATCCTCTCATTTTACAGGTAAGGAAAAGGAACCCAAAAATGTTGTGATTTCTCCATGGTTATGGAGGTTAGGAAATGAAAAGTATGGATTAGAATGAAAAAGTGAATATGATTAATGAGATAAATAGAAATATGAAAAAGAGCATTAAACAAAAAGAGCCAAAAGCTCCTGACTCTTGTCCCATTGTAACTGCTAACTAAATGCTAAGTTACTAAATTCATTTTAGGCCATAGTATTTCAATAAAGATTTTAAAAAAAGATGCAGAAAAAGGTCCAGGGGACTCACTTGTCTTTGAAACACATACTTTGTCCCTCCCCATAGTTTCCATAATTTTTACTCCAACCACCAGTTTTTTTTTCTTTTGGTAAAAATAAGGTCCACAATAAATGTTCCTTTGGTTGTTTTTATATCTTTTGAAGTGTGGAAATTCCATTAAAGTGACTCATGAAATTTTTAAATGCTTTACTGTTGGAAGAAATAGAGCTTTAGCTCAACTCTGAATTATTTAACTTTCTAATCACTATAATATCATATATCTGTACCAGAATTACAATGTTCTCTAAACTCTTCATTTATTATATCCTCTTCATTGAAGACAATACCTCATTAAAAACATTGCGTGTTATTCCATTTTTGCTTAATATTCTTTTAATTTCATTAATAAATTCATGGGTTGTACTGTGCTAATGAATATTTGTTTTCATTTTCATTATTTCTCACTGTTTTATGAGGTGATACTATACAGTTATTAATTTCCTACCATGCTTTTTAATCTTATTTATTTCTTTATATGTTGTTGTTAGCAACTATACTTTTGTACTTGGCAAGAAGACCAAATGTTTGCTTCCTGAGGAGTCTGGTATGCTTTGAAATTCTTGCTGTTGCGATTACTTTACTTCAGTTTAATTTATATTACAAATATCTGTAGTCTAAAGCAATTTGAGTCTTCCAGTGTTTGTTTGAATGTTTGGTTGGGTCTCTTACACTCTATTTTCATTTTATTCATTTATTCTAGTCTAGTGTTGAATTGGGGTTTTTAAAAATACTTTCAAGTATAGAGTCTAGCAGAAGAAAACAATATCATATAGTGAGAATACATCATCCTGCCTATTTCTTGAATTGTACAGGATTCTTTCATGGAGACAACAGAAGATGATCATACAACCTAATTCTTTTATTAAAGCAAAAATCATTTATTTTATCTACCTGCTTATAGTCCACAAGATAGTAAGTATAGAAGAAGAATAAGAAGATAGTGATTTATGGCAGAATAATTTCTCTCTGAAATCCATAGAACATGATGTGAATCCTTTTCTCTATGATAACAAAATATGTTATTATTAAGAAGAAACTTTTCTTTTGAGATAAATGGAACAACCCAGGGTTTAAAATTACAAAAAATATTTTGGACTGAAGGAGCATAATTATATTAAGTTTTCTAAACTTAAAGATGCGAGATTTTGACATATAAATGGATGTTTTATACCTTATAGAAATAGAAAAATAATTTTATCTTAGTATTTATTGATAATATGCATATACGAAGAAGCCATTTTTAGTGGGATTCAGACAGTTTTGGACTGGGAATTATCTATGGTGGCAATGTGAGAACTTAATTCTCTATGTAGGCTTATAAATTGTGGGTCTGAGAAGAGTTTAATGTTATAAAAGGACAGATAAGCCCTTCTGATTTACTAAAAAGAAATAACTAGATAAATATGAATGTAAAGAAACATATTATGGCTACTAAAGAAATGAATGTACATGGAGAAATCTTCGGAATGCCAAAGCATGTCCATATATCATTTAATACATAAATAAGGTTTTATTAATAAATAAGGTTAAAAAAGAGAAATAATGTAAACATATAGACACATAAGTATGATTTTAAGAGGGTTATTTTAAAATTCTATTTTTCTAAATGTTGTATAAAAATAATTTTAAATTTTTATAATTTTGAATTCCAAATATTTTTTATCCCTCTCTTGCCTACTTTCCATTTCCTGAGATTGCAAGTCATTTAATATAGTCCATACATGTGTAGTCTTGCAAAATATAATTCAATATTAGTCTTGTGAAAGAAAAGAGATTTAAATAGCAAACTAGAATGAAAAAAAAGTTTCAAAAACTATCTTTGATCTGCATTCAGAATCCACCAATTCTTTCTCTGCAAGTGAAGATTATTTTTCATTACAAGTCTTATGGAAATGTTTTAGACGATTATGTTCCTGAAAATAGCTGTTATTTATAACTGATCATTGTAAAATATTGTTGTTACTCTTTATAACATTCTTCTGGTTTTGTTCACTTTACTTCGCATCAATTCATGTGAGTCTTTTCAGGATTTTCAAACATCTTGCTTATCATTTATTATAGTACAATGAAATTCCATTGCAATCATATACTACAACTTGTTCAGTCATTCCCCACTTGATGGGCATCCACTCAATTACCAATACTTTGCCAACACAAAAAGAATTGCTTTAAATATTCTGTTCTGTATATGTTCTTTGCTTTTTTGTCCCCCACACCACCAGGATATAAAGCTACTAGCAATATTGCTGTCAAATAGTATACACAATTTTATAGCCCTCTTGGCAGAGCTCCAACTTGCTCTTCATAGTAGAAAGCTGTGGGGTGGCACCTCAAATTTGCTATAGTTTGCATTTTTTAAATCAAGAGTGATTTGAAACATTTTTTCGTGACTATTGATTACTTTGTCTGAAAACGATCTGTTCATATTTTTGGTCATTTATCAGTGGAGGAAAAATCTTGAATTTTTATGCATTTGATACAGTTCTCTATACATTTGAGAAATAAGACCTTTGTCAAAGAATATTGCTTTGAAATATTTTTTACAGTTATGATAACTGTATATTTCCCTCTATCCTGTTTCCCCCTTATTTATCTTACCTTTTTCTTTCACCCAGTCCATCCTCAAAATTGTTTTGCTTTTAAGGCTACCTCATCCAATCCACTCTAGCTTCTAGCAGTTTTCTTTCTCTTATCATTACCCTTTCCTAATTTCCTTAGAGTAAAATAGGTTTCTATACCTGAGTGTGCATGTTATTCCTATTTTGAGCCAATTCTGATGAGAGTAAGATTTAAACACTCCTCCATGTTCTTCTCCGCAGTAAAAGCTCTTTTGCAGCTCTTTAATGTGAGATAATTTGCCTCATTATATCTCTCCCTATCCCTTCTCCCAATGCATTCCTTTTTCTCTCCCCTGAATTTATTTTAGTTTCTATCCCATTACTTTCAACTCATATCCTTGACCTTAGTTTATGTATACTCCTTCAAAATGCCCTAATACTGATAAAGTTGCAAGTGTCATATTGTAATATTTTAACATTATTGAATCCCTTATGATTTCTTTTCCCCATGACAACTGTTGGAGGGGAAGTAGGAAAAATAGGGATACTAAGAAACTGTTGGTGGAGTTCAAGTTTCTCATGTGTTTTTTTTTTATCTGAAAGTCAAAATTTCACTTTAATTCTGTAATTTTCATCAGGAATGATTGAAATTCCTTTATTGCATTGAATAGCTTTTTCCTTTTTCCAGGAGCATTATATTCAATTTTTCTGGGTAGCTGATTTATACTTGTAATCCTACCATCTTTTACCTCAAAATTTTCATATTCCAAGTCCTCAGATCCTTTAATTTAGAATTTGCTAAACTTTGTATTATCCTGACTATTGTTCTATGTCATTTGAATTTTTTTTTCTTTTTGGATGTTTGTGGTATTTTTTCTTGATGGAGTAGCTTGGAATTTGACTTTAATATTACTAGGAGTTTTCATTTTAGGATATTTTTTTCAGAAGGCTATCAGTGGATTCTCTTAATTTCTAGTGTATCCTCTAGTTTTAGAATATCAGGGCCATTTCCCTTATTTCTTGGAAGATGATGACAATGATTATTTATTTATTTATCATGCTTTCAGATAGTCCAATAATTCTTAAATTATCCCTTCTGCATTTGTTTTCTAGACATATTGTTCTTTTGATGAGATGTTTCGTTTTCTTCTCCTTTTTTCATTATTTTCATTTTGTTCTGTTCTTTCTTGATGTCTCCTGGAGTCATTAGTTTCCACTTGTCCACTTCTAAATTTTAAGAAATTATTTTCTTCAGAAAGTTTTTTACATTTTTATTTCTATTTAACCAATTCTGCTTTTTATGGAGTTCTTTTCAGTGGATTATTGTACCTCTTTTACCAATAGGACAATTTGTTTTTAAGTTGTTATTTTCTTCAGTATTTTTGTGCCTCCTTTTCTAATCTGTTGACTTTTTCTTCATGATTTTCTTATATTACTCATTTCTTTCCCCAACTTTTCCTCAATACTTTAAGTTTTATTTTAAAAATCCTTTAAAAACTTTTCCACAAATTATTTTTGTGCCTGAGACCAATTTTCCCCCTTTATTTTAGACTTTGGATATAGGAGTTTTGATTGTTTTGTCCTCTTATAAGGTTGTGTTTTTATCTTCCTTTTAACCATAGTAATGTTATATGGTCAGGTTCTTTTTTATTGTTGTTGTTTGCTCATATTTCCAGCCCATTTCTTGATTTTTAACTTAAAAACAAACTGATTAAGTTGGGCTCTGCTTTGGCAGAAGGGGAATTATCCCAAACTTCAGGTTCATTTTTTTTCAACTGCTTTTAGAACTAGTTCTGAGAGTCAGAAACTTTTCTATTCTTTCAAATAGTATAATCTAAGGAGATATGTTTTCTATTATCTTGACCTATGCTCTGGTCTGTGAGCGACCATAAGACCTCTTCTGCCTCTCTCCTCTTCTCCCCCTAGGATCAGTGAACAGGTCCCCACTCCACTTTGGCAAAAATTTTTCATCTGTTATCACTCCTCTTTGACTTCCTTGACTGACTCTCTTACCACCTGTGTGCCGGAAGCTCCAGAAGTCATTGTTGCTGATTCAGTTATGCCAAACTCTGCTACTATCTTGTCCAGGTGGGACCTGCCCTGGTATGTCCTGTTCTGCATTTTGCTCCACTTTTGCCTCTATGCAAAAAACCTTTTTTGGCCATTTGTAAGTTGCCTTTGCCTTGAAAATTGTTTAACATGTCTTTTGTTGGGGGGTTCTGATGCACTAGAATTTGTTTTAAGGTATTATTATCTTAAAACTATTTTCGAGGGGAATTTGGGACAGCTCAGACAAGCTTCTACTTTTTCTCCATCATCTTAGCTCTACTCTAAAATGGATGGTTCATTTGAAAGTTTGATTTCTTAAGTAAAAAAAATTAGTTGAACTCTGAAATGAGTATTTTGATTAAGATGATGAAGGAGAATAGTGTAGGAAATAGATAAAAGATCTAGGGGAGAAGAACTGAAGACCTAGAAGAGGAGCTGTGATAGATGTGATAGTTGATAGATTATTTTAGATGAGTGGTTCCTAATTTAACTGAAAAAGTTGACTTAATTAACCAAGAAACCAATGAAAACTATTGATCTTCAGAATCACCTAGATTTGGAAAATAGAGAAGTTTGTTCATAAGATCTGAATACTCTCTGCTGCCATGGCTAGCCCAAGGACAAAACAAGGAGAGGGAACTTTTAGCTACTTTGGTATCATTATTAGCTAGTTAAGTGTATTATTATATTATAATAACTATATTGCTATGAGCAAAATTTTGATCCATCAACACAGCATCCAGGTGAATTAATCTCTTTTTATGGGTTTTTAAAGAACATAGATATTCAGTTTTTTAAGCTTTGTAGTACTCTAAATTAAAGAGATACTTCATTAAAAATTAACATTTCAAGCATACAAATAATTGTGACAGTTAATTGGAACATTCCATAATGATGCTATTTGAATAGAGAAAAGATTTACTTAATAGAAAAATAATGAAAATCAGTAGTCAAACAGTGAGAAGATTAGCAGTTTTTCTTTCTTAAGTATTATACAATGGACTAGTACCACTAAGCCTATAGTACAGAATTGTAAGTTACAAATAAGTACATGAATTTTCCTCCCTCATCTGTTTCCTATACAAGTGCCTATAACTGTATGCTCATTTTTTAACAAAAAAATTGAGATCATTATTGTGAAAATATTCAGGTTTTCATAGGTAATATGATACACGTTTTTATTTACTAATTTACTTGATTAGCATTTATAATTTTATTACTTTGTTTTAAGTAAATGGTTGTTTTTAATATATGAAAGTGTAGTTTTTTTTAGAGATTGAAACAGAGAAATATGGACAGAGAGAGATCTGTATCTATATATGCATAATTTATGTATAAATCTATAGATTCAGATTCAGTTCTACAATCATAAACAGATATATAGAGATAACTAAATAAAATTTTACATATATATGGATGTAGTCAAATGTTTTCAATTATGTATATGCAAATGCTTATGTATTTTGCATATAAGTGGAGAGAAAGAAAAATATTTTATAACATCATGGGGAACTATAGAATATAGTACCCCTTTCTCATACTATATAATGATACCTGGATATTGTACTCACACAGACATGCATACATATATAGCATACTTGAGCTCTATAGACACAAAGCACTGATTAATACCACTGATTAAATGTCTCTGTGAAGTCTTTAAATAATTCTTACCATGTTAGCTGCCTTCCTTTTCACCACACAAATGCCATCAAGCTTAGCTATCTAAAAAAAATAAAACGTGTGCCAAATTGTATCACTGTAGTCTATCATTATGTGATACAAATATTAATACTTGAACATCTTTCAGTACCCCAACTATACAGCTTAAACTACATTCTGTTGAATGAATTAGATTCAGTTGAACATAATCTTGAGCTGAAGTCAGCTTCTCCAACTTGTCATTGGGAAGCTAATATTCATGAATGTTCAAAAGTGACGACCCTAAGATATTGATTCCTTTTCTGCCAGGTGGTGGATGTAGTTTAAATTGGAAAGGAAGGTGTGCATCGACAGAACAAAAGCATTGCTCAGCATCCTGGGAGGTCCCTTAGAGGCTCATCTATCATTGAAAATGTGTCTGAAGAAACACAACACATTACAAAAGGATTATGAGAGAAGTCTGATTTCATATAACTGGAGGTGAGAAGGCTAGTATTTATAAAACAGTTCTGTATTGAAGCTTCATGCTAAACTTGGAAAACATTGCATCCTAGAACTGTGTATTCTTTCTTAAAAACTCAGTTATACATAATGTTTGAAGTATCTCTTTATATGTGATGATATATTATATAAATATATAATATATCATCACATCTATACATTACATATACCACATATTTGATGTATCATATGAGTGGTATATATTTATATTATATATATATTGTTGTGAGGAAGATTAGATTAGGTATTTATTATGTATTGATTAGGAAGTACCTAGCAGGAAGGAGCTGGAGCTGGGAATTCCATGATGGAATGAGGGAGGAGGAAGTCTGTCTGTGCCCTGAGTGTGGACTCCATTAGTGGTGGACAAAACTGTTGCCAGCCTGGGAGACCTCAAAGCAAAGGACACCCCGCTTCCTGATTTCCCCTGGGATCCTGGGTGGTGTGTCATCCAGCAAAAGGACAAATCTACAGAGCCAAGAGAGGAGGAGAAGTTTGAAAACTGGAGGACAGTGCTTCAAGCAGAACCCTCTCTACCTGGTACCTGAGATCATCTTGACTCCTGGCATCCAGAGATCATCAGTGGATTGCAGTGAGAACCCCAAAGCCACTAAGTCCCAGCTATACTCAAGCCTGGCAGGTTCCAGGTTTGAGGCAGAAACCCAGAGACTCCATTTACAGCTCCTTGGGCCCTGTTAGTTTAGATCACTTAGATAAGAGTAGAATAAGTCCTCCCATTGCCCTGTGGTTTTATCCCTTAGATTTTAGTATAGAAATCCTTTCCCACCTTTTAGTCTAACATAATTAAAGCTGTTAAATCCCTTTTACCTTGTTAGCCTGTTACTATGCTCTGGTCTAGTGGAAGCTGGGTGATAGTTAAGATCAACTACCATTCCTGTGGAAATCCAGTAAACTCTGGTCTCTTCACCCTGGTCCAGTCTCTCATAAATCCTAGAGTGTGTTCCCACAAACCCTTTAGTTTATTGTAATATCCCTGGTGACCCCATTACCTTACTTATATTTTCTTACAATATGTATATATTTGTATCACATATGTGTGGTATATGTGATGTATATATGTGTGATAATATATTATCCAAAAAGAGAAATGTTTTGCCTTCCTACAAATATACCTGACAAATTTATACACCCACATATAAATAAACACACAGGGAGTATGGATGTATATATCACACAAACACAAGTGCATATATGCAAATATATGTATAAATGGATGTATGAGTTTACACACACACATATATATGTAAATATATATACATACATATATATATACATACAATACATATATATGTAAATACATGCCTTGTACCACTTCTATCTTTTCTGCACAAGGATTTCCTGTTGTACAGATGATCTGCTCTGAACATCTACATCTTTTTGTATTTCTTCTTGATTATACCTTTCATCAGGATATTTAGGCAAGAATAGTACCTCTAAAATGAAGGTTTTCGCAGGCCTTTTCAGGATTGTTCTTTCTTCTTTGTTGTCCATCTTATCCTTAGGCCTCACTTACAGTTCCACAAAACTGTAGCATATGCAGTTGCCACACTGGTTAACCATTTTGTCAGACAAGCTAACCAGGTTGAGAGTAGCTATCAAGCCTCAAACAAAATTGGTGAGTTAGGGGGGTTTTACCCCTGGGAATGTGAAGATTTGTCCAAATTAAATGATTGAATGAGAATAATCTATTCCAATGGCCATGAGGATAGTAGAAGCAGGCACTGTGGAGAGTTGAGAGTTTGGTTAGACATCAAAGAAACCAGACACCCTATGCATCCCAAGCCATCATCACTACTTTTCTTGACTTTTGTCTTCCCACTGTACTTTGATGACTCTGAGAGAGATAGTGAGGTCAAATTTATGCAGCTTTGCTTCACTTAAATTCAGTTTTAGCTTGATTTGAAAGGAATCATCAGTGATGTCATTTTGGTTCTCTTTGAGTACAAAAGACAAAACCCATCAATTTTCTTATTGCTTCTAAGGGTTACATGTTATATACTCAATCTTTTGTTTTGAACCTCATTTTTGCATTTGAATTATATATTTCCAGAGATAAAAGGGCCATGCAAAATATTTCCAAAGTATAAAGTCTTATTTACATGCCATCATTTTCTAGTATGCCTCATTTTTTGATGAAAACAAACAAAATGAAACAAAACAAAACTGAATCTAAGAGAATAGAATTGACTTGCTTGAGGTTACCCAGTAAATAAGTTGCAGATAATGAATTTTTGAATCCAGGTCTTCAGATATTAGATATATCATATCAGGATTTCTCCTTGCTTCTTAGTTCTTCTTCCTGATGTTTTAACTTCTTAATGTTGAACCCAGCAATCCTCACCTGATAAACTTTGCCTATGTTTATAAGTCCAGATATGATCCCCAACTATTAATCTATGATAGATTCTATCCTTTTCCATCTTAGATAGAAATGCATAGATGTTCTCTCTTATCTGCCTTCATTTGTGATATCAAAGGGCCCTTTCCTTACCCTCATCCCTGTAACTCAACCTTTAGCAAATTAAACTTAGAGTATCAATTATATCTTATCCATCTAGCCATACTCTTGGTTCTTGTCATCACTGTCAAATTGCTGCTCATAACCAAGGGAAGCCCAAGAAGGGGATGATTAGTTATAAAGTAAGAAAAGAATAATAAGAATAAGAATAAGAATAATAACAATAATAATAGTATCCAATAAAAAGATCATAGATTCAGAACTGTAAGGGATATCAAAGTCCAATTCAATCCAAATTCTTTATTTTAACAACAGTAGCAATAACAAATATTTATGTGACTCTTTTGTGACATGTACTGTCCTTTCACTTTACAATTATCAACTTATTTGATTCTCATGACAACCTTTGAGGCAGATTACTATCCTCATTTTAAACATGAGTAAACTGACACATACAGAGGTTAAATGATTTGCCCAAGATCATATATTTACTATGTATTTGAGGCCAAATTTGAACCCAAGCAAACTTTATTCTATGTCTAGTGCTTTATTCACCAAGACACCTAGTTTCCCAAAGGAGGCTAGGTGTCTTATCAAATGTCATGCCTGCATTAGGTATCATAAGAAGGATATGAACTCACATCTTCAAAATCTAGTTTTAGCCCTATTCTCCTAAATGAGGCAATGCCAACAGATAGGAAGGAGCTTAAAAGAGAACCTTTGAAAAGAATATTGGAATCAGTGTCAGAAAACCTTGATTCAAAACCTGAATTTCCTTCCTTTTCATGAGTAACACTGAGCCAACACCACCCTGAATTGCTTTGGTCTTCATTTGTCTCATCTGTAAAGTGAAAGAGTGATTTAATTAATCCAAACATTCCTTCCACTTCTCTCTCTCTCTATGAATCTATGATCCTTCAAAATACTTAAAGAAATAAGAAACAAAAATAAGAGAGAATACCAGATAGAATGACTTTTAAAAAGTCATGAAGAGTAATATTAACCAAATGAAATGTAACAAAATTATACAGAAAATGAATTCCCATGTCAATGTTTTGCCTAATGATGACTGGTGTAAAATTTCAGGCTAATCTTTGCTTTTGTCTGAACCAGCTCAGACCGTCTTTTCCTTTTAATAGAAAATCTGCAAAGTGGTAGAGATTTCTGCTCAGGAGCATCATTGTACCAAATGTCTAGTAAGAGCAAATTTCCAGTGATCCTTGAGCTGTGGAAATTCCTGGAGATATCATTGAAGTTGCTGGGGCACAGCAAGGCAGCAAATGAAAGAAATCGTATTTGCTTGAATGCCACTAGCACTGCAGGGGAGTAGATTCAATGTTTGCAAAGAGAAAAGAGAGAGAAGAAAAGAGCAAAGCCAGTAGGGAATTTATATTTATTTTCAAGCTTCAAAGAAAGATTGACATGTAATGATGAAAAAAATAAGTATAGATGTGTGATGTTATTCCTTTGAAAATGTGTTCTATGATCCAATTAATGGAGTAGGAAATCAAGATTACACTATTGGGATTTTGAATACTATGGCTTTTCTTGACAATAAAGTTTTAGTTCATAAGATAAGGGGCATGACGGAAAGATAATTGGATAAGGGATTAGGACAACTTGTCTTTTGTCTAAATTCTTTTACTAGTTACCTGAACCCCGAACATCTTTTTTTATTAAACCTTACTTCTCGTTTTGGACTCAGTACTAGATATTGTTTCTAAAGCAAAAGAGAGGTAAGGGCTAGGCAATGGGAGTTAAGTGATTTTCCCGGGGTCACACAGCTACAAAGTGTCTGAGGCCATATTTGAATCCAAGATCTCCCATCTCTAGACCTGTCTTTTTCTGCATGGAGCTACCTAGCTGCTCTCCAAGCAAACATTTTAACAGGTTTTTTTTTTTGCTTTAGTTTCCTCCTTTGTAGAACAAAGGATGAAAGACTTCTCAAAGATTAAAAGTCTAAAACATATCATAATCACTTTTAGCTTTGAAATTTATTGCTTAATGGAAATTAAATTTTATTAGTAGGTAAGATATCCAAATTTTATCTCTATTATGATTTCATTTCCTTTTACCTATTATGAGAGAGAGAGAGAGAGAGAGAGAAAGAGAGAGAGAGAGAGAGAGAGAGAGAGAGAGACGGAGACAGAGACAGAGACAGATACGGAGACAGAGACAGAGAGACAGAATCATAGAATTTTCAGATAGAGCAGAGGGATGAATGAGAATAAGCATTTATTTAGTACCTATTATATGCCAAGCATTGTATTAAGATCTTTTGCAAATACTATCTTATTCGACCTTCATAATAAATTTAAGATTTGAATATATTATTATCTGTATTTAAGAGATGAGGAAACTCAAGTGGACAGATTAACTGATTTGGAGTCAGAGTTAGTATGAGTCTTAGAATAGACCTGAACTTAGGTTTTATTGAATTTAGATCCATTGCTCTATCCACTGCTTCATCAAGCTCCTAACTACTTTCTATTCAGCTCTAATATTCCATGAATCTTTGTTTTTATTTAAAAGTGTATACATTCAATCACTATAAGCTCTGGTCACTATTTCAATACATATCTAAAATATGATATAATAACTTTCTGAATTTATTGAAGAGAAAGCTCTAGGAGGTAGGATACAATTTCCATTTTCTTATATGTAATGGGAGAGTCATCTAATATCTCCAGGCCTCAGTTATTTCACCTTTAAAATGAGAATTCCTGCGACCTTTATAAGAATAATAACTCTGAAAGCCTTTCCAGTCATAAGAGCTATGATTTTATGTTCATGTATATAATTATGTCACTGTTAAAAATATAGCTTTTGATAGCATTGGGGATAGCCTTGGATGTCTCTACTTCAAGCTTGGTATATAAGTCAATTAAACTCTCTGGACCTCAGTTTCCTCATCTGTCAAATTAGTTTAAATGATATCCAATGTCATTTCGATTGCAATCTGTAAACTATGATCAAATGGATCTATAATTTTATAGTATGTCTTTCTTTTTTCCTTTCCACTCCCCAAACATATTATGTTTCCTTGCAGCTAACAGAAGGCCCCTATGGGACCAGAGCATTATCAGTGTAAGAATTTGCATTACCAAATTATAATCATGCTGGGGAAGAGGAGTAGCAAAAGTAAACATACAAAGGAATGCCAGGAGATCCATCTGAGTTGAATGATTTTCTTTGGTTCACCCACAAAGTGAATAATTTTTTGCAGTTCATTGATTTAGAATTAGAAGGGACCTTGGAGTCCACACAATCTATCTTTTTTATAGAGGAGGGACCTCAACTCCAAAAAACTTGAAGTGAATTTCCCAAGGACACACAGGAAGATGTGATTCATACCTAGGTTTCCTGCACTCACATTCAACATTTCTATTTGATTGCAACTCTCTTAGCCACTTTCCAATTATCTTATTTAAGCCATTTCTGAATATGTACCCATCTCTAAAGATCATACAGGGGACAGATGGAAGCAAGAATAATTCCTGTTAACAGATTTGCATGTATTGTTGAAGAAATTTAAGGGACATAATTTGCCCTATACTATAGCCAAGCCAATCATTTATCATGGATTTTCATGTATTTTTTTCAAATCAAAGACTTTTTTAAAAATGTAGCAATAGAATATTTCAACAAAAACACACAAAAAACATATCATCAATGGAAAATAGTGGTTATTATTAGGGAACATATATAAAGGCACACACCCCAGAAATGTGTGATTAATACTTCTCTATGTCTAAAGGGAGAAGTTGGAATCTGTCTTTTAAATTCCTTCCAATTTAAAATATAAGATCATTTGGTTTCTTTAAACTTCTATTGGGCTAACACCGTTAGCTTGGGATCTACTAGCATTAGCTTATGTGCTCTCTGGCCATATTCTTCTAATGTAAGAGGCCAGTAACTATGGTCTCAGGTTTATTTAACAAATTAATTCCAATTGGCTTTTTATAAACAGTTATTTGTGTCAAAGATATAAGAAGAAGCAATGTACAAATATTTCTTCTCAATAACTGTGGGATATAATTTCCCTTACGTTACATCAATCTCTGGAACTGGAGTCTCGAAAATTACCTCATATATTAGATTTAAAAAATTCCTTACCTTTTTTCTTAGAATTAATAGTAAGTATTGCTTCCAAGGTATAAGAAGAATGGTAGGGGTAAGACAATGAGGGTTGAGTAAGTTGCCTAGGGTCACACTACTAGAAAGTGTCTGAGGTCAGATTTGAACCCAGAATGTCCCATCTCTAGACCGTTAACCCAAGCTGCTGGACCACTTGGGTGCCCTAAAAACTTATTCAGTTTTGAAAATGATGCAAATTGTTGATTTTTTCCCTTTGACCAAATGTAATTTTGTTTTTTAACATATATTTTATTTGTTTCATTAAATATTTCCTAATTACATGTAAGTATTTTATAATTTTTTTAATTAAGTTCAGTTCACCCCAGACCATTTTTGAACTCACATCTTTCTGAATTCAGGCCCAGTGATTTATGTATTGAGTCATTTAGCTGCTGTTAATTATTTCTAGTAGGTTTTTAATTTATTGTCAAGGGTTCTCTAAGTAAACCATCTTATCAAATGTAGTGAGTGACAGTTTCTTGTTTCTTTGTTGCCTGTTTATTTTAATTGTTGTTTTTTTTTGTATTATTGCTTTAAGTTAGAAATTCTAGTAGAATATCAAATAATAATGGTGATAATGGACATTCTTATTTCAGCTTTGATCATATTAGAAAGGCCTAAGTCTTCTCCTGGTTACAAGAAATGTTTTCTCTTGGTTTTAGATAGTCACTAATTATTATTTTAAGAAAGAATTTCATTTATTCTTATACTTTCTAGTATTTTAATAGGAATAGGTATTGTATTTTACCAAAGACTTTTTCTGCATCTATTTGTATATTCCTGTTTTGCTCTTTTTCTTATCGATATGGATAATAATGCTAATAGTTTTCCTAATATAGACCCATTCCTGAATTCTTAGTATAAATCCCACTTATTCATAATGTATGACTTTTTTGATATATCGTTGTAATTTATTTGATGTCATTTTATTTAAATTTTTTGCATTTGTATGCTTTAAGGATATTGGCATATAGTTTTCTTTCTCTTTCTGATTTTCCTTGTTTAGATATCGAAACTATATTTAGTTCATTTTAAAATTTAATAAAGCATTAGAATTAATTTTTCCTAAAATATGTGGTAGAATTTACTTCTAAATCCATCTGATCATTGTTTTTTTTTTCCTTTAAGGAGCTCATTGATAACTTGTTCAAGTACTTTTTTTTTTAAAACCCTTGTACTTCGGTATATTGTCTCATAGGTGGAAGATTGGTAAGGGTGGGCAATGGGGGTCAAGTGACTTGCCCAGGGTCATACAGATGGGAAGTGTCTGAGGCCGGGTTTGAACCTAGGACCTCCTGTCTCTAGGCCTGACTCTCACTCCACTGAGCTACCCAGCTGCCCCTGCAAGTACTTTTTTGAAGATAGGGTTTTTTAAGTATTCTATTTTTTTTTCTGTTAATCCAAGCAGTTTATATTTTTGTAAATATTCTTCCATTTCACATTGATTATCATGTTTACTGGCATATAGTTGGGCAAAATAACTCCTAACAATTACTCTAATTTTATCTTTGTTGGCCATAAATTAACCCTTTTAATTTTTGATAACATATCCTATAATACCTTGCAGTCAGGACTTTATGGGCAATGGCTGCCAGCAGAATATATTCCTAGTTTTGTAGACTTTGAAACAAATTCCTTGTTCTACGTCATGAAGGGTACATTTCTGTGAAGGATTTCAGGCATACCCAAGGAATTCCAACTTCTCCATATTCAATGATGGGACTTGGTGCATTATAAACATTTTTAACCAAAAAAATTCAGCCTGCAGTGATCTGACCTGTGGACCTTCAACCTTTAGTCTCCATCATCTTCAACTGGATAGTTAAAATTCTATCTTACATAGGATACAACCTGAAATTATCCTTCATACAACTCCTGTTTTCCCAGTACTGCCTGTATTTTTTTTAGGCTTACAATGAAGTGGGCAAATTCATCCAGGTGTTTACCCAGTCATAGATAATGAGTGAAGCCTTCTGGAAAAACACAAGTATGCAAGAGATGTCTAAGTTTTGGAGAGTTCTTCACTGGAATAATATTGTCTAATATTGAATAGTATTGTAGATGTGATCTCACTCCAATGCATTACTCAGGGTCAGGATTGGCAGGAGGAGTGCTACAGAGATCTGAAGGGCTTGAAGAAACTTCCTTTGCTCCCTCCAATTGAAAAAAAGTATGGAAACCTCTCCCTTATCTAATTATTGCCTCCTCCCCAAAGAAATTAGAGTTCCGCTTTACTACTACAATAACATTCTTGTTGTTGATTCTGGGAACAACACAGAGAACATGGGATGAAGTGACTGAATATGTAAGTACCAAACCGTAGACAGGAATGAAACATGGCATTTCAAGCAGCTCTAAGGATTATCGTCAAGGGCCTGGCATCAATTTTATTGAAGGCCAAGACGATGAAAAATTCGGTCATCTTTGGCTTAGGATTTAAATGGATCCAGTCAGTTCAGACTTTTACGTGCACCTTTCCAGATGGGAGTAGTCAGTGTGACTTGAGCCCTTACCATGATAAATATTCTCATTCCTTCCTTGCTCATCATTAGACAGATTTAGGCATTTTAAAGGTAAAAGAGAATAAAGGTAGCAGGGCCAAGTAGGCATTTCCCATTGAACCAGCACTTTGAAATCCTGTTACCCATTCTCCTTCTCACACATTCACCTTCTCACACACACTACACAGAATACTTCCCATTTTCCCAGTAGGACAAGTTTCTTTCTTAGACCATTGGCTACCCAGTCCTTCTTACCATGTTCCAGACATGTATCCCTTGATTTCAGCATTGAAAAACTGTTTTTTCATTTTCAGAAGCAAGAGTTTAACACATCCATTTGCAACAATAAAGGAATGTTATCTCAGAAACAATGAAAAAATCTTAATATCAGAAGATATTTATCCTTCTTCATAGCATTGTTCTGAGGGAAAATTTTGCAAGCCTCAAACAATTATAGACATGGAAAATAATTTAAGTGTTAGTGTTAACTTATTCATCTTCCCCTTGAATTATTGACATGTGTACATAAGTATGGGCATTTGTGTTTGTTTGTTTATGTGTCTACTGCAACATGGAAATGGCAGGGTCTGGAAGTCCTGCAAGATACAGGGTCAAGCCTCACCCAGAATTCCAGGAGATTCCCCCCCCCATAACTCTGGGTGAGGGGACGGTTTGAAAGCAGTTGGTTAGTTGATTCCCGGGGGTTGAAGTGAGCAGGCCACTCTGCTTGCTGTTCCTGGTTTTGGGATTGCTTTGGAGGCCATTTGGGGCAAAAACCATTTTGGTTCTGCTTTGCAGTTTGCCTGTTTAGCTGAACTAGACCTTTCTAGCAACAGCACAATTGTTATTTAGTTATTTAGATATTAGAAGTGATAATTATAGGCTTCAAGAGCAAGCTAGTTAAAATGTCTGCCACTCCCTCCTGGGGGGGAATCCTTGAAACCCCTTCCCTTAGTTGCCCTTCCTCTTTTATCAGTAAAATCTTCATCTTTTGGGAGCAGTGCCTGTTTATTATTCTGGGAATACTTACATCCAACTTCAGCTAAGTTTCCTTCAGCTGTCTGGCCCATACAACTTAGATTCCTCTGTCCCTGATAACAAGAAGATATCAAGCTTCTCCTATTGTCCCTCAGTCAAACCTGTGGGGAATATAAGTTGAGAGAGTGAACATCGTTAGAGATTTGTCTTGCTGAGCCTTGCCAAAAGACATCAGTCCTGACTCCATTTCCAACTGATTTCCAACTGCTTGGTGGGAGGGGTGAGAATAAGGAGTACCTACCCCTCCCTACTCACTCAAGCCGGTGTGTGTGGGAGAAGTGAGTCCTGCAGGTTTCTAGTTTCAGGCCATATCTTCAACTTCCCAAATATCTCTGTTTAGATCAACATAACACTGTGCAGCAAAAGATTTGAAGCTATTGGTCTGTAATAAAACCTGAGTTTTTCTACATGATAGAAGCGGTGAGATAGAGTTATTAAATGACTCTCATACCAATGTGAAAATTATATATGGTCTTTTACAAAATGGAACACCATGGGACTATGCTCAAAAGGCTATAAAACTGTGAATACCCCTTGAATCAGTAACTCTACTTCTAGGTCTGTATTCCAAAGAGATAAAAAGGAAAAGAAAAAGGATCTATATATACAAATATATTGGTAGCTCTTTATGTGATGGCAAGGAATTGGAATTCAAAAAGATGCTCATGAACTGGGGACCTCCACCCCAAATTAGGATATTTAATTGTGATAGAATACTTTTGTGCCATTAAAAATAACCAACAGGATGATTATTAAAAAAAATAAAATTTGGAAAGACGTACATGAACTGATGGAAAGTGAAGTTAGTAGAAATAGGAGAATATCATAACAGTAACAGCAATATTGAACAATGAATGGCATTCTCAATAATATAATGATCCAAGATAATTCTTAAGGACTTATGATGCTATCCATCTGCAGAGAAAAAATCGATCAAGGTTGAAGGCAGATCAAAACATACTTGTAAAAATTTTCTTGTGTTTTTAATGGTTTTGTTTTTGTTTTTTGTTTTCTCTAGAACATGACTAATGTGAGAAAATGTTTTGCATAACTACTCATGAATAACCTATAACAAATTGCTTGCCATCTCAGGAAAGGGAAAGAGAATTTGGAACTCATTAATTTAAAATTTGAATGTAAAGTTTAATTTCATATGAACTTGGAGAAAGAAAATCCTTTTATAAATGTATTTTATTTTACCAATTACATGTAATAATGATTATCCACATAAGTTTTATGAAGTTATAAGATCCAAAATGTCTCCCTCCCACCAATACCTTCCCCATTCCAGAGATGGTAAACAATTTTATCTGGATTATACATATATTATTATTCAAAATCTATTTCCTTATTGTTCACTCTTGTAAAAGAATACTCATATAAAATCAAACACCCCAAATAAAAACCCAAACAAACTAAAGTGAAAAATAATATGCTTTGATCTGCATTCTGACTTCAACAGTTTTTTTTTCTCTGGGGATATATAGTATTCTTTGTCATAAGTCCTTCAGAACTGTCCTGGATCATTTTATTTCTGAGAGTAGCTGTCTTTTACAGTTGATCATCCTAAAATATTGCTTTTATTATACATAGTGTGCTTCTAGTTGTGCTTATTGTATTTTACAATAGTTCACGTGGGCCTTTCAGCTCTTTCTAAAATCATCTTGTTCATCATTTCTCACACCACAATAATGTTCTGTCACTATCAAATACCACAATTTACTCAGCCATTCCCTAATTGATGAATGTCCCTTCAATTTCTGATTTTTTGCTACCACGAAAAGTATTCCTATAAATATTTTAGTACAAATTGATTCTCCCCCACCTTTTTAAATTCCTTTGGGATACTGAATAAGGGTATGCACAGTTTATGGTACCCTTTGGACATAGTTCCAAATTGCCCCAGAATGGTTGGATCAAGTTTACAACTATACCAGTAATTCATTTGTGTCCCAATTCTGCCACATCACCTCCAACATTTGGCAATTTCCTTTATTGTCATATTGGCCAATCTGATAGGGTTAAGGTGATACTTTGGAGTTGTTTTAATTTTAATTTCTCTAATCAAGAATTATTTAGAATATTTTTCATATGATTATGGATAGCTTTGATTTCTTCATCTAAAAACTTTGTTCTCATTCTTTGACTATCTTTTAACTGAAGAATGCCTTGTATTCTTATAAATTTGACTTAGTCCTCTAAATATTTGAGAAATGAGACCTTTGTCACAAAAATTTCTTATAAATTTGTTTCCCAATTTGTTTATTCACTTCTAATCTTATTTACATTAGATTTGCTTGTATGGAACCTTTTTAATTTAATGTAGTCAAAATTATTAACTTTATATCTTATAATGTTCTCTATCTCTTGTTTGGTCATAAATACTTCTCTTTTTCATAGATCTGACAGGTAAACTATTCTATCTTCCTCTAATTTACTTATGCTATCAAACTTGATTGTAAATCAATAACTCATTTTGACCATATCTTGGCAAAAAGTGTGAAATATTGGTCTCTACTTAGTTTCTGCCATTTTGTTTTCCAGGTTTCCCAGCAGATTTTGTTAAATCATGAGTTCTTTTTCTAGAAGCTGGGGTCTTTGGGTTTATCCATCACTAAATTGCTGAAGTCATTTACCCTTGTTCTATTCTATTGATCCACCATTCTATTTCTTAGCAGGTACCAGATCATTGCTACTTTATAATACAGTTTGAGATCTGGTACTGTGAGTCAAACTTTCTTCACATGTGAAAAAAATTCCCTTAATATTCTTGGTCTTTGTTTCTTCCAGGTAAATGTACTTATAATAATTTCAAGTACTATCAAATAATTTTGGGTAATTTGATTACGATGGCACCAAATAAATAAATTATGTAGAATTTCCATTTTTGTTAAATTAGTGAGACCTATCCATGGGCAATTAAGGTTTTTCTAATTTTTTATATCTAATTTTATTTGTGTGAAGAGTGTTTTGTAATTGTGTTATTACAATTCCTGTGTTTGTATTTGCAAGTGGATTCCTAGGTATTTTATATTGTCTGGTATTCTTTTAAATGGAATTTCTCTTTTTATCTCTTGCTGCTAGACTTTGTTGGCAATACATAGAAATGCTGGTGATTAATGTGAACTTATTGTGTTTCCTAAAATTTTGCTAATTATTTCACATATTTTTAGTTGATTATATAGATTTCTCTATGAATTTTATTGTATCTGCAAGGAGTGATAGTTTCCTCATTGCCTGATTTAATTCCTTCAGTTTCTTTTTCTTTACTTTTTTTTTTGCTGCAGCTATCATTTCTAATAAAATATTAAATAATAGTTGTGATAATGGACATCCTTGCTTTACCACTGATTTTGTTGGAAAGGTTTATAACATATCCATTGCAGATTGCACTTGTTGATGGTTTAATCCACACTTTTCATCCACTACTTATCTTTTTAAGGAAATGCTCATTTATCCCTATGCTTTTTAGAGTTTTTAATGTGAATGGGTGTTTGTTTTTTGTCAAAGGTTTTTTTCTGAAACTACTGATCATGCAATTTCTGATAGTTTTGTTATCAATTATGCTGTTAGTTTTCCTAATATTAAACTAGTCCTGCATTCCTGGCATAAATTCAACCTGCTAAGAGTGAATTATCCTTCTGATACATTTTTGTGGTCTCTTTGCTAGTATTTTATTTAAGACTTTTGCATTAATAACCATTAAGAAAATTAGCCTATAATTTTCTTTCTCTGCTTTTGCTCTTTTAGGTATCAGCACTATATTTATGTCTCAAAAAGAATTTAGTAGGACTCCTTCTTTGCCTATTTTTCCAAATAGTTTATTAAATATTGGGATTAATTGTTCTATAAATGTTTGATAAAATACTCAGGTAAATCTATCTGGCCCTGAGGATTTTATCTTAGGGAGCTCTTTGATGGCTTTTTCAATTTCTTTTCCTGACATGGGATTTTTTAAAAGAATTCTATCTCCTCTTTTGTTAGTCTGAGCTAGTTACATTTTTTTTGAAAATATTCACAAATTCAATGGGATTTTTTTTAAAGAATTCTATTTCCTCTTTTGTTAGTCTGAGCTAGTTACATTTTTTTTTTGAAAATATTCACCAAATTCACCTTGATTATCAGATTTATTGCCATATAATTGGGCAAAATAGCTCCTGATTAATTTTTCTTCACTTATGCTTCATCCATACTTTTCATTTTCAATAGTGTTAATTTAGCTTTCTTTTCCCTTTTTAAATCAAATTATAATGATTTATCTATTTCATAGTTTTCCCCCATAAAGTAGGTTTCTAGTTTTATTAGTTCAATTGTTTTTTTTTTTTAACTTTCAATTTTGTAAATTTCTCTTTATTTTTAGAATTTCCAATTTAGTCTTTAACTGGGGTTATTTAATTTGTTCTTTTCTGTTTTTTTAGTTGTTCACCCTACTCATCAATCTCCTTTTTTCTCAATTTTACTGATATAAACAGTCAGAGATGTAAATTTCCCCTTAAAAATACTTTGGCTGTGGCCCATGAATTTTTATATATTTTCTCATTGTAATTCTCTTTAATGAAATTATTGATTATTTCTATATTTTTTCTTGGAACCACCCTCTTTTAAGAATTATTTTATTTAGTTTCCGCTTAATTTTTCTTTCCATGGACACATGTTGCACATAATTATATTGCATTGTAATCTGAAAAGGATGCATTCATCATTACTGCTTTTGACTGTGAAGTTTTTATGCCTCAGTACATGACCATTTTTGGTTCAGCTACCATGTATTGCTGAAATGAAGATATATTCCTGTTTATGCTCATTTAGTTTTATCCAGAGATCCATAAATCTAAATTTTCTAAAATTTCATTCACTTCCTTTACTGATTTCTTAATTTTTTTGTTAGATGTATCTAGTTTTGATAGTGGATGGTTGAGGTCCCACACTAGTATAGTTTTACTTTCTTTTTCCTCCTGAAGTTCATTTACTTTCTGCTTTCAAATTTTGGAGGCTATACCATTTGGTGCATATATGTCGGGGGTCAGTAACGTATGGCTCTCGAGCCATATCTGGCTCTTTTGAGGGCCAGATATGGCTCTTTCTGCAGGAGCCATAAAGTCCATTTTTTTCAGGCACTGTTACAGGAGCCGCACTGTGAGCACTGACAGATGAACCGTGGCATAGTAACTAACAGTTTACACATGACATCGTGCGTCACATGATATGTCAACGTCATGACGTCACACGTCACGTACCTTTCAGGATTGCGACTATCTTCTAAGATAGAAGCTCCCTCACTGATATTGCTGCGTGAGACGAATCCTGGTCTTTAGTTCATCTTGGTAGGTGTGCTGTGTGTTCCTCCTTCTGCCCTCCTTTTACTCTTTCCACACCTGTTACTGGCATCTTGGGGTTCTGTATAGTGATTGACCACTTTTGTCTAGATTCTCTACCCCTCTGCCTCTGATTTACATGGCTTTATCTCAGTGCATATATTCATTTAAAATCCTGTTTCACTTTTTTTTTTACATATTCTGCTGCTATATTTATTTTTCAGTGAGGACATTGCCTTCTTTGTTTCCCCTCTGCCTCTGATTTACATGGCTTTATCTCAGTGTATTCATACATTTACAATCCATCCCTGGAACTGTCTCACTTGTTTTACCTATTTTGCTGCTATATTGATATTTCAGTGAGGACACTGCCTTGTTTGTAACCTCTATTCATGGGGTCTGCACTCCCTTTTTGTGGGATTGTTATTGTTTTTAACTACTCTACCTGCTCTTAAAGGGGAACTAGAGTCAGATTACATCTTTACATATGCCTCATTAGTGAGAAACATTTCTCCCCAGTAGTTGTTTCATTTGATACAGAATGATTGAATAGGCAGCACTGCTAAACATCTGTACCAGGAAATGTGTGTGATGTGTCCTGGCCAGTTTTCCATGAAAAGGTACCCTCTTCCCCCACTACTTACTAATGCCTGCACACAAGTCATTTTATTTTCTGTAATCTCCTGATCTCCTACTTAATTTATGTGGCCAAATGGCTTAACCAGCAGGCCGGCAACTTTTTCTTCTCCTATTGCCTGACTTGAGAGAGGGAGAGGAAAAAGTATTCTTCCCTGAATTTTTCTCTCTTTATTTCAGCAATTTTCTTAGTGTAAAGGAGTTTTATATGTATGTGTACAGTTATATCAGTACTAAAGTGCCCCATTAAGTCTTATTTTTTGATTAATAAACCAGCTTGACTTGGATGTTTTTCTTTCTTTTTGTTTTCACAGCTGGAGAAGGGGACAGGCCCTTGCTGATATTTAACTTCAAATATTCTAATTAAACTGAACTGCACTTTCCATCCTTTTAATAAAGTAGTCAGCTAACTAATTGCAGAAACCCTCTTGTTAAAGAAGATGGCTAAAAGAAGAAGAGGAGAATTAAAGGATGACAAGTATAGTACTTTTCAGCAGAAACGGACAGAGGAATTCACCTTTGTGGAGAGAGCAGGTTCTGCAGTGTGTCTAATATGCAATGAAAAAATTTCATGGATGAAACGGTCAAATATAAAGCAACACTTTGACCTACACCATACTACATCTGCATTGAAATATCCTGTGGGAGACAGCAGGAAGAAAGCATGTGAAGAGCTATACTGTGCAGAGTGCAAACTAATCAGCAGCAACTCCGTGTTTGGACCCAACAAGGTGACTGGAATTCAGCTAGCTTTGCTGCTACTTTAGCAATTGTGAGAAATGGAAAGCCATTCACAAATGGGGAGTATGACAAAACATTCATGCTTGATGTTGCCAATGAACTTTTTTATGACTTTTCAGATAAAGACAAGATAATCAAATGAATAAAAGGCATGTTTCTGTTGGCAAAAAACTGTTGACAATCGTACAATAATGATGGCAAATCAAATTGAGGAAACACAACTGAAGGACACAAATGCAGCACTATTCTTTTCTCTCGCTGTGGATGAGTCAACAGACATAAGCCATTTATCCCAGTTCAGCGTGATTGCAAGGTATGTTGTTGGTGACACACTACGTGAGGAAAGTCTTACTGTTTTGCCTTTGAAAGGGACAACAAGAGGGAAGGATTTATTCAAGTCTTTCACTGAGCTCACTAATGAAAAAATCTACCAATGCATAAACTTATTTCAGTGTGTACTGATGGTGCTCTGTGCATGGTGGGGAAAAACAGAGGATTCGTAGCACTTCTTCATGAACATGAAAAGAGGCCCATCCTAAGTTTTCACTGCATCCTACATCAGGAGGCGCTTTGTGTTCAGATGTGTGGCGAGCAGCATGGTGAGGTGATGTCACTGGTCATTCAGGTGGTCAATTTTATTGTTACTCGAGCTATAAATGATCGCCAGTTTAAAACACTGCTGGAAGAAGTTGGGAATAATTATCGTGGTCTGCTTCTGCACAGCAATGTGCATTGGTTGTCAAGAGGGAAGGTGCTCAACCATTTCGCAGCTTGTCTGAGCAAAATTTGGACTTTCCTTGAAATTGAAAATGTCAAGCATCCTGAGTTCGCCAACACTGAGTGGCTCCTGAAGTTCTACTATCTTGTAGACATAACTCAACATCTGAACCAGCTCAGTGTGAAAACGCAAGGTGTTGGAAATACAGTCTTATCCCTTCAACAAACAGTGTTTGCATTTGAAAATAAGCTAGAACTCTTCATCACTGACATTGAAACAGGTTGTTTACTACACATTGAAAAACTGGGAGAGTTTAAAGATGCATGCACAACAAGTGACCCTGCTCAATATCTTGATCTTCACCAGCTAGCGGGCTTCACATCTAATCTCCTGCAGTCATTCAGAGTGAGCTTTGGAGAATTTCGTGAGTGCACTCATCTTTTTAATTTTATAACCCATCCACACAAGTGTGCAGTGGACAGTGATGACCTGAGTTACATCTCCGGTGTCTCCGTCAGAGATTTTGAGCTTCAAGCTGCTGATCTGAAGGCCTCAGACATGTGGGTGAATAAGTTCAGGTCACTGAATAAAGATTTGGAAAGACTTGCACAACAGCAGGCAGAGTTGGCGAGCAATCACAAGTGGGGAGAAATGAAAAATCTTTAACCCTTGGATCAGCTGATTGTCAAAACTTGGAACTCCCTTCCTGTCACATACCACACACTGCAGCATGTGAGTATTGCTGTACTGATAATGTTTGACTCTACGTATGCATGTGAGCAGTCTTTCTCACATCTAAAGAATATTGAGACCAACCTAAGATCATGTTTAACAGATGGAAGTCTCAATGCCTGCATGAAGCTTAACCTCACCACATTTCAACCAGACTACAAATCCATCAGCAAAACCATGCAGCACCAGAAGTCACATTAATGGTAAGAAGTACTTTATTCATCATTGGTTAGCACATAATAATGTTATTAAAAATAGTTCAGAGACTTATTGTACTTTAAAAGTATTGTTCTTACATAAAATGCACATATTTACTTGTATTCAGTGTTAAACATATTGTATGGCTCTCACGAAATTACATTTTAAAAAATGTGGCGTTTATGGCTCTTACAGCCAAAAAGGTTGCCGACCCCTGGTCTAGTCTGTCACTCTCAGTGCTATTCTCCACCAAACCTAGCGATTAGGCCTAATACAGCTCCCTTGCCTGGGGATTATAAGATCCTCTACATCCTCCTGTTGTCACATGACATGACCATGCTTCAGAACTTTGAAAATCATTCAGAATAAGATCAATAGCCACTTTCAAGAGTTTGGCCTAATTATCTATGGAGGTAAATACAAATCAAATAAGTATACATAAAACAAGGGGCCACGTATCCTGACATATCCATCCCATACTCTGTGCATGTCTTTTCAAATGAATGAAGACTTATTGCCTAGGCTAGTGATGGGCAAACTTTTTAAAGTGGGGGCCAAAGGAAAGGAAATGCTCATCTGTCAGTCTTTTTTCTAAGTCAACTCTTTCAAAGTTTCATTGTATTGTATCCTACTCATTATATTCCTCAGATTAGGAATAATGTCGCATGGCCAGATAGAACATTTCAGGGAGCTACATCTGGCCAGCCGGCCATAGTTTGCCCATCACTGGCCTAGACTAAGCTATTCAGTTGGCAGAGAAAACTATACAAATAAATTTGCATCTACCTTTATTTATATTGATATCTAAGATATATATGTGCATAAATATATCATCCATCTATCTATCTATATGCATATATATAAGTAAATATATTTGTGTGAGGTATATGTGTGTATATTATATATAATACCAAATGTTGATATATATATATATACTTCACAGACATATATATATAAACACATGCATGCACACACACATATATACGTATATATGTATTCACATGTTTCACTACAAAGAACAGAATTGGGCCCAGAATGGAACAAGAACCCTTCATCTGATAAGTTGAAGTTAAAGATCAACCAAAATCAATGGAGAGATGCATGGCAGATATAAATGAATGATAATATATTGAAGAAAAAGAATTCCATAACACTTATGGTGTAAAGGACACCAATAAAGAAATGCACAAGGGTAAACGAAAATGAGATTTTACCCAGTGAGAAATCAGGACAACCAATATAACTCTTATACTCATAATGTTAGGAAAACTAAGGACCTCAGTATGTTGGACTTTGGTTAGATCTCCTACAATGAAATTACAGGGGATAGAAACAAAAAATCTGATAGGATAGGCAGTCATGGGTGAGCTTCATTTCTTGTCATTGGTGGGTGGGGTGGGGTGGAGGGAGTATCTACATTGTTGAAATCACAGGTCCACTTCAGTAGTTGAGTTAAAATCCAATAGCCTGAACATTTAAAAAATAATTTTTATATGTCCTTGAAGAATCCTTTATGCATTATTCAGAACACATTAACAACTCAGCAGTTACAGTTTTCTTAAAATTTCAAGGATCATGAAGGCATACGTACATTTCCTTCAGGTTTATTTGCTCTCATAAAGAATGCTTTGAAAGAATAAATAGGCCATGGTTCAGTCACCATGAGCAATATGTCAAATCTCTAAGAGCTAGCAAATAGGACCATGTGCTTTATTTAAAGCTCATTGAACAAGCACCTGGGATCCTTTCTGTCACCAAAGCTTACAAGGCTACTTCAGGCTTGATGTATTTACTTGAGTTTTACACTGAAGACATGCAGCGTTTAAGAGAAAGCAGATGTTTGGGTAAGAAACAAATTAAGGGATCAAAATACCTAAATATAATCTGATACTTGTCTTGCTAAACTTTAACTGTTAGCAATTATACTTTATTGAACTCTAGTATTCTCTTAGAACTGGTATTTTCAAATCATACTGGTTCCTTTTGGCTTTGCCCAGTCTTTGTCTCTGATATCTTTCCCAGTAGGGTAATAGTTTATAAAAGTTAAATTGAGAGGGATAACTAATAGGGGAGAGATTTCTGGTTCTCTTCTTCATTGCTTCTCTTTTGTATTCATGAAATTACATTATAAATAATCTATATTTACTTATATTTCAAATGAGATGAGTAAAGTATTTAGTTTAGTGACTAGCACATGCTGTTCTTCACTTATTTTAGGTATGTCCATCTCTTCATGATCCTATTTAAGGTTTTATCAGCAGACACTAGAGTGGTTTGCCATTTCTTTTATCAGATCACTTTATAGGTGAGGAATCTGAGGTAAACAGGAATAAATGACTTCCTAGGCTCACACAGCTAGTAAGAGGTCTCGGGTCATATTTGAATTAAGGAAAAAGTATCTTCCTGACTCCCAGCCCAGTGCTATACTATCCATTGAGCAACATAGGTATCCTGATTGGTTTATTTTAGGTGCTTAATAAATACTTATTGCTTTCCTTTTGCCTTTAAATGCTCCCTTTCCAAGTAAAGTCAAATGAATTAGTGTCATACTTGTATAGTAAGTGATTCATATTATGTTTTGACATTACTTTTTTTCTTCCACTGGAAGACAAGGTCTACTCCCATTCTTTAGTGATGATCTCGATTGTAAGGCTAGGTAAAACAATAATGGCCTTATAAGGTTTGCTCTTTGTTCTCAAAGATATCATATTTTGTATATTTTATTCTAGATATTTTATTTTCTTTTTGAATTGAAAAATTTTATTTAATTAATTATTTTAAAATATTTTTCCATGGTAACATGATTCATGTTCTTTCCCTCCCCTCCAATCCCTGCCTCTTCACCCTTAGCAGTCACACAATTCCACTGGGTTATACATGTATCATTGATCAATACCTATTTCCATATTATTGATAATTCTATTAGGGTGATCGTTTAGAGTCTATATCTGCCATCATATACCCATCAACCTATGTGTTCAAGCATTTGTATTTCTTCTGTATTTCTATTCCCACAGTTCTTCTGAATGTGGATAGTGCTTTTTCTCATAAGTCCCTCAGAATTGTCCTGGGTCATTGCATTGCTGCTAGTACAGAAGTCCATTACATTCAATTGTACCACAGTGTATCAGTCTCTGTGTATAATGTACTCCTGGTTTGCCTTTTTTCACTCTGAATCAATTCCTGGAGGTCATTTCAGTTCACATGGAATTCCTCTAGTCATTATTCCTTTGAGCACAATAGTATTCCATCACCAACAGATAAATTTTTTTTCAGCCATTTTTTTCAGCCATTTCCCAACTGAAGGACATCACCTCATTTCCCAATATTTGCTATTATAAAGAATGTGGCTATAAATATTTTTATGCAAGTCTTTTTCACTATGATCTCTTTGGGGTATAAAGCCAGCAGTGGTACGGTTAGGTCAAGTGGCAGACAGTCTTTTAGCACCCTTTGGGCATACTTTCAAATTGCCATCCAGAATGGTTGGATCAATTTATAACTCCACCATTATTAATGTCCCAATTTTGCTACATCACCTCCACAATTTATTACTTCCCTTTGTGGTCATGCAAGCTAGTCTGCTAGGCATCAGGTGGTACCTTAGAATTGTTTTGATTTGGATTTCTCTAATTATAAAAGATCTAGAATACTTTTTTCATGTGTTTATTGATAATTTTGATTTCTTCATCTGAAAATTGCCTATTAATATCTCTTGCCTATTTATCAATTAGGGAATAACTTGGTTTCTTTGTACAATTAATTTAGGTCCTTATATATTTAAGTAATTAGACCTTTGTCAGAGGTTTTTGTTATAAAGATTTTTTTCCCAATTTGTTGCTTCCCTTCTAATTTTGGTTGCATTGGTATTGTTTGTACAAAACCTTTTTAATTTAATGTAATCAAAATTATTTATTTTACACTTGGTAATTCATTCTAACTCTTGGTTGGTCTTGAAATAGTTCTTTTCCCTAAGATCTGACAAGTATACTATTCTGTGTTCACCTAATTTACTTATATTTCCCTCTTTATATTCAAGTCATTCACCCATTCTGAATTTATCTTGGTGTAGGGTGTGAGATGTTGATCTAAACCTAATCTTTCCCATACTGTTTTCCAAATTTCTTAGCAGTTTTTGTCAAATAGTGGGTTTTTGTCCCAAAAGCTGGGCTCTTTTGTTTTATCATAGACTGTCTTCCTGAAGTCACTTACCCCAAGTCTATTCCACTGATCCTCCCTTCTGTCTCTTCACCAGAACCATAGTGTTTTGATGACTACTGCTTTATAGTACAGTTTAAGATCTGGTACTGCTAGACCACCTTTCTTCACATTTTTTCATTATTTCCGTTGATATTCTTGATCTTTTGTTCTTCCAAATGAGCTTTGTTATACTTTTTTCTAATTCAGTAAAAAAGTTTCTTGGTAGTTTAATAGGTATGGCACTAAGTAAGTAAACTGATATGGGTATGATGGTAATTTTTATTATGTTAGCTCATCCTACCCATAAGCAATTAATGTTTTTCCAATTGGTTAGATCTCGTTTTAATTGTGTGGAAAGTGTTTTGTAGTTGTGTTCATATAATTCCTGTTTTTGTCTTGGCAGATAGATTCCTAAATATTTTATACATCTGAGGGTGATTTTAAATGGAATTTCTCTTTTTAATTCTTACTGCTAAGATGTGTTGGAAATATATAGAAATGCTCATGATTTACGTGCATTTATTTTGCATCCTGCCACTTTCCTCAATTTGTTTATTATTTTCACTAGCTTTTTAGTCGATTCTCTAGGATTCTTTTAAGTAGACATTCATATCATATGCAAAAAGTGATAGCTTGGTCTCCTCATTACCTATTTTAATACGTTCAATTTCTTTTTCTTCTCTAATTGCTATGGTTAGTGTTTCTAGTACAATGTTAAACAATAGAGGTGATAATGGGTATCCTTGTTTCACTCCTGATATTATTGGGAATGGTTCTAATTTATCCCCATTACAGATGATGGTTGCTGATGGTTTTAGAGATATATTGTTTATTAATATTAGGAAAGGCCCTTCTATTTCTCTAGTTTCTAGTGTTTTCAATAGGAATGTGTGTTGCATTTTGTTAAAGTCCTTTTCAGAATCTATTGAGATTTTCATGTGGGAGCAGCTGGGTAGCTCAGTGAATTGAGAGTCAGGCCTAGAGACAGGAGGTCCTAGGTTCAAATCCGGCCTTAGACACTTCCCAGGTGTGTGACCCTGGACAAGTCACTTGACCCCTATTGCCCACCCTTACCACTTTTCCCCGTAGGAGCCAATACACAGAAGTTAAGAGTTTGAAAAAAAAGAGAAAATCATGTGATTTCTGTTGGTTTGCTTGTTGATATGGTCAGTTATGTGAATGGTTTTCCTGATATTGAACCAGTCTTGCATTCCTGGTATAAAACCCACCTGATCGTAATGAATAACCCTCACAATCACTTGCTGGAGTCTTTTTTTGCTAGTATTCTGTTTAAGATTTTTGCATCTATGTTCTTTAAGGAGATTGATCTGTAGTTTTCTTTCTCTGTTTTTGATCTACCTGGCTTTGGGATCAATACCATATTTGTTTCATAAAAGGAATTTCATAGAACTCCTTCTTTGATTATTATGTCAAATATTTTGTATAATATTGCGCTTAGTTTTTCTTTGAATGTTTGATTGAATTCACTTGTGAAACCATTTGGTCCTGGGGATTTTTTTGTAGTGAGTTCTTTGATTGCTTGTTCAATTTTTTTTTCTGATATGGGATTATTTAAATATTCTATTTCTTCTTCCATTAATCCAGGAAATTTATATTTTTGTAAATATTCATCCATATCACCTAGATTGATGTATTTATTGCCATGTAGCTGGGGAAAAGTTTTTAATGATTGCCTTAATTTCCTCTTAATTAGAGGTGAGGCCTCCCTTTTCATCTTTGATATTGTTAATTTGGTTTTCTTCTTTTCTTTTTTAAATTAGATTGACCAGTACTTTGTCTATTTTATTTGCTTTTTTTCAGAGTATAAGCTTCTAATCTTATTTGTTAATTTGATAATTCTTTTACTTTTGATTTTATTAATTTGTCCTTTAATTTTTATGACCTCTAATTTAGTGTTCATCTGTGGATTTTTAATTTGTTCACTTTCTAGTTTTATGACATGCATGCCAAATTCATTGATCTTTGCCATTTATCATTTGTTAATGTATGCACTTGAGAAGATAAATTTCCCCCTGCATATTGCTTTGGCTGTATCCCATAAATTGTGGTAGTATGTCTCATCATTGTCATTCTCTTCAATGAAATTATTAATTATTTCTATGATTCGTTCTTTAATTGATTTTGGAGAATCATATTATATAATTTCCAATTAATTTTTGATTTTCCTATCCATGTACCCTTACCAATTATTATTTTTATTGCATTATGATCTAAAAATGTTGCATCCATTATTTTTGTTCTTTTGTATTTGTCTGCCATGTTTCTATGCCCTACTCCATGGTCTATCTTTGTGAATTCACCATATGCAGCTGAAAAGAAGGTGTATTCTTTTTTTGCCCCTATTTATTTTTCTCCATATATCAATTAGCTCTAATTTTTCTAAGATTCCCTTTACCTCTCTTACCTCTTTCTTATTTGTTTTTTGGATTGATTTATCTAGATCTGATAGAGGAAGGTTCAGATCTCCCACTAGTTTATTTTTACTGTCTATTTCCTTTTTGAGTTCTTCCAGTTTCTCCTTTAGAAATCTGGATGCTATACCATTTGGTGCATAAGTGTTTAGTACTGATATTTCCTCATTGTCTATACTGCCTTCTATCAGGATGTACTTACTTTTCCTCTCTCTTTTAATCAGATATATATTTATTTTAACTTTACCAAATATCATGATTGCAACTCCTACCTTCTTTTTCTCAGTTGAAGCCCAATAGATTTTGCTCCAGCTTTTTACCTTTACCCTGTGTGTGTCTACCTGCCTCATGTGTGTTTCATGTACACAACATATGGTAGGATTTGGGGTTCTAATCCACTCTGGTATTTACTTCCATTTTATGTGTGAGTTCATCCCATTCACATTCAGAGTTATGATTGTCACTATGTATTCTTCAACATCTTGATATCCTTCCTAGTCCTGCCCTTTCTTCTTTCACTATTTCCCCTTTAAGAAGTGGTTTGCTTTTAATCAGTCATTTTTCCCCACCCTTATTTTACTTCCCTTTCTGCCCCCTCTCTTTGTGTTCCCCTCTTATTATTTGTTAGGGTCCATTAAGTTACCTCCCTTCTCTCTTTCCCTCCCTTTTTGTACTCCATGCCCCACTCTTCCTTTTGGTTTTTCCCTTCTGACTTCCCTGTGAGGTAAGATAGAATTCAATACCCCAGTGGATCTAGCTGCTCTCCCCTCTCGGAATTGATTCCATTGAGAGTAATGTTTAAGTATTATCTATTAACTTTAGATTCCTCTCCTTCTTATAATAGTATTCTTCCCTTCACCTTCTCATGTACCTCATTGTATGGTATAGATTATCCTATTTTTCTTATTTCTTTAAGTTTCTCTGGGTACCATCTTCTTTTCCTCCACCCCTTTTCCTTTTTTTCACATCATCTTAGACCACTTTATACTTCAACATCTCCCTGTGAATAATTCTTCTAATTACCATAATAGTAAATATAATTTTTTAGAGTTACAAATATAATTTTCCATATAGGAATATAAATAATTTAATTTTAATGAAGCCCTTAATGAAGAAATTCAAATTTTATATTTCTTTCCCCTCTTTTTCTTATTTACCTTTTGATGTTTCTCTTGATTTTTGTGTTTGTATATCAAACTTTCTGACTTAGTTCTGATCTTTTCTTTACAAATATTTGGACCTCTTCTATTTTGTTGAATGCCTATACTTTTCCCTGGAAGTATATAGTTAGTTTTGATGGGTAGATCATCCTTTTGGTTGTAGACCCAATTCTCTTACTTTTCTGAATATCATATTGCAAGCCTCATGGTCTTTTAGTATAGAGGCTGCCAAATCCTGTGTAATCCTGATTGGTTCTCTTTGATATCTGAATTGTCTCTTTCTACCTTCCTGTAATAATTTCTCCTTAACCTGGAAGCTCTTGAATTTGGCAACTACATTCCTGAGGGTTGTATTTGAGGATTTAATGTATAGGGTGATCTATGGACTCTTTCAATGTCTATTTTGCTGGTTTGTTCAAGAATATCAGGGCAGTTTTCTTGGATAATATCTTGTAGTGTGATATCAAGATTCCTGTTTGTGTCTGAATTTTCAGGTACACTAATGATTCTCAAATTGTCTCTTCTAGAACAAATTTCTTGATCAGTCATTTTCTCAGTGAGATATTTCATGTTTCTTTCTATTTTGTCAGTCTTTTGACTTTGCTTTATTAATTCTTGCTGTCTTGTGAGATCATTAGCTTCTACTTGCCCAATTCTAGTCTTTCAAGACTGGTTTTTGGCTATACTCTTGATTTTCCTTTTTGATCTGGCCTATTCTGCTTTTCATGGCTTCAAGCAAGTCATTTCTGGTCTTCAATTTGATTATCATTTCAATTGATTTCTGGACTTCAATTTCCAAGTGCGAAATTTTGTCTTTTAAACTGTTTTTTTTTTTAATTATTTCCCACTTTTCTTGCCAAATCTCTTCCACCTTGGTCATGATCTTAGATTTGAACTTTTCAAGAGCTTGTGACCAATTTCCATTTTTTTTGAAAGTTTGGATGTGTTTGCTTGTTTGTCCTCCTCTTCTGTTTCCTTTGTGGTCTGGATTTTTTCTCTGTAAAATTATCCAGGGTCAGTTTCTTTTCTCTTGTTCTTTTTGGTGGTTGAAGGTTGTATTTCTTGGGCCTTGCTGGCCATTATCATGCTGGTTTTTCCTTCCCTGCCAGAAGTCTGAGTGAGGAGGGCAGGATCTCTGTGTACAGAGCTATGGAGCAGCTTTTACCTGAGGCTACTTTTTGAGTCTCCATGGCTTCTACTTTTTGCTGCCCTTCTGTGCTCTATTTCTGTGCCCAAGGTCCCTGGTCTTTAGCTTTCTGGGGTCTCAAGTCTAGCTGCTCTCAGGGCTAAGTCCCTGTTGTTCTTAGTTAGCTTCTAAGAACCTAGAGATTGCCCCACACTCACTCTAATGCTGGTGCACTGGCTCTTACTCTGGCACAGTAGGTGGGGTGGGGGAGGGTTGATCAACTTGCATTTTGGTGGGAGATATTTCACCCCCTCAAAGAGTGGAAATGCCCAAATCCTATGTACCTTCAATCTTGAGCTATATTGTGGACTCCCTTCGTTCATCTGAAGTTTCATTTTTTTTGTTGTTTTTTTTTTTTGTCCTTTTGAGATAATATATATTGGTTGGTGGTGAGGAGAATAAAAGTTCTGCTTCTACTCTGCAGCCATCTTTGATATTTTTATTTTAATTCATTTTAAGATAATAGTTTTCTTTTTTAATATCAAATATCCTGGATGTTTCACTATATTTGCATCTTTCTTTCTATATATGTAGTATGGGACTAAGCCATGAGTATAGAGCTGAAGCTATGGCTTTATGATGCTCATAAAATTGCTTAAAATGTAATTGTACTTTGGGCTGGAGGGTTAAGTAATTACTAATTTCTTGACTTACTCTTTGCATTCTCAGAAATTTTTGGAAATTTTTTGCACTTCAGTTAAAATATTGTTCTTTTATGTTTATAAATTTAGTGATCAATATAAGTTTTTAAATGCTTCATATAAAGAGGTTCATAAATGGTATACATAGTGGTAGGGACCTTTGATGTTCACATCTTTTGGCCATATGTAATACTGTGAATTAACTTAAAGTAGAATAGTCAGAGACAAGGAAGCCATCTATGCATAATATAGATGCTGGCTACAATGATTTAATGGAAAGAACAACGATAAACATATTTCTAAGTGAATGTTTCAAAACTCAAAAAAAGCAAACATTTCAGCCAACAAGAAGTATAATAAAAGACCTCCCCCATGACTTTGCAGAAAGACGGGACATTTGTTTGTAGAATGTGGTTGTAGGATATTATATATTATTGTCTTATTTTTAAGTATTGATAAATTTAGTTGATGCTTCTATTCTTTCCCCTTTTCCTTTTATTCTTTTATTTAAAACCTCCTTTTTATAAGAACTAGCTTTCTGTGAGAGGGAGAACACAGATGGAAAGAGGAGATATAGAAATATTTCCACAAAATTATTTAAAGAATTAAATGTGCAATGCCTTCTGATAAGGAAAGTGGCATTAGGTTTATGTTTCAGAGAAAGCTCATGAAGTGCTTTTCTAATAGTTCATTCGTCCAGTGGAGAATCTGAGCCAATGGATATGGACCATTTCTAGTCTTGACACTATTGAGTTTTGAAGGGAAACAAGTTTCTGCCACTTCCCTTGAAGTAGCAATTCTAGCATTCATTATGTTATTACATTAGCTCTGTTTCATGCTCTGATGATGCACATTTTCATTGTTTTGTGCTAGATTTCTTTCAACTATAAAAATGGAAAGTTTCTATCTTGTCCTTTTTGAAGAGTTCTCTCATAATTTATTTGCTTCACAAATCTGTAAAATATAGCCTTTTTTAAAAAAGATGAAACAACCTGTTTATTAGTAAAGAGGCCAGTAAACAGTAGTACATGATCTTGAAAGGCCTTACTTATAGATCCAATGTTCTTTCCTCAGTAGTCATGCCAGGAGAGGGCATCTTCTTGCCAAAAGGAATATATACCTCTATAATTATTCACAAGCCTGGCCTTTGTTGCCTTTCTCAGTTAGCATTTTCTCATGTTTTCAGTTAACTCTTAATTCCTTTATGGCTTCACCCTTTATTTCTAAATCATTTACCAAACTTGACTTTATTTTAGTAAGTGTTATAAGATATTAGTCTGTGTCCAGTTTCAACCATATTATTTTCCAGTTTTTCATAGCCACTTTAGTCACAATGTCTAAAGACAATTATTTTGGCTGAATAATTGATATTAACTGATAATCTGTATGAAAAAGGACACCACCACCATAATCCTTATGGAATACCTAGAAAATAATGAAAGGAAAAATAGCAACAATGCTATTACAATTGGACCTTTCACTCTGAATGATGATCAGTAGAGTATTTCAAAAGCCTGAGTTAAATCCATTTCACTCTCCCTCTTCTACTCTACCTTTTGAAACACTAGTTCTTTTCAGAGTTCAGCTCATATCCCACCTACATATTTTCCTGAACCTTCCTACCTTCCTTATTCATGCCCTAATTTGTTAATACTTCCATTTAAAATCATGTTATATTTACTTATATATTTTTACTTTATTTCTCCTCTCAGAAACAACAATTAGAAGACTATAACCCCCATAACGTCAGTTACTGTTCCATTTCAGCCTTGTATCACTAGTACCAAAAGGCAATATGTTAGAGTGGCTATAAAGGTGCCTTAACAAGTCAGGAGGACCGGGGTTCAAGCCCAGGCTTTGACATAGGGAGTTGCATAACTAAAGTGAATCATATATAAGCTTCCAGTGCCAGTTAATTCTCTAAAACATTATGTTGGAGAGTATATGTTACTCTGAATTATTAGAAATAATTTCTGAAATGGATGAACAAAATGTGGTATATGATGGTGATAGAATACTATTGTGCTATAAGGAATGATGAACAGGACGATTTCAGAAAAACTGGAAAGACCTACATGAATTGATACAGAGTTAAATGAGTAGAACCAGGAGAAAATTATATCAAGTAACTGACATATTGTGAGACAATTAACTGTGGTACACTTTGCTACTAGCAGTAATACAATGATTCAGGACAATTATGAGGGACTTATGAAAAAGAATGCTATCCACCTCCAGAGAGAAAGTTGGAGTTTAAATGCAGATGAAAATAAATGAATTATCACTTGTTTATTTGGGTGACTAATTTGGGGTTTTAGTATTATTCACTTAAAAATGAATAACATGGAAATAAGTTTTGTGTGATAATATATATATATATATATATANAACAAAATGTGGTATATGATGGTGATAGAATACTATTGTGCTATAAGGAATGATGAACAGGACAATTTCAGAAAAACTGGAAAGACCAACATGAATTGATACAGAGTTAAATGAGTAGAACCAGGAGAAAATTATACCAAGTAACTGACATATTGTGAGACAATTAAATGTGGTACACTTTGCTACTAGCAGTAATACAATGATTCAGGACAATTATGAGGGACTTATGAAAAAGAATGCTATCCACCTCCAGAGAGAAAGTTGGAGTATAAATGCAGATGAAAATAAATGAATTATCACTTGTTTATTTGGGTAACTAATTTGGGGTTTTAGTTTAATAAGATTATTCACTTAAAAATGAATAACATGGAAATAAGTTTTGTGTGATTATATATATACATATATATATATATATTTATAAAATGCAGATTGAATTTCTTGTCAACCCTAGGAGATGGGAGGGAAGAAGGGAGGGAGAAAACATGAATCATATAACTTTGTAAAACACGTGGATATTTGTTATTAAAGTAAAGATATTTTTTAAAAGAAATAATTTCTTAAATTCATGAAATCATACAATTTAAAACTAAAGAAAATCAGTACCCAGAATAAATTCTTCAATGTCATTTTTAAAAAGTTTATTCTTGGTGGGGGGAAGAAAGGTTATGACTCCCATGACGTAATTAGAAGCAAATTTGGAAGTAACTCGAAATTCAATATTCTTTCAACTCTACCAAGGTAAGGACATAAGCAACCTTACATCCAAAACATTAAACTGACAGCAAGCACCATCAATATTGACACCCAGACCCAAGCTGAAGATATTTCTGCACACCACAGCTTAAAAAAAGAAAAGTAAACATTATTCTTTTTTTTTAAACCCTTAACTTCTGTGTATTGGCTCATAGGTGGAAGATTGGTAAGGGTGGGCAATGGGGATCAAGTGACTTGCCCAGGGTCACACAGCTGGGAAGTGTCTGAGGCCAGATTTGAACCTAGAACCTCCTGTCTCTAGGCCTGACTCTCAATCTACTGAACTACCCAGATGTCCTAGTAAACATTATTCTTAAGAACACCTATTCTCCTTCACTGTCATATCTCTGTGGAGGTCCAACATATGAATCTTGACTTGGAGCAAAGAAAAAAAAAGAAATATATATATATATATATATATATATATATATATATATACACACACGCCATAGGAGAGTTGGTTGTTCTGATATTGAACTCTGCATTTATAAAAAATATCAACGACAATCTGGCATTCTGTCAAATGAATTAGTGAGCATTTCTTAAATGCTAACTGTTTCAATTATCTTAACTCAATACACAATGATAAAAAGAACAATCTGTCCCCAGATCTTGCATTCTATTGGGTGAAATAACATATTGAAAACTTGAAAAAAAAGCATTTTGAAAACTTGAAAAAAGCAAAACCCTAAATATAGTAAATACAAAGTAATTTTTGGATAGGAGGAGTAAAAAGGCATTCTAGAAGAGGCAACACTTTAATTTTTGAAGATGGCATGCAGTTCTAATAGATATCATGGGAGTATATTGTAGGCAATGGACAATGAACAGGGATGGGGAAGGAGAAGGGGAACTATGTACAAAAGCACTTGGTATGGAATGCCTCATATGAGGAAAGGCTTAAGATTAAAGATTAAGGATTAAGAAAATTTGGAAAGGTAAGGTGAAGCCAGGTGGTAAAAGCTTTAAATGACAAATAAGGGAGTTTATATTTCTTAGATTAAATAGAGAGCTAATGGATCTTTTCTGAGACAATCAGAAATTTTTATTTTAGGGAAATCACAATAATAGCTATGTGAAGGATCAGTGTCAGAGAATAGAAAATCAATGTGGAGAACCAGTTAGAAGTAAGAGTTGTTGAGGGCCTGAACAAGATTGCTGGCTCTGTGGATTGTATAAAGAGGAAGGATACTCTGAGGGAAATTGCAGAGGTAGAATCTAAAGAATTAGAAACCAATTTCATATAAGGACCAGTAAGTGAGGAGCAAGGACTTGAATTTCATGCCAAGGCTGGAAACCAATGTGACTAGAAAGATGTTGGTATTCTTATTAAACTGAGGAAATTAGGGAAGATAATATGTTTTTGGTAAAAGATAATGAGTATTGATACACCCAAAGATCCAAGCTATTGAAAAAACTCAGTATTTGACAAAAACTGATGGGAAAACTGAAAAAGTGACTATGATAAAAATAGTTGTAAAAATATTCTCTCAAATGTATCTAATACTTTCAACCACAAATATATACAAGTTCCAGAAATAATGAGTTCTGGCTTAGAGCACGTGTGACAAAGGGAGCAACTCAAACGTGGAAGTTTTTTAGAAGAATCTTCATTATGTACCTTTAGACTTGGTACAGTTTTCTATAACACTACTTATTGAGTCCTGAGGTTGCTTTTCCTCTGTTTTGTTTGTTCTCAGTTCTTGATGCAGGCATTGACTCATTAAAGGTAATTCTTAGACTAGTATTCAAAGAGGAAGTCCAAAAAAATCTCTGGAAGTTCCTAATATCCTCTTTCAATCAATGAGGTCAAATTGGGGGAAGAAGATGAGTTTGAATCTCTTCTCATCCACCTGTGATTCCTTCTCAAATATTTTTTTTCTAAATCACTACTATTTGAGTCACCACTTTAATCTCTCATTTAAAAATGATTTCATGTCTCATGTGAGTCCCATAGTGCATGGCTAAGCAAGTCCCTCAAATAATCTGAACCTCGTTAAAATATCTCTTGATTGATTCAATGGAAGTGTATAGGTCTTAATTTCACTTCATTCAATATGGTTAAGGAGTTTAAATACATAAAGGAGGAGTATCTTTTGTCTTTGAGGCAAGAGGAAGGTTAGTGAACTTGGTAGGACTTATACTTTAGAGATATCAATTTGGCAGCTGTGAGAAGGATAGATTTGAGAGGAGAGGGGTGGAGCTGGAAGCAGGGATACTAATTATCTTGGAATACATTGGATTTAGCAATCTGTGGAACAGGATACAAAAGTATCTTTAAAAAGAAATATAAGGTAATTTCCTCATAAAGTCCCAACTACAATTTTTGGTCTCTGTATGCTTGCTATTTGTAAATGTTTCATTCAATCTTTTTTTATTTACACATCCTTGCTAATCAGTACAAATTCTCTTCAAATACACAGAAATAATCATCAACAAGCAGATTGCCCCAGAATACATTTCCTGATACCACTTTCTCTTCCTCTTAGCTATTTCTATCCCCTCCTACTCCTCACTTCATATCCTAAAAGTACTTGATCTGTAGAAGTGTTCTGAGCAAAATCTTCTTCTTCTTCTGCAACACTAGTTCCCAGTGAAATCAGCTACCAAATCTATACATTCACAGTGTGATTTCTTCCTTGCTTTCATCACTGGGAATGTACTTACTGTCAGAATGAACACATATGTCTTTGTACACTTGAAACATGGATTTTATTTCCTATTTTCTTTTTAGTAATGCCTCTCACAACCCTGTTTATCTTAGGGAAATTTCACAAAATTTTATTTGTATTTGGAAAATGGACACACAAATTATTGTCATGGAGAGGAGAACAAGTCAAACTTTAGTGCTTAAATATTGGTAGGAATTTTTAATCTTGATTCAGGAGGTATGAGAAGGTGAATGGTATGCTGAATGATTTTTCTGGTGGTTTAGGTGCTTCCCCACACAGAGAGAAGAGTCAACAGAGCCAAATACATTAACAGATAAATGGTTGGGAACTCCTAGGGAAAATGACTCCTGCTGACTAGTTCTCCCTGAAATCTAGGGATGGTAGGGGTCGAAGATGATAAGAATTAAGAGAAAAAAGTTATATATATATATATATATATATATATATACACACACACATGTAAGTATATACAGAAAGCACAGTATAATGTTGAAAAAGTGTCAAGGTTAGGAGACTAGATATATTCCTTGACAAATACAATAAGATTTTATTTTATTTTATTTCATTTGCTTACACGTGGTTTATTCTTTGATTTAATTGATTAACTTAATATAGAGTCCAGGTAAGCTTCACTCATACATAAATGAGGAAACTGAGTCCAAGAAAAAGAAGGCTTGCTTTTTACCCCCAAAGGACACATAGTGGTACTCAAGCCTAGAGTTTAAGTCTTTTAACTCTCATTCAGTACTCTGCACAGTATGCTTTTAGGTTAGGCCACTCAGCAAAAATCTTTCTTGAACCAGGAAAAGATGTTAGATGTTGATATTGATGTTGATGATAATGTTGATAACACTGATGATGTTGTTGTTGATTATGATGATGCTGATGTTGATGTTGTTGATGATGTTGCCAATATTGATGATATTGTTGTTGACAATGATGATGTTGATGTAGATGATGATGTTGACAACAATGTTTTTGTTGATATTGATGATTATATTGATGTTCATCATGATAATGTTGATGTTGATGATGTCCTTCATTGTGGTTGCAGCCAGGTCCCGTGTTATCCTAAATGTGGTTCCATGATATCTGAATAGTTTCTTCTTAGCAGTTTGTAGTATCTTTTCATTGGCCTGGAAGTTATTGAATATGGCTGTAACATTCCTGGGAGTTGTCAATTGGGGATTAAATGCAGGAGGTGATCTGTGGATTCTTTTAATCTCCACTTTTCCCTCTTGTTCAAGAATGTTGGGGCAGTTTTCTTGGATAATTTCATGTAGAATGATGTCCAGACTTTTCTTTTTGTCATGATTTTCCAGTAGTCCAATAATTCTTAAATTGTCTCTTCTGGATCTATTTTCCAGGTCTGTGGTTTTGTTAATGAGGTGTTTCATGTTTTCCTCAATTTTTTCATTCTTTTGATTTTGTATTATAGATTCTTGCTGCCTTGTGAAGTCATTTACTTCTAGTTGTTGGATTCTAATTTTTCAAGGCTGAATTTCATCCCTGGCTTTTTGGTCATCCTTCTCCTTCTGGTCTGTTTTTCTTTGTAGATCATCTTTCACTTTCTTTGCCTCATTTTCAAGCTGTTCAAGTCTGGCTTTCAAGACACTATTTTCTTGTTTTAACTCATGTACTTCTGTTTCCAGATAAGTTATTTGCTTTTTAAGTTCTTTTCCCAGTTGTCTTCAGCCTCTACTTGTTTTTTGAATTGTGTTTTGAGTTCTCCCAAAGCCTATGTCCAATTTGCTGGAGTTTCTGCATTTTGCTTGTTGTTCTTTGGTCTTCCTCTACTCCATTTGCTCTTTGTTTATTACTTGATAGAAGCTGTACATTATAATTTCTTTTTTCTTTTTCTGTTGTTTACTCATATTTTTTTCCTTCTTTGCCCCTGGTCATTTACTGTAATCTTGCTCCTCTGATTATTTGCTGTATCTATGGTTTTGGGCTATTCTGTCCTGAAGAGGCTTCTTCTCTGCTCTGCTAATTAACTAGATTAGGCTGATGGAGTATTAATGAGCCTTGATGTAAGATCTTCCCCAGCTGGCAGTAGAAGCTGAAGGTGTCCATGAAGGTGTGGAGTCTGAAGGGAGCTGTGCTTCTATCCCTCTTATCAAAGTATTCTGTCATAGTTGCAGCCTTGGTCCAGGGATCTGAATCAATAGAATTCTTAAGGCAGCTCTCAGAGCTCAGTCAGTAGGGGTGGGGTATTGGAGATTGAGCTTCCCTCCCCTTTGAAGGCTTATCTACCCTATTGATAGATTACATTAAGCCAGGGTGGAGTTGAACTGTGGAGTTGGATGTGCCCTTAGGCCAAAACTTCAAGAAGAAGAGGCCCAAGATGGAGAGTAGTAGCTGCAACTAAGCTGCCCTCCCCTCTGTACCTCTGTACCAAGCTGCATTCTTGCTAGCTGTTGTCAGAGCCTTGAGCTTGGCACAGCTTTGGCAGCAAGGCATTTCCTCTGGACTGGAGCCCTCTGAGAGACTCAGCATAATAGAGGTGGGGGAGAAAATCCTGGGAATGTCCTTCTTCCTTTTCCTGAAACCCAAGTATTTAGTCTTCTCTGGGTACCTTTTAAGTTAAATTGAGTAGGAAGGTCCCGTGTCTCTGTCTCTGTTCTGTTAGATTTGGTTTTCTATACCCTCAAAGCACTTTGTTTTTAATTGGTGTGGAAGGGTTTTCACAAAGGTCTGGAATTTTGATGCTTCCAAGAGGCCATATCTTGACTCTGCCCTTCACAATAATATTTTAAATTAGAAAAGCATGGCCAAATAAAATGATACACTTTGAGTTAAACTCTTTCCCTTCTATCAAAGGAACAATGGATTGTCATCAATACAGACACAAAGAATTTTCATCTGAAAGAATGAGTTTGACCAGTCTCTATGAAGTTCAAAATATAAGAGAGTTGGACCTAGAAATGGGAGGTCCTGGGTTCAAATCTGGCCCTAGATACTTCCTGGCAGTATTATCCGGGGCAAGCCACTTAAGCCCCATTTCCTAGCCCTTACTCCTTTTCTGTCTGGAACCAATATATATTATTGATTCTAAAATGGAAAATAAGTGGTTGTTTTTTTTTAAAGAGTTACAAAAACATAAGACCTCATGGTTCTATGTGTGTGTGTGTGTGTGTATGTGTGTGTTTGATGAGACATTATATTAACAGATATTGACAAGGAAATAAAATTTTTCCAAAGATACAATTTAATACTTTTAATGAAGGATAAAAAGGTAGTGGCAAAATAGTATAAAGAAAACAAAATTGGAATGGACATCAAGACACCTTTTAGCAATGGACAAATCAATTCAAATATCTAAATTGTTTTGCTCACCTCTATGATAAGAGTTTTGGTCTACATAATCCCAAGTCTGGAAGGTTTTTCTACTTCTGATTATTTCAAATGTAAATATCAAAAAAAAAATGACACACATCACAATCTTTCTGTATAACATCAATGGCTAGCTTTTTTGTTTTTTGAAAATGCTCATCTCATTTAAATATAGAGAAATATGTATTTATTTTTTTATATGTTCATGTGGCTTGCTATTACAATTGAATAAAATAGACAAATCTAAAGATTTAAAACTCTTATTCCTATGATTGCTCCTAAAATGTTGAAATAATGAACATTTGAGAGGCTACAGAGATTTTTCCATTTTATTTTATTTTCTCTTGGTAGGTTTACTGATTATTAAATGGTTTCTTGAAAAGCTATCTTCAATAGCGGTAAGAAAAGTTTGAGGGTGAACCTTTGAGAATAAAGGTAGAAATCTAGAATTCTGTAAGCACTCTACAGGAAGTAATTTCTCTTGTTTTATACCAATCAGAAATTAGATTTATTTCCTAGTGTATCTATCCATGTGTACATACTGGACAATTAGTTTACCAATTCATTGAAACAAATGAAACAGAAATAAATATAACTTGACTATTTCTTTCATGAAGATAACTATGTGAATTCCCTTCTGATGCAAACATTCTATGTAGGATATGAATGATATAAAGAGCTGATAGACTGGGGTTTTCAATACTGTGTTTTATGCTTTTTCTTATTACAGAAGGAGACAATACAATTTCCTGCCATAAGGAAATATATAATTCCATGTATGGATACAATTTTAGTCCCTAGAAATAGCACATGTGATATCACTGGTCTCTGAATGATCTCCACATTTTTTGAATTAATTAAATTTACTTGGTCTGTGAAATAAATATTTTGTTATTTGTTGTATAAAGATATAAACTTCCTGATTTTAATAGATGTGCAATATTGGGGAAGAATGTTTTAAACCATAAAATATCTTAGAATATATGCTTTTTGAGGACATAAAATGGGACAGGAGAAATATTTATTAAGTGCTTACTATAGGCCAAGATCTATACTAAGCACTTCATAAAGAATATCACTCAATACAGATTTATTTAACTTATCTTTGTTTATCCCTTACACTGAACCTAATACATAGAAGACTCTTAAAATATTTGTTGAATTAATAAACAAATAAGGGAAAGAATTAGGACCCAATGAGGAAACATAGGCCAAAGAAGGATTTGTTCCAGTAGTTTTCCATAAAAGTTACCAAAACCAATCAAAAGAGAGGAAAGAAGATTGAGAAATTTTCTTAGATATTCACTAGTAAGGATTTCATTCTCTGGCTGATGGTATCATCATTAATAGGTTTAATTGTCATTGCTGTAGCTATATGTATATCTATCTATATATGTATATCTATCTATCTATCTATCTATCTATCTATCTATCTATCTATCTATCTATATATATATATATCTAAATCTATATCTATATCTATATATATAGTCTTGGTCTTCTAATAAATTACATTTCTGCACCACGAAATTCTTATTTTATGTTTCAAAATTGATGGTACTCTTTACAAAGCTGGGATTCAGCATGTGCAAAACAAATTCATCTTTTCTTCAGAGACAACTGATTTTATTAATAGACACAGAAAAATATCATTGCCAAAGTAAAATATTCATTCTATTAGCCATAAAATGTATTAATCTAAAGGGGCAGCTAAGTGGCTCAGCAGATTTAGAGCCAGGCCTAGAGACATGAGTTCCTGGGTTCAACCTTGGGCTCAGACATTTCTTACCTGTGTGACCCTAGGCAAGTCACTTAACTCCCATTATTTAATCTTTAGCCCTCTTCTGCCTTAGAACTAATACACAATATAGATTCTAGGACAGAAGGTATGGGTTTAAAAAAAAGAATAAATCTAAAAGCAGCAATTTTAACATATACAAAATAACTATATAAGAGCAAATACTAGCATAATATGCAATAGAGAAATATTGGATAATTTCTCATTAAATATAAGGCTAACACAAGAATGCCACCTCTCAATATTCAAAAGTACATTAAAGTTCATACTACAAAAGAAAATATAAGAGAATCAGAGATGTTACTCTTCTCAGGTATAGAGGAAGGAAATTTTTTTTTTTACCAAAAAAGGGATATAAGTAATAATGAAAATGAAATAGATAATGTTAATGACATGATCATTTAAAAATCCAAAAATTTAATTATGTGAAAAAAATTTTTTTTCCAAAATAAATCGAACACAGCCAAAATAAGAAAGGTTACAGGGAATTGGGGAAAATCCCATCAAATATATCTCATAAGGGACTGAAATCTAGATATGTTTGGTGTTCAGTAATTCAGTTGTTTCCAACTCTTTATGATCCCATTTCCAAAGTATGCCAGGCCATCTGTCCTTTGCTATATTTCAAAATTTGTCCAAGTAAATATTCCCTGCTTCCTTCCATTTCATCCTCTGCCATCCCCTTCTCCTCTTACCTTCAATTTCCCCAAACATCAGTCTTTTACAATGTGTATTGTCTTCTTGTCAGGTGGCCAAAGTATTTAACATCTACTTCAGTGTTTGTCATTACTAGGAGTCAGAAATAATTTCCTTAAGAACTGACCAATTTGATCACCTTGCTGTCCTACCAACTGAAACTCTTCTCCAGCACTATAATTCAAAAGCCTCAATTCTGCATTATTGAGCTTTTGTTCTAGTCCAATTCTCACAACCAAATATTGCTACAGAAAAAAACCAAAACAAAACAACGTAGTTCTTACTATATGGATCTTTGTTATCAAGTGTGTTATTTGGAATTTTGGGGGTTCATTTGAGCCTTAAAATATTTAGATATATGACAAACTAACTCTGGACTTTTAGGGGACTTTGAAACTACATTTCCCATGATTCAATGGGTTTCTGATTTGACATGATGACATGAACCAAGGTAAAGTGTAGCTTAAATAGAAAGGACTTGATTGGGATGTCCTCTTTTGGCACTTGGGAGAGGTGGAGAGAAGGTATGGCGGGGAACTTGAATTAGATCTTAGCAGGTGTGTGGTCATCTTATATTTTACCAACATGGCCATAATTAAAATATTAATACTTCTTTTAATATCCTTCTATATTTATTATAATTGTAACAGTTTGGTAGACCATGTTGGAAACATAACTCTCAATTTTTCAGATCTGAGAGCATTTAAAATCCTCTCCAGAGCTATAGACATGCTTCTGCAGGTTTTGCTCTTTTCTTTTTGGCCACATTGCTCAGTTCTTTTGAGCAATTTTTCGAAAGGGGAAAATTATTTTTCTGCACCCCACTATTTCCTTTTGAGGGACTTTTCCAGGAAAGTGGAATGCCATTTTTCCAACAGCCCTTCTCTGACTGCCAGTTCATACATTCCCCATGAATTTGGTTTCAAAGACTGCCCACTCTGCCTGCCAGATCCTCCCTGGGTTGCTAGTTTTTTCCTGTTGCCCAGTGCTGATCCTAGCTCTTGCTAGACTGTTCCAATGCTGGATTCCTTATGCTACCTCTGCCATTCCTGCCTTGCTGCTGCTACTGCTGCAGCTGCTGCTTCTGCCTGCCTCCTGTCAGGCTCCCTGCCCTCCCCCACTGTCTCCACTGCTTGATGCCTATCCCAGAGACTGATTCAATCAGAGAACTGAATGGGTTTTGTTTCTGTTTTTTTTTAAAGCCTCTGTATTTTATTGTATTTTGCTGATTAGTTTGTGAAATAATTTTGTTGTTTTCTTGATTTTTCTGTTGCACTGAATCATTAAATTAATTCTGTTTATGATTTTATTGTAACTCCCAAATAGTGAGCAAATCTATTAGAACTGGTAAAAAGAAGTTTTTGACTGTATTGCTTATAATCTCTTATTTCTCATATTGTATTTCCTGATTTCTTTAAGGTTTCATTTTTTACATGTATCAATCCAATTCTGTTATCTGTACCATTTATGAATATCTTAAACATTTTTAAGTTGTAAAAAAGCCCATAAGCCTTATGTATACTGGATTTGCCATCTCAACTATAGGAGCACATGTCTTAAGTTTTTATTTTATCTTGATAATTGTGTACAAATTTAGAGATTTTAATGCCTTGAGAATTTAAATTATAATTTCATGAGAGGTCTTTAGAATTGACTTTAGATGCCTAGTACTCTTCTGTATAAATGATAAGGTTTTACATATTTATTTTAAAGAATTGTTGTCTTAAAGGATAAGGTTTTACATATTTTATTATAAAGAATTGTTGTCTTAAAGGGGTAGAGGAAACATGGTAATTTCCTACCCATTTTTTTTCCTGTAAGCTTGATGTTTAGTCTCTATGCTTTAGCTTCCTTTCCCATCAGAAGGATCTAGAATTCCTGAGTATAATTTAGAACCAGAAGTTTTTTTTTTTTTAAATCAGATTTTTTTTTTAGGCTTTGCCCCACAATTGCTATGGAGGTAGTAATAGAGTTTGTTGAGAAAATATCTTAGCCAAGGTTGAATGTTGAATTTGTAACAAGTATACAATTTTTTTTAAAACATCATAGCAAGTGGGTATAATAATGGGCTAGTTTGCTATTGTTTTTAAATGTGTTATTGGAAATTATGGTACTTTAGATGAATGTGCATTATGAACCTGCTATTTTGTAGAAACCATTTACACTCACAATTCATGCAAAAGCTTAACAGGAATGGATCTCATTTTGGGGTGAAAAACCTTTCACTAGTTCTAAGCTATATATTTTTTGATTTTTAAAACATTCTTTTATTTTCTTCCTTGCATGTACAATGCAATATGTGTTCTTTCTCTCATTTTTTATCCTTGAGAACATTGCATTTTCCCTGAATTTTTAATTTTCTTATTGCTTTTTCTTTTAATTTTTTAATAGAGCAATTGATTTTTTCCTTTTTCTTATTTTTGTACTTAAAGTACATATAATCAATGTTAATCCTTTTTTGATTTTTACAGTGATATAAGCTTAATAAAAATATATATATTTGCTATAATATTAATGCATACCCCAAAAGCCTTAGACTATGGTAACCTGCCAATTATTGGTAAATATTATAGTAATGTGATTAATGTCTCTATTATTCCAGGAGAAGAGAGATAAAGAACCACAAGTTTATGGAGACTGACTGAGAAATCTGCAAAGTGCCAAGGAGCAAAAGGCCATGCAGACCATGGATTGAGAAAGTTCTATGCCAATACTGAGGGGCTTGAAACTAGTGTTTGAGTTCTGCGGTTGCAGCTTTTCTAACATTTTAGAGGCCAGACTTCCCCTTAACTTCTATTCCTAGTAAAGCACCTAAGATTGGCTATCATTATGCCTTATTCCCTGAGAAGGTGCAGAAAAAAATCAGACCAGGAAAAGACATTTCCCTTTCTCACATATTTAGTCCTGTTATTTTTCTTTTATATAGAATGACAACTTTCTGTAGTCCTGGTTCCTGGATGGGTAATTGCAAACTGCTTAAATCACTTTAATTGGGTCTTGATTCAAAGATCTGTTATGTTTATTTTTCCTTACATTTTTGCACATGAGATTTTGACATTTTAATTTCATTCACAAGTTAATTTTTTCTCCTTTATTTAGATTTCATTTTTAAAAATTTCTTTTGCCAATTGATTTCATACCACCCCTTGACTCAGCCATGTATCCTTAGCTGACCTGGGGTACCCTCTTCAGGGTAAAATGTGTTATTTGGAATTTTCCTCAGGGAGGTGTGTTAAGTTTTATAATCATAATGTCTGTATTATAATTTATAATGTAAAATTTTTAACTCTTTTAGGAGAAATTTCAGGAGGGAATGTATAGTTTACAGAAGAAAATGTATGTTTTATAATCTATAATGTAAAGTTTAAAATTCTTTTGAGTGTAATTTCAGGATAAGAATTATGCCATCTCCCCAGAATCCAGACAACGAACCTGTTTGGTGAAGACACCATGAAGATGCCTGAAGAGCCTTCACTGGATCATGAAGAACCAAATTGAACTTAGGGGTGCAGTTGATTGAACTATGGGGAGTTGAATGAGTTGAATGCATTTGTTTTTGAATGTACACTCTTATGCCAATAGGGTACTGCCCCAATAGGCTTTTTGTCAAGGTGGCTAGTTTTTATCCTTTTTTTTTTAAATCCCCAAATTCCTATAATTTAGAAGTCAACTATATTTATAATATCCAATGAAAAAGACCAGTCTTTTTCTCTGGATCTCAGGGGGGAAATGTGTTATTTGGAATTTTGGGCCTTCATTTGAGCCTTAAAATATTTAGATATATGACAAACTTCCTGTGGATGTTTAGGGGACTTTGAAACTACATTTTCCATGATTCAATGGGTTTCCAGTTTGACGTGATGATGTGAACCAACGTAAAGCTTAGCTTAAATAGAAAGGACTAGGGGCAGCTGGGTAGCTCAGTGGATTAAGAGTCAGGCCTAGAGACGGGAGGTCCTAGGTTCAAATCTGGCCTCAGACACTTCCCAGCTGTGTGACCATGGGCAAGTCACTTGACCCCCATTGCCCACCCTTACTACTCTTCCACCTATGAGACAATACACAGAAGTTAAGGGGTTTAAACCAAAAAAAAATAGAAAGAACTTGATTGGGACATCCTCACTAGGCACTTGGGAGAGGTGGAGAGAAGGTATGGCAGGGAACTCGAATTAGATCTTAGCAGGCACGTGGTTTTTTATATTTTACCAATGTGGCCATAATTAAAATATTAATACTTCTCATAATCTCCATCTATATTTATTATAATCCTAACACAAGGTGATGATTCTTTTTTTTAAATATGCTTTCCAGATTTGCATAGCTTTCCTTCCAAAGTCTAGAAGGAAATAACACAATTATACAATATAAATATTCATTCCCCAATGACTAAGTGATCCAAGAATAAAAGAAAACAGTTTTTAAAAAGAAGTGCAAAATATTACCTATTTACAGAAATGAATCAAATAAGTAATAGGCAGAAATATTAGAATTTTTACATTTTATGTGAGAAATTGATAAACTGGGAAAAGTATTAGAATTATAGATATAAGGGAAAATTGTAAAACATTCATGGATCTGTGAATTAGTCCTATCATTCTTGATAAAAATAAAGATTATACAAAGACATTGATTAAAATATGCATCCACATTGAACCCAGATTCTACTTGTTGATATATGCCTTAAGGATGCCAGAGAGCTAAAGAAATATCCACCATAAACATAATATTTATTACAGTGTCTTTTGTGGTGTGGAAGAACTAGAAACAAAGAAGATTCTCATTAATTAGGTAATAATTATGCAACTGAATGTAATGGAATATTTTTAAAAATATGAATGTAAAAAAAAACAAGGACATATGGAAAAAATAAAATCACTGAATAAACAGAATGAGGTAAACAATTATTAACAATGCCTAAAAGATATATCTAAACAACTACTACCATAGAATCAAATAAAATAAATGTCATGAAATTACATTTAAAAATCCTATCCATAAAGAAAAATAGATATAAAAATTGCATCCTTCCTTTCTCTGAAGAGGTGAGATATTATGTGTGTAGAACTTGACTTTTACTATCATATTTTAGCATGTATTGTTAGGTGTTGTTGAAGTTTGTGTCGTTTTTTATCCTTGTTATAAGGTTTGATTCTAATAGTTGGAAATAGGAGAAATATTTTGAGAAATGAGAGAGATTTAAAAACAAGAGATCATATATTTTTTAATTTATAAAGGGGAGGGAAATTAGCTTGAAGTTTCTCTCTTCTCTTGAAATAGAATTTAGGAGAATAAAGTAAACAAAGTAATGAGTGTCTTCAAGTTGGAAAAGAGAATCTGAAGATTAAAGAACTTTTGAAAAGTGAAAGAACAGGAATTAGGTGACACAGACATTAAAGAGAAGAAAAAAGTCTCTGAACACTAAGGAACTACATATTAACAATAAGGCTGTTTTCTCAGAGTAAAATTGTTCCCTTTATGGAGAAGCAGATGCCAGCACTACCAATAACAATGATGTAAATCACCAGTTGCTTCAAGGTAAGAGATCATTCAATGAAGATAAGAGGAAGAAGAGATAAATACTAACAGCTGGGGACTTCCTACTGTCTGTTACAAAAGAGTACATTTATCTACATGATAGTAACAAAAATAATTATTATTCAAAATAATAATATAATTCATTCATTGTAATAAAATATCTACAATATTTAAGGAAATAATGAAAATAGAAATGAAGGGGGGAATGTGCTTATATTCTTAAAAATATACAGAAATTATGTGACTATCTTCCCAAGATATGTATCTCAAATGTTTTAAAAGGATTGCCACCCTAGTCAAAACCTAGAGACCAGTAAACATTCCTGTTGATTCCTATGAACAATGACACTGATAGAAGAAACAAAGGCATGATTGCTGAATCCTAGGCAAGAAATTATAGATAGTAGAGGAATAGGTGGTGTTTCAATTGCTTTACCCATTGAATGAATTGATTTCAAATGAACATGTGGATGTTAGAAATGAAACAGTGAATTCAAGTTATGATCAAGAAGAATTTGAGAACAGGTAAGAGATTGCTGGACTTGCATGGAAACAACATAGTAATGATGAGAAACTTCAAATATCGGAAATCTGATTGGTCTCTTTCTTTTCCAAAAGTAAAATAGAGGATGAAGTCTTGGTTTCTTTAATGACATTAAGATTCCTTAAAAGGAAATAATGTTATTCTGAGCCTGATTTTGACCAAAATGTAGCATCTCATTATTGAACCAGAATCCAGTTGGAATTCTGGAAGTAAACAATCACTATATCTTAGAAATCACATTAGAGAAAGGATGGGGCATAATTTTTACATATCCTAGGTAGTTAGAGGACATCTTTCAAAGGACTTGAAGAAAAGTTTAATGTGATCCAATGTACAAAATTCAGTAGAGGGAGAGAGAAGAGAAGGTCTTAATAGGATTTTGAAGAGAAAAAGGAGTAATTTCAATGAGGAAGAAAAGATGTACTTTGCAAAGAGGCTAATGTGGTTGCAATTAATTTTTAAAAGACATATCAAATGTTAAAGCATGGATAGATGATGGAGGAAAAAATAAAAAAGCCTGATATGATAGGTAATAACAGATAGTAATTATATATTGATTTAGGGTGTGAAAAGTACTTTAGTAAATTATTTCTACAATCTGACTTTCCTGGCTTTTCTAGTTTTCTTTGAGTTTCAGCTAAAATCCCACCCTCAAGAATAAATTTTTTTCATTCCCTCCTTATCCTCATCCCTGTTCTCTCTTGGTTATCTCCAATATAGCCTTTATTTATCTTATTTGTCAATACTGATGTTCTCTTACTTGATACTGTAAACTTTGGGAGCAAGGGTTTTCTTTTATATTTTTATGTCCCCAACATTTAGCACAGTGACTAAAATAGATTAAGTGTCGCTATATCTTTTGCAATTTGATCCAAGACAAATGTTTTCGGGTACATTAAACCAGTGGATGAATGGAAAGCTACTGATGAATATTAAGGAGACTAAAACCGTTTTAAACCTGTATGAGGAAAAGTAGGGGATATCTGTTAATTACTAAAGAAATAACCACAGCATTTCCTAAATGAGCAAATTAATATAAAGATTATTAATCATGGCATTTCCCTTCAAGATGTATAGAAAATATTGCTCTGTAAGGCACATTTGCTTTCCAGATGCTGATATAACCTGCCTTTCAATTATAATGCTGAAGATGTAAGACTTATCAAATAAACCATATGAGAAGAATAGTTTGTGACAATGCAGTTCCCTTTTCAGTAAAGGGAGGGTGGGATATGTAATATGGTAAGACAACAAGCACAATAGGCAATTAACTAGGATGTCAGACAACAGATTTATCATATCACCTCATCCATCTGCCTCTGAGTTTCCTGTCTTTCATGAAGGAACTAATTTAAAGCAAAGAAGAAAATTAGATTTTTCATGTTTCTATTCAGACATTTAGCTTTCGTTAGAGTTTAGGGCAGATAAAGTTCAGGTTATACTTATTTTATGGTTCTATTTCCAATGGCTTCCTACATTATATAATCAAGGAAAATAATCACAGATCATAAATGTTCAGTATAACATTCTTATCTTAAATTAATTAAATAATTTTGCATACATTGTCTCTCTGCATTTATTTAACAATTTAAAAACAAAAAGTAAGACTTCACAACAGACACGTAGTAATTCAAAATAAATTTCATAATTGGCCATGTCCAAAAAAGTGTATCATTCTAATTTTTCAGACCATCATCACCTTTATCTTCTGTATTTGCTTTTTTTCACTACATTCATCATAGGTCTAAGGTCTTTCAAAATTGTTTTTCTGTATAATCTTATTATTATTGTGTAAATTCTTTTTAATTATCCTTATCATTATCAGTTAATTAAAATATCTATTTAGGACTTTTTTACTGTTCATTTAATAATTTCTTATAGCACCATAATTCATTAAACCATATACCATGATTTATTTAACTATTTCCCTTGAGGATACTTCCTTATTTTCTAGCATTTTGCTGCCATGAATAGAGATGCTACATTATTTTGAAATGATTTTTTTCCTCTTTCATTTACCCTTTTTCCTTCATTTCCCTTTTTTCCTTCATTTTCCTCTTTTCTAATCTTATCAATATGACTTGGAATCTCAGAGTTACTTTGATTTTAATTCTCTTAATTGTTAATGAATGGAATTATTTTTCACGTGGTTTTTGATATCTTTCAGCTTCTGCCTCTGTAAAGGACCTTTGATAATTTATCTTCTGGGGAATGGTTCTTAGTCTTATAAATTTGTTTTACTTACATGTCTTTCATAAGAGATTATTATCATGGAAATAACAATTTTTTCCTTCTAGTTACTCATCTCTCTTCTACTAATTGACAGCATCAAATTTTTTTAGCAAAAGTTTCACATTTTACATGATGAAAATTGTCAATTTATTATTTTTTATGCTCTCAATCACTTTCTGGGTCATTAACTTTTCTTTAAATAGCTCTAAAATGTCTTCCTTGTTCTTTTAATCTGCTTATTATGCAAATTTTAAAATCTGTCTATCTGTTTTAGAATTTTTATTGGTATATGAAATGAGATGTTCCTTTAGATAAAAAAGAAAACTGTCAAGCCAATTTCCAGTTTCTCCTGTAATTTTTGTCAAAAAGTGAGTTCTTACTTCAGTGACTGGGATCTTTTGAGTTTAACAAGCAATATCATACAATGTTCTATTATTTTTATATGAAATGTGCTTAGTCTATTCCTCTGATAAATCTCTCTGTATTTTAACCAGCACCAATTCATTTAGATGATTATCTCTTTATGCTACAGTTTAAGACCTGGTAATTATAAACCCTTTTCCTTCCCATTTTTTTAATTATCATTGCCCTTAAAATATTTAACCTGTCATTGCTACATGAATTTTATTATTTTTCTAACTCTATAATATAATTCTGTTAATTTAATTGCTACAACAATTATTAAGTAAATTAATTTAAGTAGTGTCAGGTTTTTTTTTAAATAAATAGGCCCTACATAGACAATGATTATTTCTATAATTATTTGGGTATTTCTTCTATAAATAATATTTTGTAGCTGGATATGTATTATCTAGTATTTGTTATTATATACTACAATGTATAATTATATATGATAAATTGTTAAAATGTAATTATATACATTGAATATTACATATGTCTACATATATGCACAATTCTATTTTTTAATCCCTTACCTTCTATTTTAGAATTAATAACAAGTGTTGGTTGCAAGGCAGTAGTAGGGGTGAGGCAACTGGGGTTCAGTGACTTGCTCAAGTGTAAGGGGAAAAAAGGATTTTATGGGTTCAATATATTAAAAGGTGGGGTCACCAGGGGAAATTTCCCCAATTAAGGAATAATCTCAAGTCAAAACTGACTTTTATGATGATTTATTTACAATTAGGAAGGTTGAAGGTAGGGAAATTGAGAGAGAAACTCTTGCCCAGACCAGGTAAGAATTTAGAGGCCCCAGCAGAGGGGGCACAGAGGTGAATTAAACAAGGCTTCTAGCCACAAGGTCTTTTACAATTAGAGAGGCGAGAGGCCTCCCTGAGGCTACAGCCTCCAGAAACCCCAAGGGAGGAGAAGGAGAGTCAGCCTAACTTGCCCATATGGAACAGTCTAGGCCATGACCCAGCGAAGCTCCCTCAGGGGCCCTTCACCGCACCAGTCGCAGCCTCCCTCCTCTTCCTCCCTGGAAGGGCTCACCTATATGCAACTTCCAGTGCCTTCCCCTAGCCTGGGTTTCTCAGAGAAAGCTTAGGGGGCAGTGCCTCAATTCTGATTGGTTACTCACTCTAGCACACGTGGGTTAGGACCTCCCAGAATTGGAAGGTGCTCTCACCTTTGTGTAGACTTAATTTAATTATCACACAGGATCACACAATTAGGATATATTACTCTTTAAACATTTTTACCTAGGGGTGTTGGTAAGATGGCATCTTAACATCAATGAAAGCTGAAACCATATTGATAATCCTTCCAAACCAATCTTAACAAGGAACCCCAAAATGACAGAAGTCAAAAACCAACATATGTCTTGATTCCAATTGCTCAGTAAAATCTCCAGAATCATGAATAAAATACTCTATTTGACATTTATATCCCTTCATAACTGACTCCCTCCTACCTTTCCTATCTTCTCTCTCTTTACTCCCCCCACCTACAAACTCTGATCTATTGACACTGACATCCTTGCTGTCCCTCAAAAAAAGGTATCTCCCAATATCTGTTTTTGTTAGCTGTACCCAAGTCTTACATGGTCCCCTTCTCATCTCCACTTCCTGGCTTCCTTAGATTTCTTCCAGCCCCAGCTCTTTCTACAAAATCCTCTCCTTCAATACTAGTGTCTTCTCTCTGTTGGTTATACCCAATATATCCTGTATATATGTCATTTGAACATAGTTTATTGTTTCCCCAATTGGAATGGGAGCTCCCTGAGAACTGAAACTTTTAACTTTCTTTGTGTACCTTTCTTTATGTCTCTTTCCTTTTTACTTAACATAGTTGCTGGCACTTAGTGGATGTTTACTACTAATAGATGGTTGACTAATTGAATATAGAGTTAGAAACTCCAGGTTGGAATTCTGTCATTTATTTCTACAAATGGACAAGTTATCTAATTTCTTGGAACTTTACTTTCCAGGCTATAAAATACAGAAAGGTCTCAAATTGGTTAGTCAAAGGAATTGGGGATAGAGAAGATTCAGGTTAGGAGTAGGTAGGAGTAAGTAATGGTAGTAAAGCTATTTAGTTTGATTAGAAGAACTGTGAGCAATGAGAAGAAACTATAATGAGAAAGATATAGGTTTGAAAAGGAAATGCTAGGAATTAGATTAAATGAGATAATTCTGCTTGCTAAAAAGCTCTTACCACATTGCCTAACACTTATAAAATGCTTGTTTCTCCCTTTTCTCCCCAAAAGTGGAATTTGCTGCCCTGAAAATAGTGGATTTCCCCTCATCAAAAATGGTCTAGATATCAATTTTTCTGGTAGGTTTTAAATATATATTTTTTTCTAGGAATGGATTTTACTATATGGCAATCAAGATCCTTTTTCATCCTAAGAATATTTTTCAATTATTATATGTATATATATATGTATAAACACATATGCGTGTACATATATACACATATATATGTATACACACATATATAAATCCCATCAGGGTGAAATGTACAAAATGTGTTATCATTATTGATAGTTTTTGAACTTCATTTGATCATTAGTGGTTAAAAAATAGAAAATTGATTTAAGTTTGACATTGAGTCATTCACAGAATACAATGACTGCCTTTCATATTTATCAGTTCAAAAGCCAGGCCTGGTTCAATCTAAATGGTATAAAGACACATTTGCATGGAGAGAGATATGTGAACTAGCACTTTTATTTAATTTCATTGAGTAATCATTTCCATTATCCAAGCTATAGGGAAATCCAAAAATGAAATAATAAGACACAATCCATGTTCCTTGATCCTCCCACTCCCAACAAAGCTTACAGTTTAGTAGTAAATTCTTACCATGCTACTTTTTATCTGTGTCACATATGGCAAGTCACTTAACTTGTGAAAAGTCAAAGATCAGAAGAATTAAAGATCACTTTCAGGTTGGGTCATCAGTGAAGTCTATTTGAAGATGGCCTTGAACTAAATCTTGAAAGAGGACTAAAAAAAATCATTAAATATTTTGCCTAAAGTTTTATGTCTATTTAATTAATTTTAAAAGGGTCATTCAAATATTTATAGGAAACATAAATCACCTTTTTCATATGTTATAAAATTTGCTATGTCAAAATGAAACCAAGGAATAGAGAGTAAAGTGCTGGCCTAATATTTTGATCACTTTTTACAAAGAAGTTTTCATAATTCTTTACAAACAAATCAATAAACTTTACTCATAATAAAATTGAGAACAAGAAAAATAGCCTTCTTTGAATATTATTTTGAGAAAAGTCCCTTCAACATGCATTAATTCCCCGCCACCACCCCCTAACAGGTGGTTTTACAATCACATAGCTCTCTCACCTGAAACAGGAATATATCCCATCTGCCCTTTTCACTGGCCCTCCCAAATTGGCAGAGATCCATTGTCAGCAGTAGAAAGACCCCACATGACCTAGGCAATCTCTGCAAGGAGCATTCACAGTTTGCCTCCCCCTAACCCCCAACTTCTCACAAAAAATAAGAAATTGTAGCTTATAACAAGGTCAAAATGGAAAAGTTTTATTGGCTGCTTAAACATAATAATTAAGTAATAATGATGGCACTTCCCATCCCAGGCTTCCTCCATGTAGGAGATAAGCCCATTATATCTTCACCCAACCCCAACTCCCTCATTACTAAAACAAATGCTTGGGATGACATGGAAGTCAAAGCAGTCATGATAAAGGTCTGACAATAATTTAAACAAGATACAGGGTAAAAGTCTTCTCCTTTCAGGAAGGCATATAATATGATGCTTTGGGATTTGACCAGAAAACGTTTTCTGCTTGGAAAATTGGAAAACATTATGGGAGGGATTAGGTTTAGATCAGCATCTCACACCCTACGCCAAGATAAATTCAGAATGAATGAATGACTTAAATATAAAGAAGGAAACTATAAGTAAATTAGGTGAACATAGAATAGTATACCTGTCAGATCTATGGGAAAGAAGAGATTTTAATACCAAGCAAGAGATAGAGAATATTACAAATGTAAAATGAATAATTTTTATTACATTAAATTAAAAAGTTTTTGTACAAACAAAAACAATGCAACCAAAATTAGAAGGGAAGCAGAAAATTCAGAAAAAAATCTTTATATCAAAAACCTCTGACAAAAGTCTAATTACTCAAATTCATAAGGAGCTCAATCAATTGCACAAAAAAATCAAGCCATTCCCCAATTGATAAATGGGCAAGGGACATGAATAGGCAATTTTGAGATAAAGAAATCGAAACTACCAATAGGCACATGAAAAAATGTTCTAAATCTCCTATTATTAGAGAAATGCAAATCAAAACAACTCTGAGGTACCCCCTCACACCAAGCAGATTGGCCAATATGACAGAAAAAGAAAGTAATAAATGTTGGAGGGGATATGGAAAATTGAGTCATTAATGCATTATTGGTGGTGGTGTGAATTGATCTAGCCATTCTGGAAGGCAATTTGGAACTATGCCCAAAGGATTTTAAAAGAATGCCTGCTTGATCTAGCCATACCACTGCTAGGTTTATACATGTAATGGGAAAAGAAGAGATAGGATAAGACTTAAGAGAAGTGAAAGGTCTTTAAGACACATACTAGGGACTAGAGGGAAAGGATTTTAGCAGGTAGAAGGTAGAAGAGGAATGGTTTGGAAGTGACAACTGCTAGAGTGAGTGACTTCATAGAGGAAGAAGTGGAACTCTTCTTGTCCAGAAGGGTGGAGGAAAGGTGGCTTGTCAGGGCTTAGCTACCTCAACCTGACTGGAGGAGAAACCCCTAAATCACCTTTGGAGGTACTCCGTTTGGGAATATCTAGAAAAGGATCTGACCATACCTGATATGCTTTCCAGAATGTGTTTTTTTTTTTTTTTCTAAAAAATCCTGTCAGATTGGATTTGAAGTTTTACCTCAGGAGTCAGACCCCCTGGGGTAGACTTAGCCATTTGAGAGCAATGATAATGGGTTTTGGAGACAGCTTCTGAATTAAGTTTAACCAGCTATTGAGGGTCATAGATAGGTAGCTTAGTCAGCTTTTGGTGAATACCTAGATAGAAATAGGGAGCTGATAAGTTAGCCAGAATACCCAAAGGCTCCCTCTTATGAGAGATATGGAGGGTTGTTGGTTGAATAGCTAGATCCCTTAGAGTTAGGGACCCTTTGTTCTGATCCTCAGTTTGTATACCCTCTATAAAAGAGACACTGATTTTATACGTCTATTGTCTCCAAGGTATTTGTACAATTGGCCCAGTGAGAGAATGTGATTCTGTTTCACTCTCACTAACTGGAAGTTAGAATACCCAGAGATCATGCCTGCGTATTGTTGTAGAGAAATATAGCTTTTAGTTAGCAGAGCAGACTTGACTGGCAAGGTAATTTAGAACCTTGAGAAGACACAGTGACACTGACAGTTTGAACCTGGTCTAGTGGTGGATTTGGTCAGACATATCATCTCTGAAGCTGTTTCCCTGGATCTTGGACTGTGTAACATCTTCTATCAAGCTTCCCAATGAAGTAGAAAGATTGAGAAGTAGATTTGTCTTTTGTGGTGAACACAAAGACCATCCCATCTCCCTCTTCACAAATTGGATTAACTTGCTGTGTTTCCTATTTCCTGTACCAGCTTTTGAAAACAACATTACTGGACATCTTTGTGAGATCCCCTCTTTCAATCAAGACCTTGCTCTTAGTAGTCTGCTGATAGATTTTAGCCTGTAGATTAGTTTGGTCTATCCCTTTACCACTGAGTGGAGATTTATAGATCCTAGAGTTAGTTTTCCTAATCCCCTCCATTCCCCATCCCACTTATTTATTAAATAGTTCAATCATCACAATCCTGCCTTGTATGTCCTTACCCAGATAGCTAGGTTGACACATTGAACCCACTGTGTATTGAAGCTATTATCCCTGGTTGTTGTTCTGTTATCAGTTATCCCCAGCTAAGTGATGTTGCCTGTGTTTATTCATTTACCCTTTCCAGTTCCCTTCATCAGTTTACTCACCTAATTGACAAAACCCATTTCCCCAATTTTACCACTAACTCATGTGGCACCCCACTTTCCACCTACTTTAATTATTTATTCAGTCACTTACTTCAGTATTCAGGGGGATCCATAAGTGGAAACTACCTCTCTCCATTCTGGGTCTCTCTCCTATACTTGTTTTTAGTTGGTCAGCCATCCAGGAACATTAAGTCTTTTAAAAATTGTCATGGTAGAGGCAGCCTATTAGAAAAATCAGAAGAGACAAATAAGGCAGAGCTCCACATATGGTCATATCTGTAATTGGTAATAGAGCTTGGAACCCCCAAAAATCATGTATGTAATTTGGCATTATTACCATACATAAAAAAGGCATCATTGTAGTATAATACAAAATAGTCTCCATTGCACTATGTTTAGACACACTGGAGAAATAAACTTCCTGGGTGAAATGAATTTCCACAGGGACACAGTAGGAATTATTACCTTCTTCTGTTATAACTACAATGCAATCTGTTGAAAACTACTTGCAAATAACTGTTTGATTGACAGCTAACTGGGAGATTCATTATGGGGCCCCCAGCAGATGAGAGAGAGGTACTGCAACTATCAGCTCCGACCATTGCTGAGTCTTTCTTATCAACAATTTGTCTGCTCTCAGGCTTCTAACCTACCCAGAAGCCCTCCTCCCCCCCCCCTCCCCGCTGTGATCCAAGATTCTAAATGGTTTCTGAGCTTAAAAAAACTTTAAATCTTTAAGGTCTTGCCCTGTACCAGTTGCTAACTATGCCTGTTCACTAACTTACTCTAGGAATATAAAATAGGGAAAAAAGGGAAATGGAGAATTACAATAAGCTGTTGTACAGACTTGTACGAAAATATTCTTAGCCACACTCTTTGTGGTGGCAAAAAATTAGAAAATGAGGGGATGTCCTTCAACTGGGGAATGGCTGAACAAATTGTGGTATCTGTTGGTGATGGAATACTATTGTGCTCAAAGAAATAAAGAACTGGAGGAATTCCATGTGAACTGGAAAGACCTCCAGGAATTGATGCAGAGTGAAAGGAGCAGAACCAGGAGAACATTGTACACAGAGACTGATACACTGTGGCACAATGGAATGTAACAGACTTCTCTACTAGCAGCAATGCAAGGATCCAGGACAATTCTGAAGGGATTGTGAGAAAGAACGCTATTCACATCTAGAGAAAGAACTGTGGGAGTAGAAACACAGAAGAAAAACAACTGTTTGGTCACATGGGTTGATGGGGATATGATTGGGCATGTTGACTTTAAATGATCACCCTAGTGCAAATATTAATAATATGGAAATAGGTCTTGATTAATGACGCATGTAAAACCCAGTGGAATTGCTCTTCTACGAGACTACAAGAGGGGGAGTGGGAGGAGGGGAGGGAAAGAACACGAATCATGTAAAATATTCTAAATTAATTAATTAACTAAACATAAAAAAAAGAAAATATGTTTTCTGTCAGTAAAGTATTGCTGCCTTTCATTAAAAAATATATATAAAATAATATTATTTTTTGGCCTAAGTCTTTTGTTGGGACATGGAAGCCTCATTGCATGCAACATTTTATTAATATGTGGAAAATATTGTAGCACAACGTGTAGGTTAACTCTTTTAATTTGAAACTGTAAGAGGGAAAAAAGAGGATTTTACTCCTTACAAAACCACCATGGCAACACAGGGCAAAGGAGGCAATAGAGGAGGAATCTGTGTCTATTATTGAGAGGAAGACTTAGAAATACTAAAGTTCACTTGTGTCAATTTTAGAGTGTTTGTGTGGTGTGGTGTGTGTGTGTATGTGTGTGTGTGTGTGAAGCCTCTCCACACTAGATAGAAAATTCTTTGTGGCCTTATTCCTTTCCTCTTTTTATAACTTTCCCATTATGTTATGTATATATCTGTGTTTGTCTTGATCTTTACTTTCTGTTTTCCTATTTTACTTTGTCTCTTCATCTAATCTCCATTGTCCATCTTTCCCTTCTCACCTTTGTCTTCTTTCTTTTCTCCATCTAGCTTTCCTTCCCCTCCTCCTACTCGTTGTTGTTATTGTTGTTTTTTCTCCTCTTTCTCCTTCTCCTTCTCCTTCTCCTTCTCCTTCTCCTCTTC